>NC_081552.1:93027418-93389256 GCF_963082655.1 Stomoxys calcitrans | reverse complement strand
GAAAATATATATCGGTTTCGTGTTCCACTCTAAAAGCCCTCTTATTTAAGCCTCATATTGCAAAAGTCAGCAAATACTTACTATTTGGGGGTAGGGTGGCCCCATAGACACTTTTCCCAAATATTGATATCAGATTTGTGCTTTACTCACAAAGACCTTTCATTTGAGCCCTATATGGCTATGGTCGTAAATTTGTACCCTTTGGGGGATGTTTTTGGGGAGAGGCGGCCCCCAAACACTTGGTCCCATATTTGGATATCAGATTCAAATTCTACACTCAAACACTAAAATGCATATTTATCTATTGCAAAAATCCATGTTTGCCAGTGGTTTTAATAATATTAACCGAGGTAAGATTACCTACCTAGAATATCTAAAATGAAAACAGAAAGTAAATAAATTAAAATATAATTATGTAAAATAAAACAAAACAAACTAAAATAAAATAAAAGAAAATAAAAATAATATAAAATATGTAATTAGGTTATTAATAAATTAATTACTAAAAGAATAGAAAATAAATACAGTATTAAATAAATTAACAAATAAAGAAGAATAAATAAGTAAAAAATAAATAACTTAGTTAACTAATTGACATTATTTACATGTACAAATACAAAGAAATAAATGACTAAAAAATGCATAAATAAGTAAAACAATAGATGAATAGAAAAGTAAATAAATGCACAAATAAATAATTCAAATTAATATATACTTAAATAAATAAAAAAGAACTCACCTTCTAAATAGTTTTTTTGTTATTCTTTATAATTGAAGAATGTAGTAACATCTTGATAAAAGTAGGATACTTTTTCAGGAAACACACTTTGAAAAATAGTGCCTACTGCCATCAAAGCTTTAAATTTGACAGAAATAGAATGTTATTCGATAGTGAATTAAATAATAACATTTCATTTAATTCAACTCTTAAAATCATCATCATTGTTTCCTTGGCACCTTCACTGGACTTAACTTATTTTAACATTTTTTTTTCTGCAGTGTTGTTTTTTTCTTTACGCTGTAACGATGCGAACCCGAACTCATAACAAAACCAACTGACTAAGCCGCCCATCAAAATGAAAATAAGCAGATAATTGAATACGAGATTTTATACATACATGTTTACACGCCAATTCACACGCAGCCATTCGCTTTTCAGCATGCACTAGCTTGCCCAAAAAAGTAAACAAAACAGATTTTAATAAATTCGGCCGTTCGGACTCGGCTATAAATAGGAGGCCCCTTATCATTGAGCTTAAACTTGAATCGAACTGCACTCATTGTAATGTGAGAAGATTGCCCCTGTTCCTTAGTGGAATATTCATAGGCAAAATTTGCATTGGCAACTAAAAAGTAATGTATTAAATATTTTTTATACCCTCCACCATAAGATGGGGGGTATACTAATTTCGTCATTCTGTTTGTAACTACTCGAAATATTCGTCTGAGACCCCATAAAGTATATATATTCTTGATCGTCGCGACATTTTATGTCGATCTAGCCATGTCCGTCCGTCTGTCCGTCCGTCCGTCCGTCCGTCCGTCCGTCTGTCTGTCGAAAGCACGCTAACTTCCGAAGGAGTAAAGCTAGCCGCTTGAAATTTTGCACAAATACTTCTTATTAGTGTAGGTCGGTTGGTATTGTAAATGGGCCATATCGGTCCATGTTTTGATATAGCTGCCATATAAACCGATCTTGGGTCTTGACTTCTTGAGCCTCTAGAGTGCGCAATTCTTATCCGATTGGAATGAAATTTTGCACGACGTGTTCTGCTATGATGTCCAACAACTGTGCCAAGTATAGTTCAAATCGGTCCATAACCTGATGTAGCTGCCATATAAACCGATCTTGGGTCTTGACTTCTTGAGCCTCTAGAGGGCACAATTCTTATCCGATTTGAATGATTTTTTGCACGATGTATTTCGTTATGATATCCAACAACTGTGCCAAATATGGTTGAAATCGGTCCATAACCTGATATAGCTGTCATATAAACAGATCTGGGGATTTGACTTCTTGAGCTTCAAGAGGGCGCAATTCCTATCCGATTTGGCTGAAATTTTGCATGACGTATTTTATTTTTACTTTCAACAACTGTCAAATAAGGTTCACATCGGTCCATGTTTTGATATAGCTGCCATATAAACCGATCTGGGATCTTGACTTCTTGACCCCTAGAGGTCGCAATTATTATCCGATATGCCTGAAATTTTGTACGATGGATCCTCTCATGACCATCAACAAACGTGTTTATTATGGTCTGAATCGGTCTATAGCCCGATACAGATCCCATATAAATCGTTCTCTCTATTTTACTTCGTGAGCCCCAATGGGCGCAATTTTATACGAATTGGCTGAAATTTTACACAGGTGTCCAACATATTATTTAATTGTGGTCCGAACCGGACCATATCTTGATATCGTTTTAATAGCAGAGCAACTCTTTTCTTATATCCTTTTTTGCCTAAGAAGAGATGTCGGGAAACGAACTGGACAAATGCGATCCATGGTGGAGGGTATATAAGATTCGGCCCGGCCGAACTTAGCACGCTTTTACTTGTTTTACTTGCTCTTGCAACGTGATAAACTTCAAATAAGCAAGTCCGCAAAATCAATGGTGATAAGCTTCAGTAAAAATTTGCTAAAAACAATTTTTTTCCCATACCAAATGTTTTTAGTATTGTCGCAGCTTACAATTAATGATGTAATTTTCCCTTTCGGGAGTATTTTTAAACGTGAATTAAATTTTTTAAACAGGTTTTAAGGAAAATTTTTTAGGAAATGTCTATACCCATTTTTAGTATATGAACTAATTGCAAATTTCTTTGAAAAAGTCTTCCCGTAATTTAGCAAATTTTCATAACAGAAGAGCAAACTTTCATAAGGTGTATTAAAATTTTTATATTTTTATTTGGGACATAAAAAAATTTCCAACTTTCGACAGGCAAATTTTTCCCAAAACTTGACGAGAAAAATTATTGTAATTGGTTTCAGTCGTTCACTTTACCCCAATCCAAATTTCATTACGATACCTCTTTCCTAACTCGAGCTAGAATTTTAATTTTTCGTCGTTAGTGGGTTAATGTAAATTTTTTAAAGACCGATTCGCAATGAAATTGTTTTAAAAGATAACATTTTTATGATTGTTTTAAACGAGAAGTTATTAAAAGTTTCTTTAAGCCAAAATCTTCATGGAATTTTTTTGCCAAAAATTTTTTTTAATAAACATTGTTCTGAAAGACAATCATTTAACACAAATTTTCTAAGACATGACTCTATATGAATTTTCTCCTAATTCTAGTTTTATCATATTAACTGAAATTTTATCTGTAAAAACATTATTTAGAAATAGTCTTTCAATGAGATATTTAGTTTGAAAAACTTTTCCAAAGAATAATTAGTAATATTTAATTATAAATTATTTGAATTACATCAACAATAAAATGAAAAATTTTAAGGACTCGGAACCACTATTTTAAAACCCCCAGGTTATCACCCAGATTGATTTACATTTTTAAATAATTATTTTATTTTTTGACTTCCATAATTCACAATACAGTATATACATAATTCACAATAGATTTGAGCAATGTGAAATATTATTTAAAACATTTTAAAAATTACTATTTTAATTTTTTATTTTCTTCCAAGAAAATCTTTGAAAATCAATGAAAAGATTTTGCGAATTATGATTTCTTTATGTGTTAAGTACGAAAAACACAAATGAAATTCGGCGAGTCATGTTGCATGTTAACAAAGAGGTGGGTATTAAGTTCGTGTTTCACTCATGTTTTTCACGATTACTTTTTTGAAAAACTATAAAAATAACACTGATAACATTTTTACTTTTATTTTTATACCCTCCACCATAAGATGGGGGGTATACTAATTTCGTCATTCTGTTTGTAACTACTCGAAATATTCGTCTGAGACCCCATAAAGTATATATATTCTTGATCGTCGTGACATTTTATGTCGATCTACCCATGTCCGTCCGTCTGTCCGTCCGTCCGTCCGTCTGTCTGTCGAAAGCACGCTAACTTCCGAAGGAGTAAAGCTAGCCGCTTGAAATTTTGCACAAATACTTCTTATTAGTGTAGGTCGGTTGGTATTGTAAATGGGCCATATCGGTCCACGTTTTGATATAGCTGCCATATAAACCGATCTTGGGTCTTGACTTCTTGAGCCTGTAGAGTGCGCAATTCTTATCCGATTGGAACGAAATTTTGCATGACGTGTTTTGCTATGATATCCAACAACTGTGCCAAGTATGGTTCAAATCGGTCTATAACCTGATATAGCTGCCATATAAACCGATCTTGGGTCTTGACTTCTTGAGCCTCTAGCGTGCGCAATTCTTATCCGATCAGAATGAAATTTTGCACAACGTGTTTTGTTATGATATCCAACAACTGTGCCAAGTATGGTTCAAATCGGTCCATAACCTGATATAGCTGCCATATAAACCGATCTTGGGTCCTGACTTCTTGAGCCTCTAGAGTGCGCAATTCTTATCCGATCAAAATGAAATTTTGCACAACGTATTTTGTTATGATATCCAACAACAGTGCCAAGTATGGTTCAAATCGGTCCATAACCTGATATAGCTACCATATAAACCGATCTTGGGTCTTGACTTCTTGAGCCTCTAGAGTGCGCAATTCTTATCCGATTGGAATGGAATTTCGCACGACGTGTTTTGTTATGATACCCAACAACTGTGCCAAGTATGGTTCAAATCGGTCCATAACCTGATATAGCTACCATATAAACCGATCTTGGGTCTTGACTTCTTGACCCTCTAGAGGGCACAATTCTTATCCGATTTGAATGAATTTTTGCACGAAGTATTTCGTTATGATATCCAACAACTGTGCCAAGTATGGTTCAAATCGGTTCATAAACTGATATAGCTGTCATATAAACAGATCTGGGGATTTGATTTCTTGAGCTTCTAGAGGGCACAATTTCTATCCGATTTGGCTGAAATTTTGCATGACGTATTTTATTTTTACTTTCAACAACTGGATCAAATAAGGTTCAAATCGGTTCATAACCTGATATAGCTGTCATATAAACCGATCTGGGATCTTGACTTCTTGACCCCTAGAGGTCGCAATTATTATCCGATATGCCTGAAATTTTGTACGTTGGATCCTCTCATGACCATCAACAAACGTGTTTATTATGGTCTGAATCGGTCTATAGCCCGATACAGATCCCATATAAATCGTTCTCTCTATTTTACTTCGGGAGCCCCAATGGGCGCAATTCTTAACGCAACATATAATTTAATTTTGGTCCGAACCGGACCATATCTTGATATCGTTTTAATAGCAGAGTAACTCTTTTCTTATATCCTTTTTTGCCTAAGAAGAGATGCCGGGAAAATAACTTGACAAATGCGATCCATGGTGGAGGGTATATAAGATTCGGCCCGGCCGAACTTAGCACGCTTTTACTTGTTATTTTATTATAAGTAATGGGAATGCACTAATGAATGAAATCTGAAAGTCTTTTTGCTTCAAAATCTATTATCTACAAAAAGTAATCCTAAAAAATATTAATTTTCACTATGAAACACGAACTTAATAATAAGTGACATCAATTAGTGGGCAAAAAAGAAAAATTTTTACAACTGTAATAACGAAGAAATCTCTTCGTGCTTCTGATTTTTAGTTCTACCACCTTTTCTTATTTTATCTCCAATAAATTATGAAAACTTTAGGACTTATAAAGACATGGTGGATATTATAAGCATAATACGACAATATTTGGATGCAATTTTTTACCGGACATCTTGTCCATCCAAAACGTATTTTGATCGATTTTAATAAAGTTCGAAGAAGAAATAAGTGACATTATTCAAGCAGAATGTAGATGGTTCTTCGTAAAAAATTTTCAAAATAATTTTTTTTTTTGAAATATTCGACAATTATAGTTGCAAATTAATATCTGCACCCTCTTTTCACCCTAATCTAGTTGCATATGGAAATAAACGTAATTTAAAACCAATACACCGACACAACCAATAACCTGTTGAAATCATAAAACTAGTTTAGAGAGCAAAACTGAGCGCAAATGAAAAAAAAATCATCGAAATACTGAAGCTGATTCGCCGAAACTTTCAATAGGATTAGGATCGGCCTATAGCTCTGTCTTTATGACCAAATGTCACCGCCGATGGGTCAGTTCAGACAAGCAAATAACCAAAGAGATTCTGAATTTGTTTCTAAAAAATTATGCTATTTCTGCTCAATTCATGGAAAGCATTTGTTGCGTAAAAAAAATTGCAAATATAAATTTATTTTACTATTCACAATAACTTTAAATTTTGTTATAACGATATGTTGACAAATGGAACTATGGTATTAATCTCAATTTTTGATTTGAAGTTTTCTCCAATTTGTGTTTTCATCACGTCGCACAGTGGGCCAAATGGCAAAAAAATTGGAAATAAGTCTACAACTTTTTATCTGTTGATTTTAGCCATACAAAATGTTCTAGACATTTGTAGAGGAGGACATAGGCTTTCAGAAAAGTGCTGTTGTTGGTCCATATCTTTAATACAGGGTGAGCTACAGGGTGTGAAAGTTGACCACTTTTGACTTCTCCAAGCTTCTGGGGGCCATAACTTTTGATCTACTCAACCGATTTACATGATTTAGGACTCTAGAGAAAGAGCTTGACAAGATCTAAAAAACTTATGCATAAAGTACCATGCCATCGTGTACTGTTAAGGAGTTATGAATTGTTTAATTTTAAAATATGAAAATTTGGCCTTGGTTTTTTTCAGTGTTTTTTTAATAACTCCGTCAATTTTAAAGCTATAAACTTCATACTTCACACAAATTATGCCAGCATATGTGTGCATAAAATACAAAAGGAATCACGTGAATATCTTTGGCGGTTTAAAAATGGCATCGTTTTCAATATGAAAAATATTTTTTTTGTCAAAAAATTGCAAAATTTTTCAAAAAAGATACTCCCATTTCCTTTAAGTTTTCGCAAACTTTGGCCGTCAAAGCATTATCATTTCTTTCCATTTTCACAAAGTCGAGGTATTAAGAAAAGTTTTAAGTGCTAATTTGGCTAATTTCGATATCAAACAACACCGTTATCTTAAGACCAAAATGGCCAATTTTTTTACTAAACTTCAAAAGTTTCTCACTGGAAAAAAAGTTCCACGGGGATTTTTTCGCTTTTTTTGAACTTAAATGAAAGCTTAAAATGTTCCCAACATTTTAAGGTATGTCTCGCCATATCCTAGCCATAAATGAGATCGTAGCGATCAAAATACTGAAAAAAGTCAATTTTCAAGTAGTGCTATATTCATTGCTAAAAAACAAGTATTACGTCACATTTTATTGCAAAGATGTTAAATAAACTTTTATTTGGTAACACTTCTTCTACAAAACACAAAAAGAATCATGGAAATATCTCTATTCTATTCCATTTTATGGAACCGGCAATAAAAAAGTCAATTTTTCAAAAAAGTCGAATTTCCCAAATTTTGTTTTTGTTGTCCTAATTGCACATGACACACTATAGCCATATTTACGCAACATACCTTATCGTAAAGGAAATTTTCATACCTTTCCAACGATGTATAAAACATTTCTCAACTCGGATTCTATCTACTCTAAAATTCATTTACACTTCATTAAACTCTATATAAAAATGTCTATTTGTGAAATGGAACCTTATATGGGGCCTACACTAAAACATTGATAGATTTGCCCAGGGTTTACAATACAAATGTGTTAGAATAAAAAAAGGTCTCCTGCCAAAGTTTAAAAAAATTGGAATAAAAATATGTGTTTTAGAGCGAAAACACTTCGCATCGGCGTGCGTTTATATGTATATTAGCTACTCCCAAAATAAAAAAGCATTTTAGTTTTGTATTATTTGATTTTATTCTCTACCAAATAATCTAAGGTATCAAAATTTAAAAGCTCTTTAATTTGAATGGCATCGGGATCGTCCTTATCTATATCGTCACATATTTTTGGTAGCCATTTAGTTCTGATGCTGTATAGTACCGGATCAGACGATAACAATAAATATTGAAGTAAATCATAATTTTGGTTAAATTTGGTGCTCTTTCGGGTATTGAAAAGCCGGAACTGTTTAACATCTCTATTACGGGATTCCTGAGCTTCTTCTGTAAGTTCTCCTAACGGAAGTATGTTGTATTCCACAATTTCCTTGCCATGATGTAAGACTTTATGTACTGTCGGTGTTAAAGCTTTCCACGAATATAAATCAGATAAAATGTTTTTTGTGTCATTACTATAAGCTTCAAATTTGGTTGAATTTATCATCTTTTTGCTATTGATTACAGCCAAAATCACTTTGAATCGTCTTAGCAAGTGTTCATCAAGACCGGTTATTTTAGATGTCGATACGGGGTCCTCAAAAAACCGCCTTGCCGAGTTGCCATCATTTGTGCTTCCGTATCCGTAAAGAGGTTTATCTATTATAAGTCCCTTTTGTTTAAACTCCAACTGGATTCGATTCTTCTCTTCCTGCCTCATTTTGTGAAGATCTTGGTTGTTTCTAGCAGAGACATCGCGGTTTCCAGGGCTAGTCCGATATTTAAGGTCATACGATAAATGCAAACAATACTCCATGAATCGAATTCTACAGTGCAGGGGCGAAATACCGAAATTGAGCGCATTTTCGTTTACTAAATTTTCATCAGACTTGTCCTCGAATTGCCCATTCTTCTTGCCACAAATATTGCATCTCCAATTGGACATAACGCCAGTTAATGCGTTTGCCACCTTTCCATCGATCATAGTGAGTTGTAGTTGAAACGAAACTTTTATATTTCTTCCCAATTGGTTTATAACAATCATGGGTAATGTAGCAATTTCTTCCTTTATTTCGTTCACCAAAGATCGTGTTGTGTTCCGGTCTTCCTTTGTATACTCAAACCGAATTGGGCGACATAAATATTTTGACCCAGGTGTTCTATTTATCCATATATCTTGAAATGCATTTTCTTTCGATGATGAAGATTGGTCCTTGTACAATCTCATTCTCAATGGTACTAATGATGCCATGAAAATTGATGCGAAGTTGGTATCTATTTCTGTTTGTTGCTTATATTCGGAAAATCCAGATGATCCATCACAACCCCATTTGCTGATCAAAACCACTTCGGAATTATTACATGTGTTCAACTGTTCTTCAGTAAAATTAGAAATAATTCTAACAGCTGTATTTTCAACAAGATCAGCAAGTTTCACTCTTGCTTTTAATTCGTCCACGTATATATTTGATGGCACCATTTTCGTCCTGGTGTTGTACAATTTATGTTTTGAGGGTAAACAACCCCATCCTTTTTCACGAAGAGCCTTCCTCATTGTTGAGTATTTGTTTCTTGAGAGGCCTAGGTTCAAAATCAGGGCCAGTGCATCTTCCTCCGTGAATTCTGTAGTCGATTTTGGAGTTGGAATACTTTCTACCATTCTCTTTACCCTTTTCGGAGATGCTAATGGTAAAACATCGACAATTCGTCCAACATTTTTTGGTTGTGTTTTTAACAATGCTGTTTTGAACGTATCTTTTATTAAATTTGGCGGATGTGCCGCCAATAGTTCCTCTTGTTTTTTCTTTTTGGTTTTCTCCGTAACTTCGTCGTATGCTTTGCTAGGCCGGCCGGGAATCAGCGGTTTAATTTCAATAAGTAGATCCGATTTCAGCCACTTCTCATACATTTTGAAAAACTTGATTTTTGCGAATGAACATTCTGGCAACCTTCTCTCAAATGATTTGTAGAATTTTTCAAGTTTGTCTAAAGCGTCTTTATTTAGCCTTATTCCATATATGTGGTCCAAAGTGTAAACAAGTTCCTTAAATGACTCCGTGTATGATTTGGAATCATTTTTGATGTCCCATACAATTTTCGAAAGAGTGGAATACTTCAGTATGACTTCCATAACTTATAAATGTCCTTTACGCCTCTACAAAATATAATGAAGAAAATTTGGATTTTGTTCAAATATTTATGCAATATATTCACAATTAATGACCCATTTCAGGTATCAGACGCAATCGTAAAAAGGGGTCCAAAGTGCCTCTTTTTACTTACTCTTCTATAATTATTTACCTGGACTCGAATTTGGTTAAAAAAAATGACAATGAATTTTTTATGGGTAGGTTTTTTCACATTCATTGATACGGTGGATTTCCTGGGAATTCGACATAGCGAAACAGGTAACATTTGTCTGCATCAAATCTTAACACAAATATATATATATATGCAGGTATATTTCTAGGTTACTTTTTATTCAAAAATCATCAGCTTACATTAAAAATAGATGTAGGTACTATACAAACGCACGCCGATGCGAAGTGTTTTCGCTCTAAAACACATATTTTTATTCCAATTTTTTTAAACTTTGGCAGGAGACCTTTTTTTATTCTAACACATTTGTATTGTAAACCCTGGGCAAATCTATCAATGTTTTAGTGTAGGCCCCATATAAGGTTCCATTTCACAAATAGACATTTTTATATAGAGTTTAATGAAGTGTAAATGAATTTTAGAGTAGATAGAATCCGAGTTGAGAAATGTTTTATACATCGTTGGAAAGGTATGAAAATTTCCTTTACGATAAGGTATGTTGCGTAAATATGGCTATAGTGTGTCATGTGCAATTAGGACAACAAAAACAAAATTTGGGAAATTCGACTTTTTTGAAAAATTGACTTTTTTATTGCCGGTTCCATAAAATGGAATAGAATAGAGATATTTCCATGATTCTTTTTGTGTTTTGTAGAAGAAGTGTTACCAAATAAAAGTTTATTTAACATCTTTGCAATAAAATGTGACGTAATACTTGTTTTTTAGCAATGAATATAGCACTACTTGAAAATTGACTTTTTTCAGTATTTTGATCGCTACGATCTCATTTATGGCTAGGATATGGCGAGACATACCTTAAAATGTTGGGAACATTTTAAGCTTTCATTTAAGTTCAAAAAAAGCGAAAAAATCCCCGTGGAACTTTTTTTCCAGTGAGAAACTTTTGAAGTTTAGTAAAAAAATTGGCCATTTTGGTCTTAAGATAACGGTGTTGTTTGATATCGAAATTAGCCAAATTAGCACTTAAAACTTTTCTTAATACCTCGACTTTGTGAAAATGGAAAGAAATGATAATGCTTTGACGGCCAAAGTTTGCGAAAACTTAAAGGAAATGGGAGTATCTTTTTTGAAAAATTTTGCAATTTTTTGACAAAAAAAATATTTTTCATATTGAAAACGATGCCATTTTTAAACCGCCAAAGATATTCACGTGATTCCTTTTGTATTTTATGCACACATATGCTGGCATAATTTGTGTGAAGTATGAAGTTTATAGCTTTAAAATTGACGGAGTTATTAAAAAAACACTGAAAAAAACCAAGGCCAAATTTTCATATTTTAAAATTAAACAATTCATAACTCCTTAACAGTACACGATGGCATGGTACTTTATGCATAAGTTTTTTAGATCTTGTCAAGCTCTTTCTCTAGAGTCCTAAATCATGTAAATCGGTTGAGTAGATCAAAAGTTATGGCCCCCAGAAGCTTGGAGAAGTCAAAAGTGGTCAACTTTCACACCCTGTAGCTCACCCTGTATTAAAGATATGGACCAACAACAGCACTTTTCTGAAAGCCTATGTCCTCCTCTACAAATGTCTAGAACATTTTGTATGGCTAAAATCAACAGATAAAAAGTTGTAGACTTATTTCCAATTTTTTTGCCATTTGGCCCACTGTGCGTCGTTCCGTTCTCAGAAGAAAAAAAGGCAAAAATAAATAAAGAAAGGAATTTCCGCCCAAGTTTAGTTCTGTTTTTGGCGACATTTGGTTTTTTTCTCAAAAGGGTTGTACCATGTTCGATTTTAGCGAAATTTTTTTGATAAATAAAAATAAAGGAAAATTAAGAAGCTAAAAAGGAAAATGAGACGTGACTTAAAACCCAAAACCTAATTATGTGAAAGAAATCCTAATAAAGGCATGTAATTCAATGGGTTATTTAACAACTAAAATAAATAGCATAAAGAATAAACAATATAGATATTATTATAGATAATTGTAAAGGGAGGCAGCTGTATGTGGCATATACAAAACAGATGAAGCTGAGCTTATAAAATATGTCACAAAGGCATTAGAAACAAGTAAAAGCGTGCTAAGTTCGGCCGGGCCGAATCTTACATACCCTCCACCATGGATCGCATTTGCCGAGTTCTTCTCCCGGCATCTCTTCTTAGGCAAAAAAGGATATAAGAAAAGATTTTCTCTGATATTATTATATTATTACATGTTGGAGACCTGTGTAAAATGTCAGCCAATTCGAATAAGAATTGCGCCCTTTGGGGGCTCAAGAAGTAAAATAGAGAGATCGATTTATATGGGAGCTATAGACCGATTCAGATCATAATAAACACGTATGAGAGAGGTTCCGTAGTACATAATTTCATTCCAATCGGATAAGAGTTGCGCACTCTAGAGGCTCAAGAAGTCAAGACCCAAGATCGGTTTATATGGCAGCTATATCAGGTTATAGACCGATTTGAACCATACTTTTCAAAGTTGTTGGATATAATAACAAAACACGTGGTGCAAAATTTCATTCCAATCGGATAATAATTGCGACCTCTAGAGGCTCAAGAAGTCAAGATCCCAGATCGGTTTATATGGCAGCTATATCAGGTTATGGACCGATTTGAACCATACTTGGCACAATTATTGGATATCGTAACAAAACACGTCGTGCAAAATTTAATTCCAATCGGATAAGAATTGCGCACTCTAGAGGCTCAAGAAGTCAAAACCCCAGATCGGTGTATATGGCAGCTATATCAGGTTATGGACCGATTTGGACCATACTTGGCACAGTTGTTGGATATCATAACAAAACACGTCGTGCAAAATTTCATTCCAATCAGATAAGAATTGCGCACTTAGAGGCTTAAGAAGTCAAGACCCAAGATCGGTTTATATGGCAGCTATATCAAAACAAGGACCGATATGGCCCATTTACAATACCAACCGACCTACACTAATAAGAAGTATTTGGGCAAAATTTCAAGCGGCTAGCTTGACTCCTTCGGAAGTTAGCGTGCTTTCGACAGACAGACAGACGGACGGACGGACAGACGGACGGACATGGCTAGATTGACATAAAATGTCGCGACGATCAAGAATATATATACTTTATGGGGTCTCAGACGAATATTTCGAGTAGTTACAAACAGAATGAAGATATTAGTATACCCCCCATCTTATGGTGGAGGGTATAAAAATTAAATAAAGAAGAAGAGAGAACCAGACAAGAAGTACAAAAATAAACAAATGGCATTATATATGAAAACCCCCTTTCGGCACTATCCGGTGAAAATTGGATAACTTATGCACCCAAATTCGACACGGTTTTGAGTTCAATTCAATTCAATTTTGTATTTCAAATTTCAACAAAATAGGGTAATAAATAAAGCTTTTATGAGCTTCAGGCCCTTAATCGGCACATCGATCTATATGACAGCTATATCTAAATACAGTCCGATCTTTACCAAATTTGGGTCGGATAGCGGTTGGCCTTAAACTACTTACTGTTTCAAATTTCAGCGAAATCGGATAATAAATAAAGCGTTTAGTCGCTTCAGATCCTTTATCGGGATATCGGTCTGTATGGCAGTTATTTCTAAAAATAGTCCGAACGGATGTCGGGAGAACTAAGGCTATCCACTATTTAAAATTTCAACGAAATCGGGTAATAAATAAAGCTTTTATGGGCTTCAGACCCTTTATCGGCAGATCGGTCTATATGGCAGCTATATATAAATATAGTCCGATATGGACCGATATTTGTGTCAGATGTCGGGAGGCCTAAAACTACTCACTGTTTCAAATTATGGGCATTAGACCCTTTATGCAAAATCGGTCTATATAGCAGCCATATCCAAATATGGTCCGATTTGGCCCGTTCAAGAACTTAACCAGCGTGTATCAAAAAGACGTATCTGTCCCAAATTTCAACTCTATATCTCAATTTTTGAAGCCAACAGCGTCATCCAACGGATGAATATTTTTGAAAAGAAAAACTTTAAAAACTAGAAACAAAACATAAACAAATATATTAAAAAAAAAAGAAATTTTACAGTGTAAGCAAAATTGGAATGAAATTTTGCAGGACATGTTTTATTATGATATCCAACAACTGTGTTAAGTATGATTCAATTCGGTTCATAACCTGATATAGCTGCCATATAAACCGATCTGGGATCTTGACTTCTTGAGCCTCTAGAGGTCGCAAATATTATCCGATTTGCCTGAAATTTTGTACAACGGATCCACTCATGACCATCAACATACGTGTTTATTATGGTCTGAATCGGTCTATAGCCCGATACAGCTCCCATATAAATCGATCTCTCTATTTTACTTTTTGAGCCCCCAAAGGGCGCAATTCTTATTCGAATTGGCTGACATTTTACACAGGTCTCCTACATATAATTTGATTGTGGTCTAAACCGGATCATATCTTGATATCGTTCTAATAGCAGAGCAAATCTTTTCTTATATCATTTTTTGCCTAAGAAGAGATGTCGGTAAAAGAACTCGACAAATGCGCTCCATGGTGGAGGGTATATAAGATTCGGCCCGGCCGAACTTGCTTTGCTTTTACTTGTTGAATTTCAATTTTGCATGGATAACCCTGGCAAGAATTCCCTGTACGTAAGAGCCCAAGACAACTACGTCGGTTTCTAGGGATGTGCGGATGGTACCGACGATTCATCCAGGATTATGCAACCATTGCAGCCCCTCTTCTCTTCAAGGCCTCAAGAGAAGTTTGACTTCGGCTCCATTGCTATCCAACCCGGATTTCAAGGGTCCATTTTTCATCCAATGTGATGCGTCTACGCATGGGGTTGAAAATGAGCACCCTATAGCGTACATGTCCGCTAAGCTCAATAATTCCCAAAGGAACTATAGCGTGACTGAACTGGAATGTTACGCAGCGGTGCTCAGCGTGAAGAAATTTTGTCCCTACGTGGAGGGGTTACCTTCACTATCATCACTGACCACTCCAGCCTCAAGTGGCTAATGAGCCAGAAGGAGTTGATTGGAAGGCTAACAAGGTGGAGTTTGAAATTACAGGCCTTCGAGTTTCGGATAGAACACCGCAAGGCATTTATGGAGGAGGTTGTCAGAGGGAGTCGTTTCCTGGATTTGCAAGGAATGCAAAGGGCCAACACCGGATATATGTGTCGCAGACAATTTTGTCTATAAACGGACGAAATTTGCAACAGGACGAGAAGAATTCCTGGAAATTATGGGTGCCCAAACCTCTGCAGGATGATTTGGTAAAAGCGTCTCATGAATCACCATCCGCCGGACTCGGAGGCATCCACAAAACATTGGCGAGATTGAGAAAAAACTATTATTGGCCAACTATGGTATGTGACGTCATGGATGCTGTTCGGAATTGTGACGTCTGCTATGCTAGTAAGATCAAAAATTCCTTTAGAAAGCCAATCATGTGAGATCAGATTGTAACCGAAAGACCTTTCCAGTGATTGTATATCGATTTCATGGGACCGTTTCCAAGGACAAAGGGCGGATATGTACTTCCACTGGTTTGGATCTAGATCACTTTTCGAAGTTTGTATCGTTGGAACGCATGCGTACTGCCACTGCTGCAAAGGTCATCAAATTCCTTGAGGAACGGATATTCCAATCCTTTGGCGTCCCAGAATTTGTGCACTCGGACAACGGACGCCAGTTTGTTGCTGAATGTTTCCAGGAATTCCTTGCAAAGTACGGAACAAAGCACATAAGAACTGCCTTTTATGCACCGCACTCTAACGCCGCCGAGCGGGTCAATAGATTAGTTGCAAATGATCCGATTTTATTGGTGACATTGAGTTCGCTTTGAGGTGTGTTACCCATAGCTCCATTGGATTTTCACCATACTTTGCCGTTTTTGGACTGGGTATGATTCAACATGCTTCAGCATACAATGTTATTAGGAACATAGATTCAGCGAAAGATCTTGATTTAGTTTTGAAGAACAGACAGCATCTCATAAGGGATACGAATTTTCATAATCGTAAGTTGGCTCATGACCGTGTGGCAAAATCATATACAGCCAAATTCTGAAAACCCCTGGAAATAATTTCTCCCTCGAATAAAATCCTCCTATTCTAATTGGATGGGGAGAGGAAATTTTAGGAGTAGGAATTTCGAATTTTCGAAAACAGCTGTTTTGCTTCAGCTGTTTTATTTTGGCCAAACATTTGACTATTATTTTTTGAAAAAAGCACATAAAATGGAAAAATAAGCAAAAAAAAGTTATAAAGGTTGCTAAAAAAGTTTAAAAACATGTTTACTGATGCTTTTGTAATGTTTGTTTTAATTTTTTGTATTTTAATAGTGCGCAATTATGGCCTACAGCTTGTCACCATATTTTTGTGTTGTGATAACAACTTTAGTCTTCATCTAACAATCGTTGGCTAAATTAGATGCTTCCAGAGTGGTCCGGTAGACAGATTAATTGTGTCGTGTTGTCCCTGGGTGCATGCGGGGCTCACATCCTGCATGTTGGCGTTTCACTTGCCAAAATGAGTTAAGGTAGCTGAATCGTAATATAGAGATTTGCTTCTCCTTCGTCGTCATAAATGCTGTGGTGGTCTGCCTGATACGCCGTTTTATATAAAGGCCTACTTTTATGGAGCTAGAACTTGAAGATTAAATCGACATTTCTGTGCGGCGGACACTTTTCTTGGTGTTTGGGACGGCTACTGGACACATTGCTGTCGAAAAGCGACTTATGGATTTATTCTTACACCTGTGGAGTAAATGCTGCCAAATGTGGCGCCAAGTATCTTTAAATAATTGGCCACGAACATTTCATTAAGGAACAGGCAGAAGACTCCTTGCACATTATTGAGTGCCGCCCGATTCTACTTTAAGCTCCATGATAAGGGACCTCCTTTAAGTATCCGACTTGGAACGGAGTGCCAATAAAATTGAAAAACTTAAGCAAATTACATGACATATTTAAACCGGAAGAACCTAACAAGTTTTTACTTGATTTTGATGAAAAAGTGAAAAATTATTTCCAGAAGTGGTACCATTTTTTTATAAAAACAATAAAATTTATAATTTTTTATCCTAGCTCGCTTTCATTTGTTTGGGGGAATTTTTCCCAAGTTTTACCGTCTGATTTTCCGTTTTACATCGATTCAAAATAGCTACTCTATTCCCTGGGAGATATTTCGCTTTTTCAAAGTTTGTTTAGAATAAGGGAAAAGGGATTGGGGAATAAACACCCAGGGTATTGTTATTCAGAATAGGGCTGATAATGTTAGGGCTAGAGAAGTCAAGTTTAAAGAAGGCCAGCTCATATATAGACGGAATTTCAAACTTAGCAACAAGATAGACCATTACAACCCAAAGCTGGCACATATGAATATTAAGAGCATTATCTTAAGGGTACTGGGAAATTCACTTTATGAGGTCGATTGGCATTTGTCATGGAAAGGACCTATTTGTTGCATAGATTTTCCCCGACTAGAATACCTCGGACAGCAGAATTAAGTATACAAAACTCTTGTACCACAATATGCAATAGAATGTTTTTGGTTATTTCATAAAACTTGTTATACCCTCCACTATAAGATGGGGGGCATACTAATTTCGTCATTCTGTCATTCTTGAAATATTCGTCTGAGACCCCATAAAGTATATATATTCTTGATCGTCGCGACATTTTATGTGGATCTAGCCATGTCCGTCCGTCTGTCCGTCGGTCCGTCTGTCTGTCGAAAGCACGCTAACTTCCGAAGGAGTAAAGCTAGCCGCTTGAAATTTTGCACAAATACTTCTTATTAGTGTAGGTCGGTTGGTATTGTAAATGGGCCATATCGGTCCATGTTTCGATATAGCTGCCATATAAACCGATCTTGGGTCTTGACTTCTTGAGCCTCTAGAGTGCGCAATTCTTACCCGATTGGAATGAAATTTTGCACGACGTGTTTTGTTATGATATCCAACAACTGTGCTAAGTATGGTTCAAATCGGTCCATAACCTGATTTAGCTGCTATATAAACCGATCTTGGGTCTTGACTTCTTAAGCCTCAAAGTGCGCAATTCTTACCTGATTGGAATGAAATTTTGCACGACGTGTTTTGTTATGATATTTAACAACTGTGCCAAGTATGGTTCAAATCAGTTTATAACCTGATATAGCTGTCATATGAACCGATCTTGGGTCTTGACTTCTTGAGCCTCTAGAGGGCGCAATTCTTATCCGATTTTAATGAAATTTTGCACGAAGTATTTTGTTATGATATCCAACAACTGTGCCAAGTATGGTTCAAATCAATTCATAACCTGATATAGCTGTCATATAAACAAATCTGGGGACTTGACTTCTTGAGCTTCTAGAGGGCGCAATTCCTATTCGAATTGGCTGAAATTTGCATGACGCATTTTATTCTTACTTTATACTACTGTGTCAAATAAGGTTCAAATCGGTTTATAACCTGATATAGCTGCCATATAAACCGATTTGGGATCTTGACTCCTTGAGCCTCTAGAGGTCGCAATTATTATCCGATTTGTCTGAAATTTTGTGCGACGGATCCTCTCATAACCATCAACATACGTGTTTATTTTGGTCTGAATCGGTCTATAGCCGGATACAGCTCCCATATAAATCGATCTCTCTATTTTACTTCTTGAGCCCCCAAAGGGAGCAATTCTTAATTAAGTTGGCTGACATTTTGCACAGGTCTCCAACATATAATTTAATTGTGGTCCAAACCGGACCATATCTTGATATCGCTCTAATAGCAGAGCAAATCTTTTCTTATATCCTTTTTTGCCTAAGAAGAGATGCCGGGAAAAGAACTCGACAAGTGCGATCCATGGTGGAGGGTATATAAGATTCGGCCGAATTTAGTACGCTTTTACTTGTTTTTCATTCAAAAATTTTTGACCTTTTCGGGTAAATTTACAATTCCGACAATATCTTTTATTCTAAAATGTAGGCTCTGAGTTCTTAGTTTGGTATGCTTTCCTTTTATTAAAAATGTAAAAGTATAAAACTTTTATATTCATACGAAGCATTTTCGCACTCGTTTCATGCCTTTGAAGCATCGATGGCTGCGAGCCTGTTGTGTACAAAGATAATTGCAAATATAAATTTATTTAACTTTTCACAATAACTTTAAATTTTTTTATAACTATGTGTTGACAAAAGCAACTTGGGCACTTATCTCAATTTTTGATTTGAAGTTTTCTTCGATTTGTGTTTTCATCACGTCATTCCGTTCTCAGAAGAAAAAAAGTCAAAAATAAAGAAAGAAGAGAATTTCCGCCCAAGTTTAGTTCTGTATGTGGTGAGATTTGGTTTTTATACCCTCCACCATAAGATGGGGGGTATACTAATTTCGTCATTCTGATTGTAACTACTCGAAATATTCGTCTGAGACCCCATAAAGTATATATATTCTTGATCGTCGTGAAATTTTATGTTGATCTAGCCATGTCCGTCCGTCTGTCCGTCCGTCCGTCTGTCTGTCGAAAGCACGCTAACTTCCGAAGGAGTAAAGCTAGCCGCTTGAAATTTTGCACAAATACTTCTTATTAGTGTAGGTCGGTTGGTGTTGTAAATGGGCCATATCGGTCCATGTTTTGATATAGCTGCCATATAAACCGATCTTGGGTCTTGACTTCTTGAGCCTCTAGAGTGCGCAATTCTTATCCAATTTTAATGAATTTTGGCACTACGTGTTTTGTTATGATATCCAACAACTGTGCCAAGTATGGTTCAAATCGGTCCATAGCCTGATATAGCTGCCATATAAACCGATCTTGGGTCTTGACTTCTTGAGCCTCTAGAGTGCGCAATTCTTATCCAATTTTAATGAATTTTGGCACTACGTGTTTTGTTATGATATCCAACAACTGTGCCAAGTATGGTTCAAATCGGTCCATAGCCTGATATAGCTGCCATATAAACCGATCTTGGGTCTTGACTTCTTGAGCCTCTAGTGTGCGCAATTCTTATCCGATTGGAATGAAATTTTGCACGACGTGTTTTGTTATGATATCCAACAACTGTGCTAAGTATGGTTCAAATCGGTCTATAACCTTATATAGCTGTCATATAAACCGATCTTGGGTCTTGACTTCTTGAGCCTCTAGAGGGCGCAATTCTTATCCAATTTGAATGAATTTTGGCACTGTGCCAAATATGGTTCAAATCGGTTCATAACCTGATATAGCTGCCATATAAACCGATCTGGGATCTTGACTTCTTGAGCCTCTAGAGGTCGCAATTATTATCCGATTTGCCTGAATTTTTGTACGACGGATTCTCTCATGACCATTAACATACGTGTTTATTATGGTCTGAATCGGTATATCGGCATCGATACAGCTCCCACATAAATCGATCTATCTATTTTACTTCTTGAGCCCACAAAGGGCGCAATTCTTATTCGAATTGGCTGACATTTGACACAGGTCTCCAACATATAATTTAATTTAAACCGGACCATATCTTGATATCGCTCTAATAGCAGAGCAAATCTTTTCTTATATCCTTTTTTTGCCTAAGAAGAGATGCCGGGAAAGAACTCGACAAATGCGATCCATGGTGGAGGGTATATAAGATTCGGCCCGGCCGAACTTAGCACGCTTTTACTTGTTTTCACTAAAGTGGAAAATATAAAAAAAGCTTGGAGTTTGAAAAGGAACTAACTGAAGGAAATAATATTAAAGAAAAAAATTATTATGAAGGCAAACAAACATATCTACATATCTTCTTATATATAAAAAATCAATTTGTGTTTGTTTGTAGGTTTGTTTATATGTGTGTTCCTTATATACTCAAATATGGCTGAACCAATTTTCTTGAAATTTTTACAGAAATATCAGATCTCGGAGTTGGGTAGTGCGATTTAAGCCATTTGTGCTCTTTCATAGTAAACTGAAAACAAAAATTTGGTATCCAAATTTTGGGTGGGGTACCTAGGGGGGGCAGCCCCACCCCAAAACCCACCAAATATACATATATATATATATATATATATATATGTATATATATATATATATATATATATATATATATATATATATATATATATATATATATATATATATATATATATATATATATATATATATATATATATATATATATATATATATATATATATATATATCAATCCCAATAATATGGGACTCAAATGAAAGGTATTAAAGATAAGAAAACGTATCTGATATCCAATTGTCGGACCAAGTGTTCCATGGCCATATGGGATTAAAATGAAAGGTATTTGAGAGTAAAATACAAATCTGATACCCAAAACACCCCCAAACAGGACTTATATACTGACTATGGCAATATTGGGCTTAAATAAAAGGTGTTTGAGTGTAGAATACGAATCTGATATCCAGATGTGGTACCAATTGTTTGGGGGACCGTCCATCCCCGAGAGCATATCCCAAAAAAGACAAATTTACGACCATTGCAATATGGGGATCAAATAAAGGTATATGGGAGTAGAATACGAATTTGATATCCAAATGTAGGACCATGCATTTAAGGCATCACCCCTTCCCAAAACACCCCCCAAAGGGTAAAAATTTTTCGACCATGCCAATATGTGGCTCAAATGGAAGGTATTTGAGATTAGAAAACGAATTTGATAACCAATTTTGGGACCATATGTTTGGGGGACGCCTCATCCTGTAAACTCACCTCAAAATCAATGAGAGAAGAGCACCATGCTCATATTTTTTCAGGGCCAAGTGTCTGGGGGCAACCTCACTACCGAAAACACCCATAATTAGACATCATGAGCATATCGGGCTCAAATAAAGTATTTTAAGAGTGGTATACACCTTACATCCAAACTTAAATTCGTAGACCAATAAAGATCATATGGGATTCAGATAAAGGCACTTATATTGTTAAATTGTTTGTCAAGCGATATACTATTTTCGTAGCAATATTTTTTTCTAAAAGCCCTTTAATTGTCGAAAATAAATATTCCAAGGAAAATTTTGTTCTATATAAAGTAAAAGAAGGCGCAGTGGAGCGGGCCCGGTCCTGCTAGTGTTATATAAAAACTAAAAATATATAAGAGAATAATTGTAAAATTATACATGTTTAGAAAAATACAAATACAATCTCCCTGAGAGTGGAAAGAAATGAAACACCTCTAGTTATTTAGAAATTAAAATAAAGAAAAATTAAGACGCTAAAAAATTTGAGAAGTGCCTTAAAACCCAAAACATAATTATGTGAAAGAAATCCTAATAAAGGCATGCAATCCAATGGGATATGTAACATCTAAAACCAAACGTGGTCTTGTGATGCCATTCTATTGGGTTGCCCAAAAAGTAATTGCGGATTTTTCATATAGTCGGCGTTGACAAAATTTTTCAACGGTTTGTGACTCTGTAATTGCATTCTTTCTTCTGTCAGTTATCAGCTGTTACTTTTAGCTTGCTTTAGAAAAAAAATGTAAAAAAAATATATTTGATTAAAGTTCATTCTAAGTTTTATTAAAAATGCATTTACTTTCTTTTAAAAAATCCGCAATTACTTTTTGGGCAACCATATAAATATGTCACAAAGTCATTAGAAATCAAGTAAAAGCGTGCTAAGTTCGGCCGGGCCGAATCTTATATACCCTGCACCATGGATCGCATTTGTCGAGTTCTTTTCCCAGCATCTCTTCTTAGGCAAAACAGGATATAAGAAAAGATTTGCTCTGCTATTAGAGCGATATCAAGATATGGTCCGGTTTGGACCACAATTAAATTATATGTTGGAGACCTGTGTAAAATGTCAGCCAATTCGAATAAGAATTGCGCCCTTTGGGGGCTCAAGAAGTAAAATAGAGAGATCGATTTATATGGGAGCTGTATCGGGCTATAGACCGATTCAGACCATAATAAACACATATGTTGACGGTCATAAGAGAGTCAGTCGTACATTTCAGGCAAATCGGATAATAATTGCGACCTCTACAGGCTCAAGAAGTCAAGATCACAGATCGGTTTATATGACAGCTATATCAGGTTATGAACCGATTTGAACCATACTTGGCATAGTTGTTGGATATCGTAACAAAACACGTCGTGCCAAAATTCACTCAAATCGGACAAGAATTGCACCCTCTAGATGCTCAAGAAGTCAAGACCCAAGATCGGTTTATATGACAGCTATATCAGATTATAGACCGATTTGAACCATTCTTGGCACATATGTTGAATATCATGACAAAACACGTCGTGCGAAATTTCATTCCAATCGGATAAGAATTGCGCCCTCTAGAGGCTCAAGAAGTCAAGACCAAGATCGGTTTATATGGCAGCTATATCAGGTTATAGACCGATTTGAACCATACTTGGCACAGTTGTTGGATATTATAGCAAAACACGTCGCGCCAAAATTCATTCAAATCGGATAAGAATTGCGCCCTCTAGAGGCTCAAGAAGTCGAGACCCAAGATCGGTTTATATGGCAGCTATTTATATCAAAACATGGACCGATATGGCCCATTTACAATACCAACTGACCTACACTAATAAGAAGTATTTGTGCAAAATTTCAAGCGGCTAGCTTTACTCCTTCGGAAGTTAGCGTGCTTTCGACAGACAGACGGACGGACGGACGAACGGACGGACGGACGGACATGGCTAGATCGACATAAAATGTCACGACGATCAAGAATATATATACTTTATGGGGTCTCAGGCGAATCTTTAGAGTAGTTACAAACAGAATGACGAAATTAGTATACCCCCATTTTATGGTGGAGGGTATAAAAATGTTACAGTTGAAGAAGAAGGAGAGAACCAGACAAGAAGTGCATAAATAAACAAATGATCTAAGAACAAAAAAAAAACAAAGAACCAATGGAAAGAGAAAACAAAAGAATGAAGTATAACACTTTCGAAACTAGTTAGAACCAACAAGTAAAAGCGTGCTAAGTTCGGCCGGGCCGAATCTTATATACCCTCCACCATGGATCGCATATGTCGAGTTCTTTTCCCGGCATCTCTTCTTAGGCAAAAAAAGGATATAAGAAAAGATTTGCTCTGCTATTAGAGCGATATCAAGATATGGTCCGGTTTGGACCACAATTAAATTATATGTTGGAGACCTGTGTAAAATATCAGCCAATTCGAATAAGAATTGCGCCCTTTGTGGGCTCAAGAAGTAAAATAGAGAGATCGATTTATATTGGAGCTATATCAGGCTATAAACCGATTCAGACCATAATAAACACGTATGTTAATGGTCATGAGAGAATCCGTCGTACAAAATTTCAGGCAAATCGGATAATAATTGCGACCTCTAGAGGCTCAAGAAGTCAAGATCCCAGATCGGTTTATATGGCAGCTATATCAGGTTATGAACCGATTTGAACCATATTTGGCACAATTGTTGGATATCATAACAAAATACTACGTGCCAAAATTCATTCACATTGGATAAGAATTGCGCCCTCTAGAGGCTCAAGAAGTCAAGACCCAAGATCGGTTAATATGACAGCTATATCAGGTTATGGACCGATTTGAACCATATTTGGCACAGTTGTTGGATATCAGAACAAAATACTACGTGCCAAAATTCATTCAAATTGGATAAGAATTGCGCCCTCTAGAGGCTCAAGAAGTCAAGACCCAAGATCGGTTTATATGACAGCTATATCAGGTTATAGACCGATTTGAACCATACTTGGCACAGTTTTTGGATATCGTAACAAAACACGTCGTGCAAAATTTCACTCCAATCGGATAAGAATTGCGCACTCTAGAGGCTCAAGAAGTCAAGACCCAAGATCGGTTTATATGGCAGCTGTATCAGGTTATGGACCGATTTGAACCATACTTGGTACAGTTGTTGGATATCATAACAAAACACGTCGTGCAAAATTTCATTCCAATCGGATAAGAATTGCGCACTCTAGAGGCTCAAGAAGTCAAAACCCAAGATCGGTTTATATGTCAGCTATATCAAAACATGGACCGATATGGCCCATTTACAATACCAACCGACCTACACTAATAAAAAGTATTTGTGCAAAATTTCAAGCGCCTAGCTTAACTCCTTCGGAAGTTAGCGTGCTTACGACAGACAGACGGACGGACGGACGGACAGACGGACGGACGGACGGACAGACGGACGGACGGACGGACAGACGGACGGACATGGCTAGATCGACATAAAATTTCACGATGATCAAGAATATATATACTTTATGGGGTCTCAGACGAATATTTCGAGTAGTTACAAACAGAATGACGAAATTAGTATACCCCCATCTTATGGTGGAGGGTATAAAAATATACCTAGTATAAAGAATGTAAATAAAAAACAAAACAACCCAAAAATTTTAAAGAAAGAAGAAAAGGAAACCAAGAAGAGGAGATACGAAGTTCCGACATAACATAAGGAGAATGAAGTAATTAGAAAAGCTGCAACGAGTTTTTTTTACTATAAGTTCTATTGTAAATATATAGGTGTGTACATAATCCAGCTTTAAAAAATTCATTAGTTTTAAGAAATTATAAAGCAATATAAAAAAAAAACTAAATAGTGTTCTGTTATGACCAACAGCTCCCATATAAACCGATCTCCCGATTTTACTTCTAGAGCCTCTGAAAGCCGCAATTTTTGTCCGATTTGGCTGACATTTTCCATGCGGTGTTCTATTGCAACTTTCAACAACTGTGTCAAATACGGTTCAAACCAGCCCATAACCTGTTATAGCCCCTGAAAGCAACAATTTTCGTCCGATTTTTTTTTAAATTTGCATATTCGTTCGGTTATGACTTCCAACAACTGTACCAAGTACTGTCCCAAAAACCCATAAAATTATGCTCTTCAACTAAACTTATTTTGTCTGTCTGTTTGCGCTTTCTTTTCTTGGTCTTAAAATCTTATTGAGATTCCAGGATATTGTCCGGCTTTAGACCAGTGTGTAATGCTTTTTATTCAAAGAATAGTATAGCAAAAAAACATTTAAAAGTCAGCAAAAAGTTGTTGCTAGAAGTTGCAACACACTTTTGCTGAGGTTTGCAAAAGATGTTTGTGTTGGTTGCTATTAGCATCGTTGGACAAATTGGATTTGAATAAGATAAGTAAGATTTGATTTGTTTCCTATTGCGCTTATTAAACAAGTCGACTTAAAGATCCCTGTTCAAATTCAGATGTGTGTTTAACAACTTACTCTAGTTGGAATTGTTGTAAAGCACCCATGATCCATTTGACATCTCCTTCTGATGATTTTTCCTTGGTCGAAAATGAAATCGCGATAAAGGAAACCAGTCAAATGCTTTTAGCAACAACACACTTTTTGCTGGCTTTTAAATGTTTTATATATACTATACTTTAACTTAACTCACTGTCCCGAATTTCGGCGACATCGGACAATAAATGCGCCATTTATTGTCCTAATACCCTAAATCGGAGGATCGGTCTATATGGCAGCATTATCCAAATCTGGACCGCTCTGAGTGAAATTGAGGAAGGGTATCGAAGGGCCTAACACAACTCACTGTCCCAAATTTCAGCAAAATCGGATAATAAATGTGACTTTTATGGGCCTAAGACCCTAAATCGGAGGATGGGTCTATATGGCAGCTATATACAAATCTGGACCGATCTGAGCCAAATTGAAGAAGGATGTCGAAGGGGCTAACACAACCCACTGTCTCAAATTTTAGCAAGATCGGATAATAAATTTGGCTTTTATGGGCCTAAGACCCTAAATCGGAGGATCTTTTTATATGGCAGCTATATCCAAATCTGGACCGCTCTGAGTGAAATTGAGGAAGGGTATCGAAGGGCCTAACACAACTCACTGTCCCAAATTTCAGCAAAATCGGATAATAAATGTGACTTTTATGGGCCTAAGACCCTAAATCGGAGGATGGGTCTATATGGCAGCTATATACAAATCTGGACCGATCTGAGCCAAATTGAAGAAGGATGTCCTAACACAACTCACTGTCCCAAATTTTTGGGAAATCGGATAATAAATGTGGCTTTTATGGGCCTAAGACCCTTAATCGGAGGATCGGTCTATATTGCAGCTATATCCAAATCTGGACCGATCTGAGCCAAATTGACGAAGGATGTCGAAGGGCCTAACACAACTCACTGTCCCAAATTTTTGGGAAATCGGATATTAAATGCGCCTTTTATGGACGCAAGACCTTAAATCGAGAGATCAGTCTATATGGCTGCTATATCCAAATCTGAACCGATTTGGACCAAATTGAGGAGGTATTTCAAAGGGCCTAACGCAACTCACTGTCCCAAATTTCAGCAAAATCGGATAATAAATGTGGCTTTTATGGGCCTAAGACCCTAAATTGGCTGGTCGGTCTATATGGGGGCTATATCAAGATATAGTCCGATATAGTCCATCTTCGAACTTAACCTGCTTATGGACAAAAAAATCTGTGCAAAGTTTCAGCTCAATATCTCGGTTTTTGAAGACTGTAGCGTGATTTCAACAGACAGACGGACATGTCTAGATCGTCTTAGATTTTTACGCTGATCAAAAATATATATACTTTATAGGGTCGGAAATGGATATTTCGATGTGTTGCAAACGGAATGACAAAATGAATATACCCCCATCCTTCGGTGGTGGGTATAAAAATAAAGAAGAAATTGCAGTTTTCTGAAAACGAAATTAAAATAAACAAGTAAAAGCGTGCTAAGTTCGGCCGGGCCGAATCTTATATACCCTCCACCATGGATCGCATTTGTCGAGTTCTTTTCCCAGCATCTCTTCTTAGGCAAAAAAGGATATAAGAAAAGATTTGCTCTGCTATTAGAGCGATATCAAGATATGGTCCAGTTTGGACCACAATTAAATTATATGTTGGAGACCTGTGTAAAATGTCAGCCAATTCGAATAAGAATTGCGCCCTTTGTGAGCTCAAGAAGTAAAATAGAGAGATCGATTTATATGGGAGCTGTATCGGGCTATATACCGATTCAGACCATAATAAACACGTATGTTAATGGTCATGAGAGAATCCGTCGTACAACATTTCAGGCAAATCGGATAATAATTGCGACCTCTAGAGGCTCAAGAAGTCAAGATCCCAGATCGGTTTATATGGCAGCTATATCAGGTTATAGACCAATTTGAACTATATTTGGCACAGTTGTTGGATATCATAACAAAATACTACGTGCCAAAATTCATTCAAATCGCATAAGAATTGCGCCCTCTAGAGGCTGAAGAAGTCAAGATCCCAGATCGGTTTATATGGCAGCTATATCAGGTTATGGACCGATTTGAACCATACTTGGCACAGTTATTGGATATAATAAAAAAACACGTCGTGCACATTTTCAGCCAAATCGGATAAGAATTGCGCACTCTAGAGGCTCAAGAAGTCAAGACCCAAGATCGGTTTATATGGCAGCTGTATCAGGTTATGGACCGATTTGAACCATACTTGGCACAGTTGTTGGATATCATAAGAAAACACGTCGTGCAAAATTGCATTCCAATCGGATAAGAATTGCGCACGCTAGAGGCTCAAGAAGTCAAGACCCAAGATCGGTTTATATGACAGCTATATCAGGTTATAAACCGATTTCAACCATACTTGGCACAGTTGTTGGATACCATAAGAAAACACGTCATGCTAAATTTCATTCCAATCGGATAAGAATTGCGCACTCTAGAGGCTCAAGAAATCAAGACCCAAGATCGGTTTATATGGCAGCTATATCAGGTTATAGACCGATTTGAACCATACTTGACAAAGTTGTTGGATATCATAAGAAAACACGTCATGCAAAATTTCATTCCATTCGGATAAGAATTGCGCACTCTAGAGGCTCAAGAAGTCAAGACCCTAGATCGGTTTATATGGCAGCTATATCAGGTTATGGACCGATTTGAACTAAACTTAGCACAGTTGTTGGATATCATAACAAAACACGTCGTGCAAAATTTTATTCCAATCGGATAAGAATTGCGCACTCTAGAGGCTCAAGAAGTCAAGACCCTAGATCGGTTTATATGGCAGCTATATCAAAACGTGGACCGATATGGCCCATTTACAATACCAACCGACCTACACTAATAGGAAGTATTTGTGCAAAATTTCAAGCGGCTAGCTTTACTCCTTCGGAAGTTAGCGTGCTTTCGACAGACAGACGGACGGACGGACGGACGGACGGACGGACAGACGGACGGACATCGCTAGATCGACATAAAATGTCGCGACGATCAAGAATATATATACTTTATGGGGTCTCAGACGAATATTTCGAGTAGTTACAAACAGAATGACGAAATTAGTATACCCCCCATCTTATGGTGGAGGGTATAAAAACTTCGCAAGAAAAACAAGTAAAAGCGTGCTAAGTTCGGCCGGACCGAATCTTATATACCCTCCACCATGGATCGCATTTGTCGAGTTCTTTTCCCGGCATCTCTTCTTAGGCCAAAAAAGGATATAAGAAAAGATTTGCTCTGCTATTAGAGTGATATCAAGATATGGTCCGGTTTGGACCACAATTAAATTATATGTAGGAGACCTGTGTAAAATGTCAGCCAATTCGAATAAGAATTGCGCCCTTTGTGGGCTCAAGAAGTAAAATAGAGAGATCGATTTATATGGGAGCTGTATCGGGCTATATACCGATTCAGACCATTATAAACACGTATGTTAATGGTCATGAGAGAATCCGTCGTACAAAATTTCAGGCAAATCGGATAATAATTGCGACCTCTAGAGGCTCAAGAAGTCAAGATCCCAGATCGGTTTATATGGCAGCTATATCAGGTTATTGACCGATTTGAACCATATTTGGCACAGTTGTTGGATATTATAACAAAATACTACGTGCCAAAATTCATTCAAATTGGATAAGAATTGCGCCCTCTAGAGGCTCAAAAAGTCAAGACCCAAGATCTGTTTATATGACAGCTATATCAGGTTATGGACCGATATGAACCATACTTGGCACAATTATTGGATATCGTAACAAAACACGTCGTGCAAAATTTAATTCCAATCGGATAAGAATTGCGCACTCTAGAGGCTCAGGAAGTCAAAACCCCAGATCGGTGTATATGGCAGCTATATCAGGTTATGGACCGATTTGAACCATACTTGGCACAGTTGTTGGATATCATAACAAAACACGTCGTGCAAAATTTCATCCCAATCGGATAAGAATTGTGCACTCTAGAGGCTCAAGAAGTCAAAACCCAAGATCGGTTTGTATGGCAGCTATATCAAAACATGGACCGATATGGCCCATTTACAATACCAACCGACCTACACTAATAAGAAGAATTTGTGCAAAATTTCAAGCGGCTAGCTTTACTCCTTCGGAAGTTAGCGTGCTTTCGACAGACAGACGGACGGACGGACGGACGGACAGACGGACGGACAGACGGACGGACAGACGGACGGACAGACGGACAGACGGACGGACAGACGGACGGACAGACGGACGGACAGACGGACGGACATGGCTAGATCGACATAAAATTTCACGACGATGAAGAATATATATACTTTATGGGGTCTCAGACGAATATTTCGAGTAGTTACAATCAGAATGACGAAATTAGTATACCCCCCATCTTATGGTGGAGGGTATAAAAAGAAAAGCGTGCTAAGTTCGGCTGGGTCTAATTTGATATACCTTCCAGCTTGGATCGCATCTATTTCTAGACAAGCAAAGGATTATGGATAACAATTGCTTTGCTATTGGAGCTAAACTACGCACAGTGGGCCAAATGGCAAAAAAATTGGAAATAAGTCTACAACTTTTTATCTGTTGATTTTAGCCATACAAAATGTTCTAGACATTTGTAGAGGAGGACATAGGCTTTCAGAAAAGTGCTGTTGTTGGTCCATATCTTTAATACAGGGTGAGCTACAGGGTGTGAAAGTTGACCACTTTTGACTTCTCCAAGCTTCTGGGGGCCATAACTTTTGATCTACTCAACCGATTTACATGATTTAGGACTCTAGAGAAAGAGCTTGACAAGATCTAAAAAACTTATGCATAAAGTACCATGCCATCGTGTACTGTTAAGGAGTTATGAATTGTTTAATTTTAAAATATGAAAATTTGGCCTTGGTTTTTTTCAGTGTTTTTTTAATAACTCCGTCAATTTTAAAGCTATAAACTTCATACTTCACACAAATTATGCCAGCATATGTGTGCATAAAATACAAAAGGAATCACGTGAATATCTTTGGCGGTTTAAAAATGGCATCGTTTTCAATATGAAAAATATTTTTTTTGTCAAAAAATTGCAAAATTTTTCAAAAAAGATACTCCCATTTCCTTTAAGTTTTCGCAAACTTTGGCCGTCAAAGCATTATCATTTCTTTCCATTTTCACAAAGTCGAGGTATTAAGAAAAGTTTTAAGTGCTAATTTGGCTAATTTCGATATCAAACAACACCGTTATCTTAAGACCAAAATGGCCAATTTTTTTACTAAACTTCAAAAGTTTCTCACTGGAAAAAAAGTTCCACGGGGATTTTTTCGCTTTTTTTGAACTTAAATGAAAGCTTAAAATGTTCCCAACATTTTAAGGTATGTCTCGCCATATCCTAGCCATAAATGAGATCGTAGCGATCAAAATACTGAAAAAAGTCAATTTTCAAGTAGTGCTATATTCATTGCTAAAAAACAAGTATTACGTCACATTTTATTGCAAAGATGTTAAATAAACTTTTATTTGGTAACACTTCTTCTACAAAACACAAAAAGAATCATGGAAATATCTCTATTCTATTCCATTTTATGGAACCGGCAATAAAAAAGTCAATTTTTCAAAAAAGTCGAATTTCCCAAATTTTGTTTTTGTTGTCCTAATTGCACATGACACACTATAGCCATATTTACGCAACATACCTTATCGTAAAGGAAATTTTCATACCTTTCCAACGATGTATAAAACATTTCTCAACTCGGATTCTATCTACTCTAAAATTCATTTACACTTCATTAAACTCTATATAAAAATGTCTATTTGTGAAATGGAACCTTATATGGGGCCTACACTAAAACATTGATAGATTTGCCCAGGGTTTACAATACAAATGTGTTAGAATAAAAAAAGGTCTCCTGCCAAAGTTTAAAAAAATTGGAATAAAAATATGTGTTTTAGAGCGAAAACACTTCGCATCGGCGTGCGTTTATATGTATATTAGCTACTCCCAAAATAAAAAAGCATTTTAGTTTTGTATTATTTGATTTTATTCTCTACCAAATAATCTAAGGTATCAAAATTTAAAAGCTCTTTAATTTGAATGGCATCGGGATCGTCCTTATCTATATCGTCACATATTTTTGGTAGCCATTTAGTTCTGATGCTGTATAGTACCGGATCAGACGATAACAATAAATATTGAAGTAAATCATAATTTTGGTTAAATTTGGTGCTCTTTCGGGTATTGAAAAGCCGGAACTGTTTAACATCTCTATTACGGGATTCCTGAGCTTCTTCTGTAAGTTCTCCTAACGGAAGTATGTTGTATTCCACAATTTCCTTGCCATGATGTAAGACTTTATGTACTGTCGGTGTTAAAGCTTTCCACGAATATAAATCAGATAAAATGTTTTTTGTGTCATTACTATAAGCTTCAAATTTGGTTGAATTTATCATCTTTTTGCTATTGATTACAGCCAAAATCACTTTGAATCGTCTTAGCAAGTGTTCATCAAGACCGGTTATTTTAGATGTCGATACGGGGTCCTCAAAAAACCGCCTTGCCGAGTTGCCATCATTTGTGCTTCCGTATCCGTAAAGAGGTTTATCTATTATAAGTCCCTTTTGTTTAAACTCCAACTGGATTCGATTCTTCTCTTCCTGCCTCATTTTGTGAAGATCTTGGTTGTTTCTAGCAGAGACATCGCGGTTTCCAGGGCTAGTCCGATATTTAAGGTCATACGATAAATGCAAACAATACTCCATGAATCGAATTCTACAGTGCAGGGGCGAAATACCGAAATTGAGCGCATTTTCGTTTACTAAATTTTCATCAGACTTGTCCTCGAATTGCCCATTCTTCTTGCCACAAATATTGCATCTCCAATTGGACATAACGCCAGTTAATGCGTTTGCCACCTTTCCATCGATCATAGTGAGTTGTAGTTGAAACGAAACTTTTATATTTCTTCCCAATTGGTTTATAACAATCATGGGTAATGTAGCAATTTCTTCCTTTATTTCGTTCACCAAAGATCGTGTTGTGTTCCGGTCTTCCTTTGTATACTCAAACCGAATTGGGCGACATAAATATTTTGACCCAGGTGTTCTATTTATCCATATATCTTGAAATGCATTTTCTTTCGATGATGAAGATTGGTCCTTGTACAATCTCATTCTCAATGGTACTAATGATGCCATGAAAATTGATGCGAAGTTGGTATCTATTTCTGTTTGTTGCTTATATTCGGAAAATCCAGATGATCCATCACAACCCCATTTGCTGATCAAAACCACTTCGGAATTATTACATGTGTTCAACTGTTCTTCAGTAAAATTAGAAATAATTCTAACAGCTGTATTTTCAACAAGATCAGCAAGTTTCACTCTTGCTTTTAATTCGTCCACGTATATATTTGATGGCACCATTTTCGTCCTGGTGTTGTACAATTTATGTTTTGAGGGTAAACAACCCCATCCTTTTTCACGAAGAGCCTTCCTCATTGTTGAGTATTTGTTTCTTGAGAGGCCTAGGTTCAAAATCAGGGCCAGTGCATCTTCCTCCGTGAATTCTGTAGTCGATTTTGGAGTTGGAATACTTTCTACCATTCTCTTTACCCTTTTCGGAGATGCTAATGGTAAAACATCGACAATTCGTCCAACATTTTTTGGTTGTGTTTTTAACAATGCTGTTTTGAACGTATCTTTTATTAAATTTGGCGGATGTGCCGCCAATAGTTCCTCTTGTTTTTTCTTTTTGGTTTTCTCCGTAACTTCGTCGTATGCTTTGCTAGGCCGGCCGGGAATCAGCGGTTTAATTTCAATAAGTAGATCCGATTTCAGCCACTTCTCATACATTTTGAAAAACTTGATTTTTGCGAATGAACATTCTGGCAACCTTCTCTCAAATGATTTGTAGAATTTTTCAAGTTTGTCTAAAGCGTCTTTATTTAGCCTTATTCCATATATGTGGTCCAAAGTGTAAACAAGTTCCTTAAATGACTCCGTGTATGATTTGGAATCATTTTTGATGTCCCATACAATTTTCGAAAGAGTGGAATACTTCAGTATGACTTCCATAACTTATAAATGTCCTTTACGCCTCTACAAAATATAATGAAGAAAATTTGGATTTTGTTCAAATATTTATGCAATATATTCACAATTAATGACCCATTTCAGGTATCAGACGCAATCGTAAAAAGGGGTCCAAAGTGCCTCTTTTTACTTACTCTTCTATAATTATTTACCTGGACTCGAATTTGGTTAAAAAAAATGACAATGAATTTTTTATGGGTAGGTTTTTTCACATTCATTGATACGGTGGATTTCCTGGGAATTCGACATAGCGAAACAGGTAACATTTGTCTGCATCAAATCTTAACACAAATATATATATATATGCAGGTATATTTCTAGGTTACTTTTTATTCAAAAATCATCAGCTTACATTAAAAATAGATGTAGGTACTATACAAACGCACGCCGATGCGAAGTGTTTTCGCTCTAAAACACATATTTTTATTCCAATTTTTTTAAACTTTGGCAGGAGACCTTTTTTTATTCTAACACATTTGTATTGTAAACCCTGGGCAAATCTATCAATGTTTTAGTGTAGGCCCCATATAAGGTTCCATTTCACAAATAGACATTTTTATATAGAGTTTAATGAAGTGTAAATGAATTTTAGAGTAGATAGAATCCGAGTTGAGAAATGTTTTATACATCGTTGGAAAGGTATGAAAATTTCCTTTACGATAAGGTATGTTGCGTAAATATGGCTATAGTGTGTCATGTGCAATTAGGACAACAAAAACAAAATTTGGGAAATTCGACTTTTTTGAAAAATTGACTTTTTTATTGCCGGTTCCATAAAATGGAATAGAATAGAGATATTTCCATGATTCTTTTTGTGTTTTGTAGAAGAAGTGTTACCAAATAAAAGTTTATTTAACATCTTTGCAATAAAATGTGACGTAATACTTGTTTTTTAGCAATGAATATAGCACTACTTGAAAATTGACTTTTTTCAGTATTTTGATCGCTACGATCTCATTTATGGCTAGGATATGGCGAGACATACCTTAAAATGTTGGGAACATTTTAAGCTTTCATTTAAGTTCAAAAAAAGCGAAAAAATCCCCGTGGAACTTTTTTTCCAGTGAGAAACTTTTGAAGTTTAGTAAAAAAATTGGCCATTTTGGTCTTAAGATAACGGTGTTGTTTGATATCGAAATTAGCCAAATTAGCACTTAAAACTTTTCTTAATACCTCGACTTTGTGAAAATGGAAAGAAATGATAATGCTTTGACGGCCAAAGTTTGCGAAAACTTAAAGGAAATGGGAGTATCTTTTTTGAAAAATTTTGCAATTTTTTGACAAAAAAAATATTTTTCATATTGAAAACGATGCCATTTTTAAACCGCCAAAGATATTCACGTGATTCCTTTTGTATTTTATGCACACATATGCTGGCATAATTTGTGTGAAGTATGAAGTTTATAGCTTTAAAATTGACGGAGTTATTAAAAAAACACTGAAAAAAACCAAGGCCAAATTTTCATATTTTAAAATTAAACAATTCATAACTCCTTAACAGTACACGATGGCATGGTACTTTATGCATAAGTTTTTTAGATCTTGTCAAGCTCTTTCTCTAGAGTCCTAAATCATGTAAATCGGTTGAGTAGATCAAAAGTTATGGCCCCCAGAAGCTTGGAGAAGTCAAAAGTGGTCAACTTTCACACCCTGTAGCTCACCCTGTATTAAAGATATGGACCAACAACAGCACTTTTCTGAAAGCCTATGTCCTCCTCTACAAATGTCTAGAACATTTTGTATGGCTAAAATCAACAGATAAAAAGTTGTAGACTTATTTCCAATTTTTTTGCCATTTGGCCCACTGTGCTACGTTATGAACCGATTGGGCCATACTTGGTTTGGCTGTTGGAGACCAAAGTAAAAGTCATCAGCCAAATCGGATAAGAATTGCGCCCTATATTGACTCATGAAATAAAGTCGGAAAATCTGTTTATATGAGAGAATATCTGGTTATGAACCGATTCATACCATATTTAACACGTCTATGTAAGGTCATGGAAGAAATCGTTGTGAAAAATGTCAGCCAAATCGGATAAGAATTGCGCCCTCTCGCGGCTCAAAAAATTTAAACGGGGGATTGGTTTTTATGAGAGCCAGGGACGTAGCCAGGGGATCCGAAATTATTTTTCCAAAGACAAAATTTCAATAAAAGGTCTTTAAACAAAAATCTCAATGAAATTTTCTCCAAAGACAAAATTTCAATGAAATTTTTTCTATAGACGAAATTTGCCTTAGGCCCGGTCCTCCTCGAAAATTTTTTTGCTAAACGTATTTTTTTTCCATTGACTTAATTTCAATAAATTTTTTTTCCAAATATCAATGAATTTTTTTAAAATGTCAATGAAATTTGTATTGTAAAGGGTGATTTTTTTGAGGTTAGGATTTTCATGCATTAGTATTTGACAGATCACGTGGGATTTCAGACATGGTGTCAAAGAGAAAGATGCTCAGTATGCTTTGACATTTCATCATGAATAGACTTACTAACGAGCAACGCTTGCAAATCATTGAATTTTATTACCAAAATCAGTGTTCGGTTCGAAATGTGTTCATTCACCGTAACGTTGCGTCCAACAGCATCTTTGAAAAAATACGGTCCAATGATTCCACCAGCGTACAAACCACACCAAACAGTGCATTTTTCGGGATGCATGGGCAGTTCTTGAACGGCTTCTGGTTGCTCTTCACTCCAAATGCGGCAATTTTGCTTATTTACGTAGCCATTCAACCAGAAATGAGCCTCATCGCTGAACAAAATTTGTCAAAATTTGAACACATTTCGAACCGAACACTGATTTTGGTAATAAAATTCAATGATTTGCAAGCGTTGCTCGTTAGTAAGTCTATTCATGATGAAATGTCAAAGCATACTGAGCATCTTTCTCTTTGACACCATGTCTGAAATCCCACGTGATCCGTCAAATACTAATGCATGAAAATCCTAACCTCAAAAAAATCACCCTTTATAAGAACAAAACTTTTCTACGGCCCGGCACAATCAAAATTATTTTTCTAAAGCGACTCTTCAATGCAATATTCTTTAAAAACACACAATTACATTTTTTACACATAAATTCAAAGAATTTTTTAAAGAAAAATTTGCAATTAATTTTTTCTAATAACAAAGTTTAAAAACAAATTTATTTTAATCACAAAATTTATGAAATTATATTACATTTTAAAATAATAATAAATTTAATTTGCAGACAAGATTTAAGAAATTTTTTTTAAATACAAAATTTCTATAAAATTGCAAACAATTTCTTTCTAAATAACCTTTTTTTTAAAACAACATTAAAAAAAATCCAAAAAAAAATTAGACAAATTTTTTTTAAGACAAAATTTCAATAAATTTCTATTTAAAGACAAAATTTCCATGAAACTTCTTCTCAATTCTAAATTTCAAAAAACAATTTCAATAAAATTTTTTCTAAATTCAAAATTTCAAGGAAATGTTTTCTAAATACTACATTTTCACGAAATTTTCTGGAAAAAAATTTGAAATTTCTAAATAATAAATTTTCATGAAATTTTCTAAAAAAATTTGAACTACAATTTTATTAAAAGCCAAAAAAAGTCTATAAAGATCGACTGTGTAACAATATTCTTTCTTTCTTTTGTTGAAACTATATCTCTGGACAAAATTGTTTTAACATAGTTTTTTAAATAAAATTTTTTGTTTGTAAGTCTGGAGTAACCAATTTATTTGTAAATTAATATAGTTTACAAAATAATAATTTGTAGTATATCATCTTAGAAACGAATTATATAAGCATTAAAATTGAATTATCGAAAATACTAAAAGTAAAAAATTTTGTATACTTGCAATACCCGATTTTAGTGATCACACTAATTTATGATCACCAAAAATGTTTTTCTTGTCTCATTTTCCCATTTTCGTTATTTTCTCGGTATTCCATAATTCACATTACCGTATTGAGGTAGTCGATACAGGTTCCACAGTGCTCCAGTATCGAAATCTATCATTCAATAGTAAGCAGAATTGGTTCTCGTAGGATATTAGTTCTGAAAGCTCTGACCGTAGATTGGTCAAACCCCAAAAATATTGACAAAAAAATTCAAAACTCTCTAAGTAAGTGAGTATTTTATTACAAGCAATTAGTCAGCATGTTCTTTTTATATAAGAGTAATGTTTTTCTTTTACGTATTCGCTATGTTATTGATGCTTCGGTGGACATTTTCGACTATCTATCGTTTTTTGCTATTTAAGTATTTTTATACCCACCACCATTTAGTCATTCCGTTTGCAACACATCGAAATATCAATTTCCGACCCTCCAAAGTATATATATTTCGGATCGTCGTAAAATTCTTCAAAAATTGAGATATTGAGCTGAAATTTAGTACAGATGCGTCTTTTTGATGAGCGCTGGTTAAGTTCTTGAACGGGTCAAATCGGACCATATTTGGATATAGCTACTATATAGACCGATTATCCGATAAAGGGTCTAATGCCCATATAAACTTTATTTTTCATCCGATTTTGCTGAAATTTTAAACAGTGTGTAATTTTAGGCCACCATCATCTGACCCAAATATAGTTCAGATCGGACTATTTTTAGATGCCATATAGACCGATCTGCCGATAAAGGGTCTGAAGCCCATAAAAGCATTATTTTTATCCAATTTCACTGAAATTTGAAACAATGGTAATTTTAGGCCACCCGCCATCCGACCGAATATGGTAAAAATATGAATTTATTTAGATATAGCTGTCATATAGACCGATAAGCCCGTTAAGGGTCTGAAAATCATAAAAGCTTTATTTATTACCCGATTTTGTTGAAATTTGAAATACAAAATTCAACAGTGCCGAATTTGGGTGCATAAATTATCCAATTTTCTTCGCATTGTGACGAAAAGTGGTGGGTATCCAAAGTTCAGCCCGGCCGATCTTAATGCCTTTTTGCTTGTTAAATAAAAAATTATTTGTTAGATGACGAAAATTTATCAAATAATATTTAAAAGACAAAAAGATTGAGGGAGAAAGAAAAAAGTTTACAACTGCAACAACATAGATATCTGTAAAATTGATCGCTTGATGTTGCCCCTCTTTTTCATCCATTATCTTCTATTATATAAAAATTAAATTGTTGCGCTTTGTTGTTTGTCTGTTCCATATAGACTCAAAAACTGTTGAACCGCTTTTCATGAAGTTTCCACAGATGGTAGTGTTTAAGCCTCCGCTGATAATAGGGTACTATATTTTTTGATAGCCGTATGGGTGGATCCCCATAACCCTATTTTCAAAACCACAAGATCTCGGAGATGGGTGCACCGATTTAAGCGAAATTTTGCATGCCACCTTATGGTTCCCCAAAAACACGAAATTGGTAAAAAATTTTGTGGTCAAATAACCTGGGGGGACACTCCACCCGAACGGACATGTTTGCCGATCGGGAAAATATGGGTATCAACTGAAAGGTCTATCACAGAAAAGTTCGTATGTAATGTTGATAAAAGGATTCAAGTATCTGGGTCACGTCCTGCCGTTCAGCTGGACATGTAGAGCGCGACAACAAAGGACTCAAATAAATTGACTTTTGAGTCATAGCGTCGCACAGTGGGATGGGAAAAAATAAGTGGAAATAAGTCTGCCATTTTGGAACGGATAGAGATATCTTCATGAAATTTTACATGGTTGTAGCTGAGATGTTATCCAGTTTATATGGCCCTAGAAGTCTCAGGGACCCATTAGTGGGCCTTCAAAGTAGGTCTCCTCGGACCTACAAAATTTTGTTCGGGATGTCAAAAGCGCATTTATAATCCGATTTTCAATATTTTGCTAGAAAGGGCTTAAAAAGCCCCACAAAAAACTTGTCTCAGAATAATAACTGTGTACCACGGGATGCAGTTTGTTCATTACTTATATATTTGCAATACAAAATACACCAAAAAACACTTATGTGAAAAATAAAATTCAAATTAAAAATATTATAAAACCAAAACTTCTAAAGATATCGTTCTAATTTTCCACAAATTTATAGATCAATATGCTATTAAAAAAATGAGTAAAAATTTTGGCCACATTTCTTGATGAAAACACCCAAAATCACCACACTGGGTAAAGTTGTTTGCAAAATTGGCATTTTTTAGTAAAATGTCCTTAGAGACCTCAATCTTTGGAATTGATTGAGGTCCTTTGAAGAGGGGGCGGGCCCTCCCTCTTACCCTAATTTTCAGAAACGCCATATCTCGGAAATGGGTGGTGCGATTTAAGCCAAATTTTGTGTGCTCTCTTATAGTAACCTAAAACAAAAATTCGGTATCCAACCCCCAAAACTTACCAAATATATATATAAACCAATCACGACAATATGGGACTGAAATGAAAGGTATTTAAGATTAGACCACCCCAACCTCCAAAACACCCCTAAATCGAACATATTAACCAATCATGACAATGTGCGGCTCCAATGGAAAGTATTAGGGAGTAGAACACGAAATTGATACCCATTTTCGGGACAAATTTTCCCAAAAATACCCCACAAACAGCAATTATTTATTGACCATCGTAATATGGGGCTCATGTAAAGGTATTTGAGAGTAGAATATGAATCTGATATCCAAATGCGGGACAGTGCATTTGGGGCATTGCCCTTTCCCCAAGAGTACAAATTTACCCACCAAATGAAAGGTATTTGAGATTAGAAAACAAATAGGATAACCAATTTTTTGGGCCAAGTGATTGGGGTACGCATCATCCCATAAACTTCCCCCTAAACAATGGCAATATGCGGTTAAAATAAATGGTATTTGAGAGAAGAGCACGAGATCACGAAATTCATACCCACTTGCGGTACCACGTTTCTGGGGGCCCACACTACCCCCTAAACCCACCAACCGCCACCCTGGGAGCCTTCTTACTCACATAATCCCCATGAGAATATCGGGCTCAAATAAAGTACCTTAGGAATGGAGTACATCTTACATCAAATCGCAAATTACCCTAAACCCATTTAGCGAATTCATAAATCAGTAAAGGGATTCAGATAAAGGCATTTAAATTGTTTAACTGTTAGCCAAGCGATATACATACAAATACTATTTTGTAGCATGGTATTTCAATAAAAGCTCTTTAATTATCGTAAATAAATATTTAAAGAATAATTTTGTTCCATGTAAAGTAAAAAAGGGGCAGCGAAGCGGGCCCAGTTCAGCTATTATGTTATAAAGTTGGGGATCTCAGCATTGTGTTTTGAGAACTCAAAGAGTTTTCGCGGTTTGTTTGTTAAAAAATGCCAATATTGTGCTTCACAGATCTCCTATTAGAGTTAACACAATTTATAAAAAAATACACCTAAAACGCATCTAAAGGGTGATTTTTTTGAGGTTAGGATTTTCATGCATTAGTATTTGACAGATCACGTGGGATTTCAGACATGGTGTCAAAGAGAAAGATGCTCAGTATGCTTTGACATTTCATCATGAATAGACTTACTAACGAGCAACGCTTGCAAATCATTGAATTTTATTACCAAAATCAGTGTTCGGTTCGAAATGTGTTCAAATTTTGACAAATTTTGTTCAGCGATGAGGCTCATTTCTGGTTGAATGGCTACGTAAATAAGCAAAATTGCCGCATTTGGAGTGAAGAGCAACCAGAAGCCGTTCAAGAACTGCCCATGCATCCCGAAAAATGCACTGTTTGGTGTGGTTTGTACGCTGGTGGAATCATTGGACCGTATTTTTTCAAACATGCTGTTGGACGCAACGTTACGGTGAATGAACACATTTCGAACCGAACACTGATTTTGGTAATAAAATTCTATGATTTGCAAGCGTTGCTCGTTAGTAAGTCTATTCATGATGAAATGTCAAAGCATACTAAGCATCTTTCTCTTTGACACCATGTCTGAAATCCCACGTGATCTGTCAAATACTAATGCATGAAAATCCTAACCTCAAAAAAATCACCCTATACATTAAATCTTAAAATTTTTTGATTTGTAGCTCGCATAACTATTGACTAAAGTATGTATCGCGACAAAAAATAGTAAATTTTATTAGCTTTCTAAATCAGTTAAAAAATTTGAACTCGGTTCAGAAATGCTTTCACAAGCAACCAACTAAAAGTGCAGACTCTGCGAAAATTAAAAAAAAATATTGTTAGTCAAATTTCTTGGACGTTATAAAAAATATACCGCACACATTACGCCTGATTTTTGCAGGGCTTTTTAAGCACTTTCCAGCAAACATTTTGAAAATCGGACCATAAATGCGATTTTGACAGCCCAAACAAAATTTTGTAGAGCCGAGGTGACCAACTTTGAAGGCCCATCAATGAGCCCCTGGGACTTCTATAGCCCCAAAATTTTTTGACATAAACCCTGCAAATTTTCATGAAGATATCTATCCATTCCAAAATGGCACACTTATTTCCACTTATTTTTTTCCTATCCCACTGTGCGTCGGGGGGACCCAAGATCTGAACGAGAACCGCTGCCCTGAATATCTTGATCGTCAGATTCAAAATGCTTGATATTATGGGACTCAAAATGCTTGTCATTATTTTCAAAAACGCCAGACCTCGCAAATGGGTGGGACGACTTAAGCGAAATTTAGCTTGTTTCTAGTAACTCAAAAACAGAAATTTTGTATCCTTATTTAGTGTGGGATATCTAGGGGGGCCGCGACACCTCCAAAGCCCGCTGGTTTAAATTTGGATAAAGCTGCCAGATAGACCGATGCTTATTATCCGATTTTGCTTAAATTTGGAACAGTGGGTTATACTCCGATAGACCCCAATATCGGTCCATGTTTACATATAGCTAGCATATAGACCGATCTGTGGATTCAGTGTCTTAAGCCCATAAAAGCCGCTTGATTTCGTTGAAATTTGGAACAGTGAGTTGCTGTACGGACGGAATATGGTTCAGATCGGTGCATATTTGGATATGCAGCCGCGGGCAAAAAAAGCAGCGCAGAATAATAAAAACTTTTTACTGAAAAAAAATTTATTTTTCTTTCGAAGCATGTAATATTTTTACATTGATTTAAGTGCAATGATTTTAAATGTTCTCAATAAAGTCCTAAAATGTGTTTATTTCTGAATTAACGGTGGTCAAAATAATATCAGCGATAACTAAAAATTAACATAAAATTCAGATAACTTATCTTTCTTTGTACGAGTGTCTTCAAACACATTAGTTTGTATAACTTATTATTTTATTGGACAACCTTTGCTGCGTAAAACTTCTCTAGAAAGACATTTTTGTGGACATACTGTATTCTTTCCTTCGAATTTTTCGGCAGGATTTTGCTGTGACCATCTCATTTTCGATATCGCACATCGAAATTTCTATTAGATTAAGATCCGACGGCTATGCAGGTCATTCCCTTAGGTCGTTATTTCCTTAACACCAGCTTATAGTTTTAAGAACGGTGTAATTCTGGTCACTATCATCTTGAAATTTACATGACAAATATAAGATGTTGGGCAATATGTAAACGGGCAGTAGGCTCGAAATAGGGCTTGAATCCGAGGATAGTTCACTGACTCCATAGAAGCGTGATTAGACCAAAACTTACTTACGCCACAGTAGTTCGATTGACTGCGATAGAAAAAGACTACGGAGGAAAAGTGCAACGTAAGGATAATACAATAGGTTCACAGAATATGTTGGCATAGGCGGAGCGATGAGAAGCACAACCACTGGGGCACTAGAGACTATTCTAGATATCCGACCCATTGACATACAGATTATGTGTGGGGCAGCCACTGCGGCTATGAGACTTAAAGCGATGGAGAATAGATAGAGGGTAGGAGCAGGTCATACCATCGCGGAATAATCGAGGCGACAATAAGAAACCTGGATGGATTAGAAGAGGTTTACGATCGGATGTCTAAGTTGGTATTTGAGGTGCGAGACACTGCTGCCAGAGGCACAGCCGGGTAGACGGAACTCTGGTATTGCAATCTGGGAGATCATGCTATACAGACGGATCAAAGCTAGAGTGTGCCTAGGGGTCTGCATTAAGAACCCAGGGACTGAAATCGGTTTTAGATTGCCTGACCATAATACGGTCCTGCAGGCAGAGATCAGGGAAATCACGGAATGCTTGAGGTGGTGTGTTACTTACGAGAGGATGTCGAGTGTGGACAGTTAACTGGCCATAAGGGTAGTGTCAACCAGGACGGTAAAGTCACGAGCTGTCTGGGAGTGTAAGAAGAGATTAACGCCTACTCTGAGGACAGCGCAGTAAGGGGGAATGAAAGAGCAGACGATTTAGCAGTGAAGGCCGGAGGAATGTCGTCAATAGACTTGGCTAACCTGAAGCCATTCGGGTCGACGCAATCCGAGTTAAGGGCGTGGTTGACGAACGCAGTAACGGTAACACTGTGGAGCAGCGAAACCCTACCGACCGTTTGAACGAAAATTCTATGGGGAGATCCGGATCGTGAGAAGACGAGGCTATTACTAAAAGGAAGTAAGAAGGAGGTCAGTAGAGCTTTCGGTATCATAACGAGACCAGAGAACTGTAACCGGTGTGTTTTTTGTAATACGGTGTTACTCACAAATGTCGGTGGCAGTTAATAAAATCTCAAAACACCATGCGCTTGTTTACTTAGATAAAAATGCAAAAACAACACACACTACTACAATTGGTGGCGATGTTCAACCAGTCAACCAGTTTTCGGTAGCAGCCAAGACATCTATGACTCCACTGAAAAAAAGTTATGTAGACCTCAAGTTGGCGACAAACTTCGATTTATAATTTTGCCCGATTTTTTGCTATTACCGCGATATATATACTGAAACTAAACGTTTTTATTTGCAAATAACTTTATTTCATGTTGCATGAATCTATAAAACAATAAATTTTCATCGTAATTGCAAGAATAACTTCTGCAATGCCTTTTATGTCTCCATGTAACACACAAAAAATTTCATTTGAGCTGCGTACTGGCAGGCGAAATTTTGGGTAACGGTATCGGTATCGATAATTTCACTAAGAATATGTCAATACCATGGTTGAATTAGGAAGGTAGCCTCACTTGCCTAACAATACCAAAATCAACGATGAACCCTGTGGCGGTGTGGCGCAAATTCCTATTCGGCTGTCAAATTCCTGGACACTTCCTAATTGACACTCTAGTTTTTATTTGCATTATCATGTGTGGCAGTGACAAGATCAATAGATGGATGATTATAAACGTGTAAATTATAAATTAAAACAAATATAATATGAGAAAAGGAACACAATGTGAACAAAAATTTTTAAATCCAAACCAAGCATTTGACGTTCTAGTGGGATTTGGATACAACTCTGGAGTTGGACAATTCCATTAGCTGGGCAAGTGAGCCAAGCTTCTTAATTCAACCATGGCAACGAAAATTTCGACAGAGGTGCATACTGTCCTTAAGATTGCAATCTCATTCGTAAATATCAATGCTGACAACACTCGTATCTATACATGATTTAGGCGATTTATTTAAAGCAGTTCTGGCGTTTTAGTAAAAGCAGAATACGAGTTTTTTTAAGATCCATTTTTAAGTTTTATAGAAATGCCAAAAATATGAGTTTAGGTAAAGTGGCTTTTACTACAATTCAAGAGTTTCGTTGATAATACCTATAAGTTATGCAAAAAATTACCCGATACCGACATTTAAAGTGCCATTAAAAATTAGGCAACAGTTTTTTTCTGATTTTTTTTTTTTGAAATGCTGTATTTGTGTTTATTATTATTTTATTTATTTATTTATGGATTTATTGTCTACACAACAAGATAATAATCTTATAAATCGAATGTTGATTTATTGTTATATAATACATCCACCTTAAATAGGTTCTCAATAAAAAAAACAAGGTTACAATAAATAAAAAGCGGAACAAAACAGTGTTTAAAAACAAAAATTAAAAAACAGCCGAATGTAATAGTGGATTTAACAAAATCACAAATAAATTTATAATTTAAAGCAAAATTAAAAGAAATTAAATATCAGTTAACCATGAGAAAAATTGAATAAACCGTTTTTTAAATGTAATCGTGTTGCTGATGCATTGAATATCGTGTGGTAGATTAATCTAAAGACGTATGTTGCTATTATAAAATTGTCGTTCAGACATAAGACTCCGTCTTCTAAAAGGTATTAACTTTCTTCCTCTATCAGATTAGGCAAATCTCAGTCTCTAAAACAAATATCTGCATTTCTTTTCCACAATAATCTTATGTAAAAATATTAATTATCTGTTATTTAGAAGATTGTTGAAACTAAGTCCAAATAGAGAATCTACATATAGCGAAACATGCTGACTCCTATTTAAACCATACACATAACGGACTATGCTGTTAAAAGCTACATTCAATAACAATAACAATAACAATTTAAAAAAAGTTCACAACCGTATACCAAAGCTGGAACTAGGAATGTTTTCGCCAGAAGAATTCGGAAATTAAAATTAAAGAGTGTGTGATCCATAAATCACGAAGCTTCGCATAAGTTTGCCCGGCTGCAACGTTAGCATAATCGGACCAGCTGAAAGAACTGTTGAAAACCACGTCTAAATTCTTGAAAACCACGCCTAAATTCTTCGCAATAAATACAATATCAATCCTCTGACCATTAACGTAAATATCCTGTTGTCGCATGTTGAAATTATTGTTTTTGTGAACAACCAAACATTTGGACTTACTCAGATTTAACAACAAATCATTTGCCGTCGCCCAGTCATAAACGCGATTAGGGTCCGCATTAAGTTTACTTATGCAGTTGTCTATATTGTCCACAAAGCCGCTTTGAAAAAAATTGTACGTCATCAGCATACATCATACATCTGTCCATGAAGATTTTTCTCGAAAATCTAAGAGAGATAGTATAGAATTGATATCGGCCGATAATCAACGTTGGATTTGATTATCGGACTTAGTTTCAACAATCTTACTCTTCGAGCCCACTGTGCAATCAAATCTTTAAGAATAATACTCCATTTTAGCCGCATTAATAAAACTATTAACTTTCCTCCTGGCTTTACGGAATTCTTCTTTCAGCTCTGGAGACTTGAAACGCTTCCATCTACTGTGAAATTAAAGTCCCCAGTGATTATAACATCAGCAAAACCCAGTGTTACGGGCTCCAGTACAACCTAAAGACTTCTCACGATTTGAAGTTAGTTCAACAAACACGTATTCTATCTGGTCCCTGAATTCAGACTTTAAACGAATTCTAGCTGTCAGGTTTCTTCTGACATAAATGGCAATACCACCTCCGCGATTTCCTCTATTAAGTAGGTTATTTATTTTAGTAAATGAAAAATTTAGTAAACAACGAAACCGTTGTAATCGACATTAAAATTTGCTACTTTTTGAATGAAAAATTAATATAATTTAGTTTCGCCATACAATTATCAATTCCATGTGCATATAGGTAAATTAAAATTTTTTTATTTATGTTCTGTTGTTTATAATTGACAAAATACACTACAATAAAAAGTTCTAAAGTGCAGTGGAAATTGGAATGCCGTTAACGAGGTTGAGCTTCTATTCGGCATATCTAGAAATTTAAGATAAATATATGTTTGTATATTGTATACATATATCACTATTTAAAATAATTTTCACTGTGCTTTAGGACTTTTACTTTTTTTCACAAGAAAATTGGAAACTTTATTTTAAAAACGGGTAAATACCAAATTTGCGACGTGCAAACCGTAGAACAGAAACAAGTAAGAGCGGGCTAAGTTCGGCCGGGCAGAATCTTATATACCCTTCACCATGGATCGCATTTGTCGAATTTTTTGTTATGCTATTGGAGATATATCAAGCTATAGTCCGATTCGAACCATGAGTGAATTAAATGTTGAAGACCATAGAGAAGTCAATGGGTAATATTTCAGTCCATTCGGATAAGAATTGCGCCTTGGAGGGGCTCAAAAAGCATAATCGGGAGATGGGTTTATATTGAAGCTGTATACGGCTATAGATCGATTAAGACCATATTGCACATGTATGTTGAAGGTTGTGGGAGAAACCGTTGTAAAAAATGCGAACAAAATCGGGTAAAAATTGCGCCAAGTTCTCAGATCGGTTTATAAGGCATCTACATAAGGTTATGTACCGATTTGTACCATACTTAGCACAGTTGTTGGAAGTCATAACAAAACACGTCATGCAAAATTTCAGCCAAATCTGGTACGAATTGCGCCCTCTTGAGCCATAAGAAGTCAAAATCCAAGATCGGTTTATATGGCAGCTATATCAGGTTAGGGACCGATTTGAACTATACTTAGCACAGCTGTCATAACAAAACACTTCATACAAAATTTCAGACAAATCGGATACGAACTGCGCCCTCTACAGTCTTAAGAAGTCAATATCCCAGATCGGTTTATATGGCAGCTATATCAGATTATGTTTCGATTTGAACCATACTTAGCACAGTTGTTGGAAGTCATAACACAACACTTTACTTCAGCCAAATCGGGTACGAATTGCGCCCTCTTGTGACCTAAGAAGTTAAAATCCTAGATTGGTTTATATGGCAGCTATATTAGGTTATGTACCGATTTAACCCATACGTAGCACAATTGTTGGAAGTGATACCAACTAACAAGATATATTTGAGCAAAATTTCAAGAGTCTAGCTTTATTCCTTCAAAAATTGGAGTGCTTTCGACAGACGATCGGACATGGCTAGATCTACCCAGATCGTCGAGACTCTCAGCTGATGGGGTCTTAAACGCATATTTCGAGGTGTTATTGGGTTGCCCAAAAAGTAACTGCGGATTTTTTAAAAAAGAGTAAATGCATTTTTAATAAAACTTAGTATGAAATTTAATCAAATATACTTTTTTACACTTTTTTTCTAAAGCAAGCTAAAAGTTACAGCTGATAACTAACAGAAGAAAGAATGCAATTACAGAGTCACAAGCTGTGAAAAAATTTGTCAACGCCGACTATATGAAAAATCCGCAATTACTTTTTGGGCAACCCTACAAACGCAATGACGAAATTAGTATACCCCCCATCCCATGGTGGAGGGTACGAAAACAAACAAAATCGGTATACATACCAAAATTAACTAAGAGCGAAAATGTGCAAAGACTGTGAAAGAACTCTCTTCTGATGCTCAGAAATACAACAAAAAAAGAAACAACAAATTCAGTGACGAGTATATGCAGAGTATTTGCAGATTTTCAGTACGAACAAAATCGGTATACAAAAAATTCCCCTAGTCTGAAAATGTGCAGAGATTCTGAAATAACTCTCAGCTGATACTCGGGAATACGAATACTTTGAAAGTAATACTTCTCCGCACAGTTCGAGCTTTGGTAATGAGATTTTTTTGTTAGGGGCTACACGAGTCTTTGCAGTAAGCAAAAAGGTAAGAGTTTGATGATTTTCATATTCCACCCTAATGTATAGATCTGCAATATACGCACTCTCTGAGGCGTCACAAAACCCGTGGACTTCCACCCTGGACGTCGGCGTGAAATGTATCCACCTAGGGACTCTTAGCGATTCTATTGCACTAGAGTTTTTAACGAAGTTTTCCCAATTAATCAGAGTTATTGCTTTAAGACCGTCTCTCAGTTAATTTTATCAAGTCATATTTGTTGCATATTCCAACGTGGGCTGAGTAAAAGTGAAGTAATCTCCTGAAATGTTCCATCTTATGCCAAGAGTCTTTGTCGACGAGTCTTCCGAAAGCTCCAGCCAGTTGACTGGGAGCAGCTGTCCTGGCGGTAAATCCCTAATGACCCTGTTGTCATTTGATGTCCACTTCATTAGATGAAATCCAGCTGAATCCAAAGCTGAAATCAACTCCTTTCGAGATTTAATAGCTTGGTTAATCGTGTGTGCCCCTGCTAGGACGTCATCAACATACAAGTTTTCACATATAATCTTTGAAGCAAAGTAAGTGTCCATTACATCTTCTGAAGAAGCTTTCGAATTGCCAGGAATGGCGCACAATTTACTCCAAACGTGACGGTAAAAAGTTCGTAATCTTCGACTCGGTCCTTTGAAGTTTTCCTAAAGAGAATTCTTTGGAAATGGGTTTAGCTAGGATCGAGAGAGATCTGCCTACAGATTTTGGTAACATCGGCATTAAACACGTATTTAAAGAACCTCCACTTCAAAATTTGCGAAACGAGATCTTGCTGCAGAATGGGTCCAGTAAACAAACTGTCGTTGAGGCTTATTTTATTTGAAAAGGGACTTGATGCGTTGAAAACCACCCTAAGTTTTGTAGTAAGTCGGTCTGGCTTGATGACAGCATGATGTGGTAAATAATAATTTGGAGTCTTTGCTATTTCTCCAGAAGAAATTTTCCTCATGTGTCCAAGTTCCAGATACTCTAGAATAGTTTTGTCATGCTGTTCTTTTATCTCTGGTGTCTTCTGTAATTTCCTTTTCATTCTATAGAAATGTGCCATTGCGATGTTTCTTGGAATACCCTGTTCTTCGCAACTTTTAAAAGGGACGGTCACGATATATCTGCCAACGTTGTTTCGACGCGTAGTTTCCTTAAAATTGCGTTCGCAAAACGTATCCCCCTCAGGCATCCAAACCTTTTTTGGGGGTTCCTCCACTTCCCAAAAGCGTGAAAGTATCTTCTAAATTAAGACTGTGCTATGTAAAGAAACTCCGTTGCCAGCCGCCGTTCCCTGTGTTATGGATCCCCCCATCAATCCATCCAAAGACTGTATTTTAGGCCAAAAGTGTACCGCTTGCTTTCATCGGGGATCCAATTTCGAATATCAGGGGTTCAATATCCATCCATACGAATAGGTCAACCAGTTGGCTAATGTAGAACTTCGGATCTGCCAATTCAAGGTTGGCAACATCTCGAAGCTGTGTCAAATCTAAGTTCTGAGGTGGAAAATTAGAAGGAAAGGTTTTCAAGACGGGTGCCCAAACCTCCAATTCGAAACAAGGGTCCAAACGAGATCACAAAATGAAAAGAAAAGCCTTACTTGAAGTTTCGCATACAATATGGCTTAGTCCCGTGACATGTACTAAGTTCCGTTTAGTTGGAAGACTCAACTTGTTCTTTAGCTTCTCTGCTATGAATGTGGACTGAGATCCAGAGTTAATGATTGCTCTGGCCTCGAACAATTGTCCTCTAGACTCAACCTGCACCACGGCAGTAAAGAGTAAGTGCCATGCTGATGATGTTCCCAAGTTCGGTCATTCCGAAGGGTCAAAGTTGTAATATCGCTAGATTCTATGTTTGGTGTAGACTGTATAAAAGTGGTCATAGCTGCAGCACTTGTACTAGGTCGTACTGCATCGCTCGCTGGGTCTCGACTACTGGCTTGGGTCTCCGTTCCCTTGTATAGTATGGTATTATACTTCAAGTTACATTCTCTACACGTGAATTTACTCTTGCAATCCTTAACTCCGTGATTTGTTGACAGGCAATTGTAGCATAAAGGCGAAATTTTTACGATATGTATTCTGTCTTTAATATTCTTTTCAATAAATTTCGGACAATCCCTTATAAAATGCGTGGCCTTACAGATATGGCAGCATTGTGTGTTCTGGGTCTGAGTTGTTGTATTTTGCTGTGTGTTACTGCGATTCTTTGCACCCGAGTTAGGTGCCTTTTGTGAAACGTTGGTGTGAAAACTATTGACGAACTTATTATTCTTGCTGTTAACTTGCCTATTACGATTTTGGTTTAATATTCGTAAACTTATGGGTCAGAAATTTGTTAAATTCTGCCCAATTTAGAAGAGTCTTGCAATCCTCCAGCGACTTTTCGAACTCTTCCAGAAATGGCCTCGGTAGTTTTGCAGAACAAAGGTAAATTTAAAGTGAGTCCCATCCTTTAACATCAACCCCAAGTGTTTCTAGTGTCTGTAGACTTATGTTAACAATTCGCTGTAGCTTCTCAACCGTCTGAGAAGAGTCTATCGTAACGTTTGGGAAATTCAGTCGCCTTATTCTTCAAGGTCATAATATCCGCATTTTATGAGCCTATGACTCACATGTAGCTTTCCCGAGCGTCTCTGTAATGAGATCGAAGCTTGTTTTTGTCTATGGGCGTCTCCTCGGCCATCGGGATATGATCACAGCAATCTAAATAGGATTTCTTCACGTTGTCCCAAAGTGAATCTAACTCCACTTTTAAAGCCTCAAGGCTGTGTACATTATCTCCGGATCTCGCGGCGGCAAAAGTACTGTCGAAGTCCACCAAATCGTTGACGCTATTTGCAAATACATCGCGCTTAGCCTTTTCTATTTTGCAAAAAGTTTCTTAACTCCAAATTTTCCTAATCTAAGAAAAATTATGAGAAGGCTCCACAAAATGTTGCTGTGTGTTTGGGCTTAAGACCACAATTCACAAACAAACGTCTTATTTTGAAACACAAACACAAGGGTAAAAAACGTCGAAAAGCAAAAAAACAAGTAAAAGCGTGCTAAGTTCGGCCGGGCCGAATTTTATATACCCTCCACCTTGGACCGCATTTGTCGAGTTCTTTTCCCGGCATCTCTTCTTAGGCAAAACAAGTAAAAGCGTGCTAATTTCGGCCGGGCCGAATCTTACATACCCTCCACCATAGATCGCATTTGTCGAGTTCATCTCCCGGCATCTGTTCTTAGGCAAAAAAGGATATAAGAAAAGATTTGCTCTGCTATTAGAGCGATATCAAGATATGGTCCGGTATAAAATTTCAGCCAATTCGAATAAGAATTGCGCCCTTTGGGGGCTCAAGAAGTAAAATAGAGAGATCGATTTATATGGGAGCTGTATCGGGCTATAGACCGATTCAGACCATAATTAACACGTATGTTGATGGTCATGAGAAATCCGTCGTACAAAATTTCAGGCAAATCGGATAATAATTGCGACCTCTAGAGGCTCAAGAAGTCAAGATCCCAGATCTGTTTATATGACAGCTATATCAGGTTATGAACCGATTTGAACCACACTTGGCACAGTTGTTGGATATCATAACAAAACACTTCGTGCAAAAATGCATTCAAATCGGATAAGAATTGCACACTCTAGAGGCTCAAGAAGTCAAGACCCAAGATCGGTTTATATGGCAGCTATATCAGGTTATGAACCGATATGAACCATACTTAGCACAGTTGTTGGATATCGTAACAAAACACGTCGTGCAAAATTTCATTCCAATCGGATAAGAATTGCGCACTCTAGAGGCTCAAGAAGTCAAGACCCCAGATCGGTTTATATGGCAGCTATATCAGGTTATAAACCGATTTGAACAATACTTGGCACAGTTGGTGGATATCATAACAAAACACGTCGTGCAAAATTTCATTCCAATCGGATAAGAATTGCGCACTCTAGAGGCTCAAGAAGTCAAGACCCAAGATCGGTTTATATGGCAGCTATATCAGGTTATAGACCGATATGAACCATACTTGGCACAGTTGTTGGATATCGTAACAAAACACGTCATGCAAACTTTCATTCCAATCGGATAAGAATTGCGCACTCTAGAGGCTCAAGAAGTCAAGACCCAAGATCGGCTTATATGGCAGCTATATCAGGTTATGGACCGATATGAACCATACTCGGCACAGTTGTTGGATATCGTAACAAAACACGTCATGCAAAATTTCATTCCAATCGGATAAGAATTGCGCACTCTAGAGGCTCAAGAAGTCAAGACCCAAGATCGGTTTATATGGCAGCTATATCAGGTTATAGACCGATTTGAACAATACTTGGCACAGTTGTTGGATATAATAACAAAACACGTCGTGCAAAATTTCATTTCAATCGGATAAGAATTGCGCACTCTAGAGGCTCAAGAAGTCAAGACCCAAGATCGGTTTATATGGCAGCTATATCAAAACATGGACCGATATGGCCCATTTACAATACCAACCGACCTACACTAATAAGAAGTATTTGTGCAAAATTTCAAGCGGCTAGCTTTACTCCTTCGGAAGTTAGCGTGCTTTCGACAGACAGACGGACGGACATGGCTAGATCGGCATAAAATTTCACGACGATCAAGAATATATAAACTTTATGGGGTCTCAGACGAATATTTCGAGTAGTTACAATCAGAATGACGAAATTAGTATACCCCCCATCTTATGGTGGAGGGTATAAAAAGGATATAAGAAAAGATTTGCTCTGCTATTAGAGCGATATCAAGATATGGTCCGGTTTGGACCACAATCAAATTATATGTTGGAGACCTGTGTAAAATGTCAGCCAAATCGAATAAGAATTGCGCCCTTTGAGGGCTCAAGAATTAAAATAGAGAGATCGATTTATATGGGAGATGTATCGGGCTATAGACCGATTCAGACCATAATAAACACGTATGTTGATGGTCATGAGAGAATCCGTCGTACAAAATTTCAGGCAAATCGGATAATAATTGCGACTTCTACAGGCTGAAGAAGTCAAGATCGCAGATCGGTTTATATGACAGCTATATCAGGTTATGAACAGTTGTTTCATATCATAACAAAATACTACTTGCCAAAATTCATTCAAATCGGATAATAATTGCGACCTCTAGAGGCTCAAGAAGTCAAGATCCCAGATCGGTTTATATGGCAGCTATATCAGGTTATGAACCGATTTGAACCATATTTGGCACAGTTGTTGGATATCATAACAAAACACGTCGTGCAAAATTTCATTCTAATCGGATAAGAATTGCGCCCTCTATAGGCTCAAGAAGTCAAGACCCAAGTTCGGTTTATATGGCAGCTATATCAGGATATGAACCGATTTGAACCATACTTGGCACAGTTGTTGGATATAATAACAAAATACGTGGTGCAAAATTTCATTCCAATCGGATAAGAATTGCGCACTCTAGAGGCTCAAGAAGTCAAGACCCAAGATCGGTTTATATGGCAGCTATATCAGGCTATGGACCGATTTGAACCATACTTGGCACAGTTGTTGGATATCATAACAAAACACGTCGTGCAAAATTTCATCCCAATTGGATAAGAATTGCGCACTCTAGAGGCTCAAGAAGTCAAGACCCAAGATCGGTTTATATGGCAGCTATATCAAAACATGGACCGATATGGCCCATTTACAATACCAACCGACCTACACTAATAAGAAGTATTTGTGCAAAATTTCAAGCGGCTAGCTTTACTCCTTCGGAAGTTAGCGTGCTTTCGACAGACGGACGGACGGACAGACGGACGGACATGGCTAGATCAACATAAAATTTCACGACGATCAAGAATATATATACTTTATGGGGTCTCAGACGAATATTTCGAGTAGTTACAATCAGAATGACGAAATTAGTATACCCCCATCTTATGGTGGAGGGAATAAAAATCAATTGATTTTGGCAAACTTCACACTGTTCTTGGTTATGCTTTTAGTATTTTATATGGTAAGTACACCAACGTATACATAAGACTATGTTTGTTATTTAAATTTTGTATTTTTGAAAATTTACAAATCTAAAATTTGTATGGCTTTGTTACACATTCACTTTCATCCGGTTCCGAATAGACCAAAAATGTTTGGTACAAGCCCTTTTGAGGTTGGTTGGCCGTGTGCGTTTCTTATAAATATGGGGGCGGGTCCGCCCCCCTTCCGATACCGAAAAATTATATAGCCTATGTTTCCTCCCAGACCAACCTACACAATATGCGAAAATTTTGAGAAAATCGGTTCCGCCGTTTTTCAGTCGATACGGAACAAACAATCCTAGTCCCATATATCCGTGATTGGCTAATGTGCCCATTTTGGGCGTTTTTGTGGGGGTGGGGTGACTTCCTATACTTCGACATGAATTTGTATGCCAGATTCGTTGTCTACTCTCGCATACTTTTCATTTGATACCCATATCGTCCTTATCGGCCCACTTTTGATTTTGAGTAGTGTTTTTGGGGTAACGGTAGAGGGTCCGCACCCTTCCGTTATCAATAAATTATAAAGCCGAATATCTTTCATTTGAGTCCCATATTGTCATGATCGTCAAATAAACCTATTTTAGGGGGTTTTGGGGCTGGGGCGGCCCCCAGGTACTTGGACCCAACCTTCAATATGAAATTCGTACTCTACTCTTGAATATCTATTATTTGAATCCCATATTGTCCCGATCGATTCACTTTTATTTTTGGGTAGTACTTTTGAGGTAAGGGGGAGGGTCCGCCCCCCTCCCGATATAAAAAAATATATAGCCTTTGTTTCCTTCCAGACCAACCTACACAATATGTGAAAATTTCAAGGTAATCAGTTCAGCCGTGTTTGATTCTATACGGAACAAACAAACACAAATTTAATTTTATATATAAAATTATCTTTATTTAGTTTCTTAAACAAATTGGGATTCACTTGTTGGGTTTTTTGTATGTTTGGTAATTGTTACAATGTGTATGTTTGTGTGTTGAACACTTTTTCCTTTGCATATGAGTACTGCACTGTCACGGGGCTCGTTTTTTGTTAAAGCACCGAACTAGATTAAAAGATCAACTTCACATTTGATTGCCATCAGCCTCTTGGTTGACCCGTTGTTACCGCTAGCAACAACAATAACAACAACTGAATGGCAGACAGATATGTGTGCATTTGTATTGTGTTCCTTTTTATACCCTCCACCATAAGATGGGGGGTATACTAATTTCGTCATTCTGTTTGTAACTACTCGAAATATTCGTCTGAGACCCTATAAAGTATATATATTCTTGATCGTCGTGACATTTTATGTCGACCTAGCCATGTCCGTCCGTCTGTCCGTCCGTCCGTCTGTCTGTCGAAAGCACGCTAACTTCCGAAGGAGTAAAGCTAGCCGCTTGAAATTTTGCACAAATACTTCTTATTAGTGTAGGTCGGTTGGTATTGTAAATGGGCTATATCGGTCCATGTTTTGATATAGCTGTCATATAAACCGATCTTGGGTCTTGACTTCTTGAGCCTCTAGAGGGCGCAATTCTTATCCGATTTGAATGAATTTTGGCACGACGTGTTTTGTTATGATATCCAACAACTGTGCCAAGTATGGATCAAATCGGTTTATAACCTGATATAGCTGCCATATAAACCGATCTTGGGTCTTGACTTCTTGAGCCTCTAGAGTGTGCAATTCTTGTCCGATTGGAAGGAAATTTTGCACGACGTGTTTTGTCATGATATCCAACAACTATGCCAAGAATGGTTCAAATCGGTTCATAACCTGATATAGCTGTCATATAAACCGATCTGGGATCTTGATTTCTTGAGCCTTTAGAGGTCGCAATTATTATCCGATTTGCCTGAAATTTTGTGCGACGGATTCTCCCATCAACATACGTGTTTGTTATGGTCTGAATCGGTCTATAGGCCGATACAGCTCCCATATAAATCGATCTCTCTATTTTACTTCTTGAGCCCCCAAAGGGCGCAATTCTTATTCGAATTAGCTGACATTTTACACAGGCCTTTAACATATAATTTAATTGTGGTCCAAACCGGACCATATCTTGATATCGCTCTAATAGCAAAGGAAATCTTTTCTTATATCCTTTTTTCCCAAAGAAGAGATGCTCGGAAAAGAACTCGACAAATGCGATCCATGGTGGGGGGTATATAAGATTCGGCCCGGCCGAACTTAGCACGCTTTTATTTGTTGGCAATGATTTTATGTGCCTATTCTATGGTATGGATATTTGATGTGAATGCATGGCTGTGGATCGTAAGTAACCATCGCACAGTGGCGGACAAACACGCGAAATATAATTAATAAAAAACTGTTCATAATCAACATACGATAAAAATACATTCCTTTTCGAGTATGTGCAGTATATTTGCGCATTTTCGGTCATAAATACAATAAAATGTGCAAAAATGATCAAAGAAATCTAACCGAAAATCTGTGAAGTTCTAGGGGAAACTTTGAGAAATCGGCAAATTTTCTTACAAAACATTAAAAAAACTCAAAATATTCATCAGAAAACATCAGAGCGCTCGGCAAAAATTGCTCACTGGGCGTTTTACTCCAGTGGTGGCCAAAATTAAAATGATATTGTATGCGTTAGTTACTCTCTTATTTTTAAATATGTTTATCTTTAATTGAAAATTCATTTATCCAGCAAAAAGATTGATGTTTAAAAAAACATAATATTAAACAAAATTATTAATCTTTCTTACCTCGCGTTTAATCACAAAAAAAATATTGTTTTTAAAACGAAAACATAAAAACGATGCGTACACCCAAATGCATGTTCAGTCGTTGCAGTCTGAACAACGACTGAAACAAATAGCATAAGCGTACGTATGAATTGACTATGGAATCTAGTGAACATTTTAATTTTGGCCACCACTCTTTTACACCTTTGTTTTTGAGAGACCAACACTCATACCTACTGACATAAATAGCGAGCGGTTGCAGTGGTTGAAATTCTTTATACCATTTGGTACATCGCGCGGTTGCGGTGCACCACAACCGTTCTCTGAACGGGACACATAGGACTACGAGCTTAATTATGTAAAATCGGTACGGCAAGTGATATGTGGGGGAGATGATGAGACGTTGGAGCATTTTCAACAAACACCGGTACTTAGAATGGATTCAGGATGGGAGTAGCTCATACCATCGCGGTACAATCAAGGCCACGATAGGAAACCTGGAAGGATGGCAAGAGGTTTCCGATCGGATACCTGAGATGAACCTTGATGTCGAGTGCGAGGCACTGCTGCCAGCGGCACAGCCTTGGATTGACGGAACCGTAGTATTGCCATCTGGAAGATTATGTTTCACGGATGGATCAAAGCTAGAGGACAGTGTGAGCCTGGGGGTCTACATTGAGAACCCAGGAACAATCCTGCAGGCGGAGACCCGGGTGATTAGGGAATGCGTGAGGTGGTGTGGTGCTAACGCGAGGACGTCGAGTGTAAACATCTTTACCGAAAGTAAAATTGCCATAAGGGCAATAACAACAAGAAGGGTGAGGTCACGAACAGTTTTACAGTGTAAGAAGGATATTAACGCCTTCTCTGAGGATGGCAAAATTCGTACCGTTTGGGTGCCGGGCCATAGCGGAGTAAGGGGAAATGAAAGGGCAGACGATTTGGCGGTGAAGGCCAGAGGACTGCCGTCAATAAACTAAGTTAACCCGAGGCCTTTTAAGTCGACGCAGTCCGAGTTAAGGGAGTGGGCGATGAATGCGCATGGAACCCTGTGGAACAGCGAAACGGTCGGTAGGACGGCGAAATGGTCGGTAGGACGGCGAAACGGTCGGAAGGACGGCGAAAATCCTATGTGGGGATCCAGATCGTGAGAAGACGAGGCTATTACTGAAAGAAAGCCAGAAGGAGGTCAGTATGGAATCATAACGGAACACATATATTGGTATCATAACGGGACACATAGGACTACGAGCTCACTTTTGTAAAATCGGTGCGGCAAATGATAGCATGTGTTGGCATGCGTGGAAGATGATGAGTTGTTGGAGCCTTTCCTTCGTAATTGCCCGGCTTTCGCGTCTAGCAGATACCAGCACTTAGGTGGGGATACTATACCAAACATGAACTAACTTAGGGGAGTGGCATGGAAAACAATTAAAGATTTTGTAAGTAGCACGAAATTCCTACCTAACCTAACCAAGGTGGGGACACAAAACCAGACATGAACCAACTTAGGCACGTGGTACAGAAAACAATTAGGGATTTTGCAAATAGCACTGAATTCCGACATCGATAGGTGTCAGTAAGGTGTAATCGGTGCATTAAGTGGGTAAATTTCCGATCTTGCTCTGGTCTTACATCACTACGGGTCTATAGTCATACTAAATATGTTGCAAGGTGCTGTGCGAACATGGACAGCAGTGGGTCACAAGCGTCGTCGTCGTCGCCTTCTGCGTCCTCGTCGTCGGACTATGTGACCCCTTCGATCTCTCATATGCGTCAATATACGTAACAGCAACATCCCAGCCCCAATATTACCAGGCCAGTGCCGGGAAGTGTATAATTTTTGCAATTGAATTGCAACGGTCTCCGTGGAGTTTATGAGTCGGAAGAACATATTGGATGCAGCGATCTAGGAAACAAAGCTGACCAATACCTGCAGCTTGCACAGTTGTCACGGATACAATGTGCTATGTAAGGATCGCTTAAGGAATGGGGTGGGGGATTGGCCTTCATGATACACCATTCCGTGCAGTATAGACTCATTTCGCCTGCGTCGGAGCTAGTGACTTACATGGAGTGCATGGGGATAGCAATCAAGTCCGGTACTGCAGAGATAGAGCTATACAACGTGTACATAGCGCTGGTTGGTAGCTGTGTTCCAATTAATGGCCAAGCTTACAACCCCGACATAAGTGGGCTACTATCTGGCCATAATCGTCTGGTTCTAGCGGACTTTAATGCGCATCACATTTCATTGCGTACTCCCCTAGGTAACGACCAGCGGGGCATAGCTTTGGCAGAGCAGATTGAAGACTCCACGTTTAGCACGGTGAATGAGGAAACCCCCACAAGGAATAAGAGGAGGTGTAGCAGCTCACCAAACATTCATCATTCTCACCATCGACCGACCACCCGACTTCATAACCTCTGAGCGCCGTACGTTCATCAATCGGAAGAAGGCCGATTGGACTGGCTTCAGAGAGTACGCCAATCGCCGCTTCAGTAAACTGATACCCGGTTTAGGCAAGCTGTGGTCTACTGTTAAGTCGCCCTCCAACCCCGGTAGATGGGATGACAGGACTTCAGTCACTTTTAGCGACATAACCGCGACTGATCCGAAGATATGTGCCAGGTTGTTCTACCGTCATTGTGCATCCCGAGAGTGACAGGGCAAGGAGAGCCATTCGTCGTATCCGTGGACTCTACTACGAATATCATCCGTGGCGCCATATCATCAAAGGCGTTGGGCCCGACGAAATCTCTACACTGATGCGGAAGAATTTGGATTTACCTGATTTTGAGTATATAACTACTGCCCTCAACCTGACTTTGATAGCTGCCACCAAATCTTCAGCCACATTGTTCACTACTTATACGCCTGAGGTGAATGCGGAGCTGACTGTGATGGTCGATGGAGATATGATTCCGACCATCAAGTGCCCTAAAATATTTGGCGTCACATTTGACAGCACATGCCACACCAATTTGCGATAAAGTCAAAAGTAGAAACAAGGTCCTTAAGTCACTTGCCGGCAGCGCTTGGGGTGCAGACAAAGAAACCTCGTTTACCACGTACCAAGCAATTGGCCCGTCTGTGATAAGTTATGCCAGGGTGGTCTCGTCAGCTATGTCACACGCAGTGGAATAATATTCTGATCTGTCAGAATGCCGTTCTCCGAACTGCGATGGGCTGTCACCTCAGTTCTCATGTGGACCACCTCCATCAGGAGACAAAGATCCTACCATTACGAAGACATAACTACATGCTGTCTAAGCAATACCTTTTCCTTTCCCATCCAAATCATCATCTTGTGGGTAGATATTCACCGCCCAGAAGCCTTAAGGTAGATCTACATGATATAGTGCGTGAGGTTCAGCGCTACAAGAAAGAACCTCTAGATCAAGCGTTCCGGCAGATGCAGCCGCCTCAACTTCTAAAGAGTAAGAATTGATGCCCACTTGCAAGATGTATGTCCCGATTGTGACTAGGGACCACACGATACACGTGACCTGTTTAACTGCCCAGCCAGACCCACTCGACTCAGACCCAGATGCTACTCGACTCAGACCCAGATGCCATCTTAGTCGCAGAGTTCCTGGATATTGATACTCAACAGAATCAAGCAGACGAGAGATAGAACACAACAAACTCCTACAACAACAAAAACAAACCAATAGTGACAATATAGGGCTTAAATAAGACTAGAGCAAGAATCTGATATATGGGGGGTCCACCTCACTCCCAAAAATACCCCCATACCGGATATATTTACCGACCATAGCAACATAAGGCCCAAACGGAAGGCATTTGGTGCGAAATATCTGAAAGTTCGCACCAGCACCCCTAAACAGGACATACTTCCTGTCCGTGCCTGTGTAGGGCTCAGATTAAATAAAAGAGCGAAAGAACTCGCAGCGGTGCGGGCCCTGTCCAGCTAGTTTACCATAAAAGTGTACGAGAAAACCAAACCAAACTTAACAGCAGGTTTATGCTCTCGATAAAAGAATGTACCGTTTAGTTATCACAAACTCTTTTTTTTTCTACAACAAACCAAGCCCAAAGCTAATTCGCGGAAATGTTTTACAAAGTAATTGAAAAGCCCACTTCTTACTATAAAACTGAGATACCCGCACAGACAAGCACATTCTGAAGGATTTTGGAAGATCTAATCCGCCTTCCAAAGATTTACAAGATATTTAATTTTTGGGATCTGGATATACGACAAAACTGCACCAAATGTTGTTGTTTTAACATAAAGTTGTCGCCAAAAATGCAACCTTTTTTCTACATCCTCTTCAGCGAATTTTGTTCCCTTTTTTATTGTTGTGTACGTAAAATTTATTTAATGTTTTTAAATAGATGACAAAATGGGATTTAAATGACTGAAACAAGTACGTAAAACGCAACGCCAACTCGTAATAGAAAAATTGACCAAAGAAACTATAAGGGGAAAATCGACCAAAAATTCTGCAAGTGCATAGCGAAAACCCTTTATGGCCAAATGTTATCGTCGATGGGTAATTTTCAGAGACCAAAAAAAAAATTTAAGTATCTTTAACCACCCTACAGTTGCAGAGAGGTTTTGAAAATTCTTTAATTTGAAAAAAAAACTGGAAGAAGTCAAGATCAAAGATTGGTTTTTATGGAAGCTACATTAGGTTATGAATCGATTTGAGGCATCGATTTGAGTTAAAACAAAAAAATTCATGCAGATTTTCAGCTAAATCGGATAATAATTGCGCCCTTTAGGGGATCAAGAAGTCAAGATCCGAGAGCGGTTTAAATGGGATCTATGTTAGGTTATGAGCCGTTTTGGACTATACTTGATACAGTTGTTGGAAGTTAAAACAAAACATTTTATGCACAAATTAAGCCAAATCAGGTAATAATTGCGCCTTCTAGTGGCTCAAGAAATCAAGATCCAGGATTGATCTATATGGCAGCTATATCAAAACATGGATCGATATAGCCCATTTACAATCCCAACCGACCTACACTAATAAGAAGTATTCGTGCAAAATGTCAAGCACCTAGCTCCATTGTTTCGAAAGTTAGCGTGCTTTCGACAGACGGACGAACAGGGCTAAATCGACTTAGAATGTCAAGATGATCAAAAATATATTCTTTGTTGGCGTAATGACGAAATTAGTATACACCCCATACATGGTGGAGGGTATAACAAATAGAAATATTTTAATAATTTTCTTTTAATTCCTTGAATTGTTATACCCTCCACCATAGGATGGGGGGTATACTATTTTCGTCATTCTGTTTGTAACTACTCGAAATATTCGTCTGAGACCCCATAAAGTATATATATTCTTGATCGTCGCGACATTTTATGTCGATCTAAGCATGTCCGTCCGTCTGTCTCTCGAAAGCACGCTAACTTCCGAAGGAGTAAAGCTAGCCGCTTGAAATTTAGCACAAATACTTCTTATAAGAGTAGGTCGGTTGGGATTGTAAATGGGCCATATCGGTCCATGTTTTGATATAGCTGCCATATAAACCGATCTTGGGTCTTGACTTCTTGAGCCTCTAGAGTGCGCAATTCTTATCCGATTGGAATGAAATTTTGCACGACGTGTTTTGTTATGATGTCCAACAACTGTGTCAAGTATAGTTCAAATCGGTTTATAACCTGATATAGCTGCCATATAAACCGATCTTGGGTCTTGACTTCTTGAGCCTCTAGAGTGCGCAATTCTTATACGATTGGGATGAAATTTTGCACGACGTGTTTTGTTATGATGTCCAATAACTGTGTCGGTCTATAGCCCGATACAGCTCCCATATAAATCGATCTCTCTATATCATATCCTCTTTACTAAAGAAAAATACATAAGAAACAAGTAAGAGCGAGCTAAGTTCGGCCGGGCCGACTCTTATATACCCTCCACCATGGATCGCATTTGTCGAGTTCTATGCGCAGTATCTCTTTTTAAGCAAACAAAGAATATTGAATAAGAATATGCTATTTACACAATAGTTCATTCGGATAAGAATTGCGCCCTGTAGGGGCTCAAGAAGCAAAATCGGGAGATCGGTTTATATGGGAGCTGTATCAAGGTATTGATCGATCCAGACCATATTAGACACTTATGTTGAAGGTCAAGAGAGAAGCCGTTGTACAAAATTTCTTCCCAATCGGATGAAAATTGCGCGCTCTATTGGCCCAAGAAGTCAAGATCGAAGATCGGTTTATATGACAGCTATACCAAATTATGAACAGATTTAAACCATACTTAGCACAGTTATTGGAAGTCAAACCAAAACACTACGTGCAAAATTTCAGTCAAATCGGATAAGAATTGCACCCTCTAGAGGCTCAAGAAGTCAAGATCCAAGATCGGTTATTATGGCAGCTATATATTTAAAAAAATGGACCGTTTTGAAACATACTTAGCGCAGTTGTTGGAAGTGATACCAAAATACCACGTACAAAATTTCAGTCAAATCGGACGAGAATAGCGCCCTCTAGAGGCTAAAAAATCAAGATCCAAGATCGGTTTATATGGCAGCTATATCAAAACAAGGACCGATTTGGCCCATTTACAATCCTCACCGACCTACACCAATAAAAAGTGTTTGTGCAAAATTTCAAGTGACTAGCTTCACTCTTTCGAAAGTTAGCGTGCTTTCGACAGACAGACGGACATGGCTATAAATATACTTTATATATCAAGTATATAGATTTTTTATGGTGTGTCAGACGCATATTTCGAGGTGTTACAAACAGAATGACGAAATTAGTATACCCCCATCCTATGGTGGAGGGTATAAAAACCTCCTAATTTCGGCCTGGCTAAATCTTGGATGCCCACAATCATGGATTCCGCTAAAATTTTACCTTTATTAATTCATTCGAATTATTTTGCTACAATCAAATCGGGAGTTGATTGCGACTTATATCGTCTCAAGAAGTCAAATCGAGGTATCGATATTTAAGGGGCCTATATCAGTATATAGACTGATTCAGATCACAATTGGCAGATATGCTGGAAGTCATAACAGAAGTCGATGTGCCTTAATACAGCCAAATTAGGTGAAAATTTAAACCTCCAGGAGCTTATGAAGTTAAATCCGCGTGTCGGTTAGTATAAGGGCATTTGTCTAGGGGGGCTAAATCCTTTTGAGAATCACAAAATTTAGTAAGTTTTGTCATAAACAACGTAGTTTTTTAAAATTCTGAGCCTTTCTACGATTATGGGCTAGATCAGTATATAGACCGATTCGGATAATATTTGGCACAGATGTTGGAAGTCGCAAAAGAAGCCTTTATGCCAAATTTAGGACTCTAGGGACTTAAGAAGTCAAAACTGGAGATCGGTTAATATGGGGGCTTTATCCAAATCTAAACCAATATGGCACATTTGCAATCTCCAATAGCCTACATCGAAAAGAAGTATCGGTGCAAAATTTCAAGCGGATATCTTTATTTGTTCAAACGTTATCGTGATTTCTACAGACAGGCATGGCTAAATCGAATCAGGAAATGATTCTAAGCCGATCGGTATACTTATCAATGGATCTATCTCTTCTCCCTCTTAGAGTTGCAAACAATTGCACAGAGTTATAATACCCTGTACTACAGTGGTGGGGTCAGTAACCCGCACTCGGAAAATTATAATGCTTACTGGGAGAAACAAAAGGATAATAAAAACAAACCCCCCTAATGTTGACGACCCACGCAAGCGAAAAAAGGAGCATGATCTGCGGATATGAACCTGGAAAGTCCGTACTCTTTATAGAACAGGTGCAGTATACGCACTGCCGGATGTATTGGAGAAGTGCAAGGCAGATATAATCGCCTTAAAGGAAGTCCGCATAAACGCCAAATTCTTCAACATCAGTCTCATTAGTGCAAAGATATTTTCTACGAGCCCCTAGAGAGCGACCGCCCATGATATTAAAATCGTTCTGGGGGATTTTAATGCGAAGGTAAGGAAGAAAAATATCTTTGGTCCAACAGTAAGAAAATTTTACCTCCACTAGATAACGTCCGATAATTGGTTGAGGCTATTAGACTTCGCCGCGGAAAAAAAGGTAGTTATCAGCACCAGATTTCAATATAAAAGAAGTAAAAACGTGTTAATTTCGGCGGCGGCGATCTTGGGATACACACCGCCATGAATATATTAATCATCCTTTTTACTTTTAAATCCACTACCATATCCATAGTTATATCTAAATAGGGACTGGTCTGGATCATATTTTATTCAGGTCACGAGAACTCTTATACAAGTAACAGTTTCAGCGATATCAGGCAATAAATCCACTTTTTATGGGATTAGAACACTAAATTGGAAGATCGGTTTATATGGCGTCTATATCTATATAGTTTGATCAGAATTTGAGTCAGATGTCGGGAGACTTAAAACAACTCACAATTTCAAATTTCAGCGAAATCGGCTAATAAATGCTGCGTTTATGGGTTTCAGACCCTAAAGCGGCAGATCGGTCCATATTGCAGCTTTATCTAAATATACAGCTCTGTGTTTCAAATGTCAATGGAATCGGATAATAAATAAAGCTTTTATGGGTTTCATCGGCAGGATTGATCGGCAGATCAATCTATTTATATAGCAGCTATTTGGGTCGGATGCCGGGAGGCTTAAAACAACTCACTATTTAAAAATTCAGCAAAATCGGGTAATAAATGAAGCTTTTTGTGGGCTTCAGACGCTAAATCGGCAGTTTGGTCTAAACGGAAGCTATATCCAAATGTACAGCTCACTGTTTCAAATTTCAGCGAAATCGGGTAATAAATAAAAGTTTTATGGATTTCAGACCCTTCATCGGACTGACTGACATACGGACATCGTTAAATCGCCTTAGAATTTTACGCCGATCCAACATATATATTTTGTAGGGTCGGAAATGAATATTTCGATGTATTGCAAATAGAATGACTAAATGATGGTGGGTATAAAAGCTCACAAGCAAACCAAATTGATCACAAAAAGCTAGTAAAAGTACGATCTGGCAGTGAACAGAAACTGGACATTGAAAACATGCAAACACTACTCCACTCAACTGACCCAACTGCTTGATGAAAGTACTCCTTGTCCCTATGCTACAACGGCGCAATGGCAATCCATTGAAAGAGCCGCTACAAGAGCCGAAAATTCTACCAAAGAATCAATCATCCAACCGATGGCTTCGGAGGGGGCACACCCTCCTGCAAAGAAGGAAAACTGGGAACTGATACAGATAGTGTGCTAGAGATACGGAAAGAATATATTTCCATAGTGTCCCTACTGATAGTATAGCATATTTAGTCAGAATGAGGTCCAAGTAGCTGTGACCCGAAGGAAGAACAACAAGGCAGCAGGAGCCGATGGGTTGTCCACTGAACTATTTAACACGGAGAGGACACGCTGATAAGGCGTATGCATCAGTTCGTCTGCGCGATCTGGCTAGAAGAACGCATACCCGATGATTGGAACCTCAGCATACTAAGTCCCGTATACAAGAAAAGAGACAACATTAAATGTGCTAAGTACAGAGGAATAAGTTTCCGCACCATCGCAAGAGCGTAAGAAATAGAAGAGAGGGTTTCTGCTTTGTCTTCCCCGTACTGTAAAACAACTCGCGTTAAAGACACAACATTTTCCACGTATTCCAATTAGAATCACATTGAGGGTTGCAACATTTCTGGGTTATTCTGTTTTGATTCGGGAATTCGTTCGAACATTTTTTCGTATTTTGCTTTGTTTCTTTGCAACCGAAAGTTGGAAGAAAGGAAAAACGAAATATCGTAAGCAACTCAAACATGTTGTTTTTTAAAATTTGTCACTCGTCATCCCGTATTGGGCTCTAACGCCAGCTCTTATTCTTTCTCACGCTCTTTGATTGACACTAATACACATCACCAGATATGGGGAAGTTCAGGTGTTATTGAAAGACGATTTGTAACAATAGAAAGAGACCAACCTTTTGATACTATATTTTACCATTGTATCGGAGAATATTAGAGAAATACTGGGAAGCCAAAGTTGCGGGCTTAATCGCATGTCACACATTGACTGTGTAGTGCAGTTGTAGGACCTATAATGCTCTATGGTGTTGTGGTTTGGTGGACGGCACTCAAAAAATCTATCCACCTTTCAATACTCACCCAGATACAAGGGATGGGTTGTATGTGCATCACAGCAGCATTGCGGACGACACCATCAGATGATAACCGAGTTTTCTCTTTGGTCTAGCAGCAAATATGGACACCGCGCTATCCTTAAAACAATGTCCTTTATTCTAGACAGCGCATATGATCTTTAAGAAGATGACAGAGCAGTTTTAAATTTACATTACAAATTCGAAGGGAACTGGAATCTGTTGGAATGCCTTTAGATACATATATGTTAAGTAAGTTCTTCGAGATAAGGCCCGAAAGGCAATCTAATCTTTGCTGTCGTTAGCTAGAACAGAAGTCTCAGTCATCGTGTAAGTAACAATGTCTGAAGATGCTGTTAGTACATAGCGAAAGATAAAATTGTTGAACTCGTGCTGTGTGGTGTCCCGCACTGGTAAGTATAATAGAAGTCCCACTTCATTGGTTATTTCTGTGAAGGCTTGTCTGAAGCCGATAAGAACATTCGGAAGTTATTCGGCCTTTTAAAGGTACAACGACAGGTAGCTTCTTTCTCTAATTCCTGTGGTATGGACTAAAATGTCTAAGTGAGTCTAATGTAGGCTAGCTCTTTAACCACTGTAACATATATATATTTTCCCATGAACATTCCATTAAAGAACAGAAGTTTATTCTCTCATATCAATGAGTTCAGTCCAATTCAAGTTTTAGCTCAATGATAAGGGACCTCGTTATAAAAACGGAGGGATTGTTTATATGAGTTAAGGAAAAACTAACAGGTTTCAGACAGTCGGAATGTACATAAAAATCACACTGTTGACTACCGCTTTTTTTGGAGCGTAAGTCCAGCCATCCGTGGCATTATCAATTAATAACTGTCCGTCTGAGCGGACTAAACACGCAAAAAAATAAAACGTTTGAGACATTTTTACGAGAAACAAAATACTTTTATTAAGAAGTTTTTATTTTATTGCAACTATGTAACGTTTCGCCTCAACATATCAAACGGTAGCCACAAACCTAGCATTATTGAATGTAACTAACTTTGTTCATGTAAACCCTAAAGCAACTACGCCTACGGTTAAAGTCACTTTCCTTTGTTGTAAAACCAAAAATTCTTTAATGGCAAAAGTGTTTCGATAACAGCAAACGATAATTCGTTCACTTGACCGACAAATGAATGTGCCTCTCCAACTAGATAGAGGGAGAGGATGAGTATTTAAACGTATAGACCAGTGATTGCCGGATGGTAAACTTGGACATTGACAATTTTTAAAGTTTTGCCATAGATACGTCCAATGATACAAATCATTAGAGCAACATGGAAGGCTTTTAATATAATTGTGTATCATAACATCGAAATATTTAAATCCAAATATACTCTGGAAGAGTATAGAGAGAAGAGAGTTACAACATTAAATTGAACTTGGTACCCTTTTCACCATGCACAGTCTATTTTAAAATTAAAAATAATGTGCAATATATATAAGGATGACGTTAAATAAATTTATAATTACCGTAAAACTAGTTGAAACCCCGAATAACATCTTATAAAAAAATGTGAATGTAAGAAAAAGCTAGAATTTATCGCAAAACAAACATGTACTTTCATCGTAAAATAATTCCAACGTTTTGCAGAAAAGAAGTTTACTTGGCGAACATTTCCTTTATGTGAAACGAATTATTTTTTTGCGTGCGTTTGATAAGCCTAGAGGAAATAATGGCATGTTATCTAGATTATAAACAATCAGACCCACTAGTAGGCCCTCTCAATACAACTCAGATTTAACCATACGTAACAGACTTTTTCAATGAAACTTCTGGAGATTAAAAAAAACATCAAAATACGTATGTGTATATATGAATTTAGTAGTAATGCTCCATGTAGGTTAGGAAACATATCGGTATTTTTTGTTACTTTATACTCCCATACTTACAAAATCTCCTTCACTTAATTCCTTTTCAGTATGCAATAGGCCAGAATGTTTGCGATATGAGGCAAAGTATTCATCTTCCCACCACAGAATCATTTTGATGGCAGCAAATGAAGCATAACGAGGAAAGTCTAGTTTTCCACCCACAACGCCAGTACACAAACGTTCTTGCAAAACTCTTTGATGGGTCTACATAAAAGAAAATCTTATTGTTTTTTTTTGTCTTATGCAATTTAAAAACAACACTTGTAGGGTGCCAACAAACCTGATAAAATTCCAAATCTCTCTGCAGCAAAATTGGAACTCTGTCCATAAGATTACCTTCTTCCATAACCTCCATTTTGTTAAGTTTCTTTTATACTTTTTTAAACTCAATAATCTTGTTTAAACTTCTTTCTCAAATATTGTATTTATCATAAAAGAAGTTAATTCATTTTTCGTCTTTCTAAACAACAGTCTGGTTACCCCGGGCAACGATAGTCTACTTGGTAACAATAGCACTAATATAGGATTTTTTAAGGCTTTTCCAGTACAATCTGAAATGGTGAAATGGTCCAAATTCACAAAACCATTACAATTAAAATGTTTCAGAAAATATTGTACGATTTATGCCTGAAGGGACTTATGGAGATAACAAAAAAACCTTCATAAGATTTTCATCGTATAAAACTGCACAAAACTTGCGAAATGTGGATGTAGTTTTAGAGAAACCCTGAATGTCGAGTGGTCAATACAACTCGCCACTTTTTATTTTATCAAAATCGGATTAAAAATACACCTTTTATTATCTAAACAAATTTTATCGATATATGGGGTCCACATAAAAAAATTGTCCATCTTTCAACTTAGCAACTAACAATGGCCATTGCCAGTTGCCAGGTGTTATATCATTAATGTCGTGTTAAGGTCTTTTTTTTATATCCTACACCACTACTGTCGTACAGAGTATTATATCTTAATCTATTCATTTGTAACACCCAGAAGGAAGAGAGATAGATAAGTGTACAGATCGACTCAGAATCATTTTATGATTGTCCGTCTGTCCATGTTAATTTGTGTACAAAGTATATTTCGCAATTTTCGTCCGATCGTCTTAAAATGTGGTACAGGCATGTTTTTCAGTTTAGATAAAAAAAAATCAGTTCAGATTTGGATATAGATCCCATCAGGGACGTAGCCAGGATTTTATTTTTTTTTTTTTTGGGGTGTGGGGTGCACCCCCACAATTTTTCAAAATCGAATATTGCCAAAATTCTTGTTACTGTGAAATTGGTAAAGATCCTTTAATTTCATTTTTTAATTGTGATAGCAGGAACTGACACATCGGCGGTGACATTTGGTCATAAAGTGAGAGCTGAATTTTACACTGATTGCCAACACAGAGCAAATATCTTTTGGAAGTTGTATTATTGACTTCGAACGCTAGACAACGGCAACGACTCTTGCTGCTGCTTCGTGTGCTCAAGTTCGGATTAACGACGAAAAATACCCAAGAATGAAATTTGTATTGGCATAAAGTAGACGATTGAAACCAGTTACAACAATTTCTCCCGTCATGTTTTGGGAGAAAATTGGCTTGTCAAAAGTCGGCAATTTTGTATATTCCAAAAGTCAAACGAAAAATTTCTCAAAATTCTTAGAAGAGAGATTTCTGGAATCTGTTTTAGTGTCTTGTTGTATTTGATGCTTTCTATAAAAAATAAATGTATGGCAATAATCCGTCTCTTGGTAGCAGGTTCTATTTTATGCCAAAATCATAAATTCAGCTTTCTTCGCTAAATGATCATAAAATATTAAGAAATAAAATTATTTTATTTTTTCAAAAATTTTTAAATTTCAAAATATTTGAAAAAATTGCTAGATCAATACAAATTCTCTCAATTATGAATATACCAGTAAAGAAGGGCAAAAGTCGGGCGGTGCCGACTGTATAATACCCTACACCTACCCTATAAGTACAATGTGGGAGCAATATCCAATTCTGAAACAATTTTGATGGGCCTCGGCGAGCAAATATGTTCATACTGTAATAACTACGGATGAGAAATGACAACATTATTGTAAATTACCCAAAATCTGACAAACATATACATGGGAGCTATATCTAATTCTGAACGTATATCGAGCAAACTTCTCAGATAACGTGGTATTCGTCGAGGAAAGCGTTGTGTAACATTTTGGCAAGATTGGTTAAACAATGCGCTTGCAGTGGCTCTTGGGGTGAAAATCTATATGACAGCTATATCTAAATCTGGGGCGATTTAGGAAATTCACCAGTAATATCAAGAGTCATAGGAAAATCATTCCTGCAAAATTTCGAGAGAATCGGTTAAAAAATTATCACTTTCTTGCAATATTTCTCAAAATCGGACGAACCTATATATGGGATCTACTCTAGGAGTGAAAATCGGGCGATATACATATATATATATATGTATATATATATATACATATATATATATATATATATATATATATATATATATATATATATATATATGTATATATATATATATATATATATATATATATATATATATATATATATATATATATATATATATATATATATATATATATATATATATATATATATATATAAATCTGAACCGATATCATGAAAATCACCTGTAATGTCGAAAGCCATTAGAAAATCCTTCCTCCCAACTTTCGAGAGAATCGGGTAACAAATGACCATTTTATTCCATATTTTCTGGCGATAAGACGGGGTTTTATGATATTCGTACGTTTGGGTACTAAAAAGTACGAAATGGCGAATGGATGGGGCTAGAATTATGATTTTGAAATTAAAGAGCGTTTTGAAGAAATAAGATTAGGTGAAAAAATTTCTCAAAATAATACCGGAAGTGGGAAAAATGGTACGTTTAGTACCGCAATTGGTACTTTTAGGTACATTATTTCTTAATTGAGTTAGAGCTTTAAATTTTGGAATTAAGGTACACTATGACAACCTAAATTGGGATGCGAAAAGAGTTTTTCGACATTTTGAAACAAAAAAGGTACTAAATAGGTGAATAGGGCAAACGGGTAGAGCTAGAAATTCCAAATTTGGCTTAAATGATTGTATCGGGCTATAGACCGATTCAGACCATAATAAACACGTATGTTGATGGTCATGAGAGAATCCGTCGTACAAATCAGGCAAATCGGATAATAATTGCGACCTCAACAGGCTCAAGAAGTCAAGATCCCAGAAAGGTTTATATGACAGCTATATCAAGTTATAAACCGATTTGAACCATACTTGGTACAGTTGTTGGATATTATAACAAAACACGTCGTGCCAAAATTCATTCAAATCGGATAAGAATTGCGCCCTCTAGAGGCTCAAGAAGTCAAGACCCAAGATCGGTTTATATGGCAGCTATATCAGGTTATGGACCGATTTGAACCATACTTGGCACAGTTATTGGATATCATAACAAATGACGTCGTGCCAAAATTCATTTAAATCGGATGAGAATTGCGCACTTTAGAGGCTCAAGAAGTCAAGACCTAGATCGGTTTATATGGCAGCTATATCAGGTTATAGACCGATTTGAACCATACTTGGCACAGTTGTTGGATATCAAATCAAAACACGTCGTACAAAATTTCATTCCAATCGGATAAGAATTGCGCACTCTAAAAGCTCAAGAAGTCAAGACCCAAGATCGGTTGTTATGGCAGCTATATCAAAACATGGACCAGTATGGCCCATTTACAATACCGACCTACACTAATAAGAAGTATTTGTGCAAAATTTCAAACGGCTAGCTTTACTCCTTCGGAAGTTAGCGTGCTTTCGACAGACAGACGGACGGACGGACGGACATGGCTAGATCGACATAAAATGTCACGACGATCAAGAATATATATACTTTATGGGGTCTCAGACGAATATTTCGAGTAGTTACAAACAGAATGACGAAATTAGTATACCCCCCATCCTATGGTGCAGGGTATAAAAATTTGCTAAAAGTTAGTGGCAGGAGTGGAATAAAAAGTACTTCAGTGGTGTAATTGGTACTATTTGGCACTTTCTTGGCACTTTCCGTAGCTCCATCTAGGAGCTACGGGTCTAAAATTTGGGATACAGACACATCTTGGCAGTATGTACCGGACGACTAGAAAATGTTATTGATATTTGGACATTTTGGTACTAAAACATACAATATGGCACCATCTTTACGGATTGAGCTACTGTTTTGAAATTTGGAATACAGATACATCTAGACACTATGTATTGAGCGACTAGAAGATTTTTTTTGTTATTCATTCATGTTGGTACTAAAACGTACAAAGTGGTACTTTATTTACAGACTGAGCTACATCTGTTAAATAAGGGATACATATACATCTTGGCAGTATGTTACGGATGACTAGAACATTGTTTTGAAATGTATACATTTAGTTACTAAAACATACAAAATGGTACCTTGTTTACGGATTGAGATACGATAAAATTGCGATACAGTTACACCTTGACAGTATTTATCGGCTGACTAAATTTTTTTTTTATTCGTACATTTAGGCACTTAAACTTTCAAAATGTTCTTTCTTTACGGATAAGGCTAAAACTATTAAAACTGCGATACAGCAACACCTTGATATAGGGTGTACCATCGGGGGCTGCGAAGCGACTGGGCTTATGCTAGTTATACCCTACATCACTACTGTGGTAAAGGGTATTATAACTTAGTAAATTAGTTTGTAAAGGGAGAGAGATATTCCCATTAATTAGTATACCGATCGACTCAGAATCACTTTTTGATTCGATTTAGCTATGTCCGTCTGTCCATGTTAATTCGTTTACAAACTACAGGTCGCAATTTTTATCCGATCGTCTTCAAATTTGGCATTGGCGTGTTTATCGGCCTAGAGACGAAGCCCATAGAAACTGGAAAAAATCGGATCAGATTGTGATAAAGTTCCCATATATATGTTCGTCCGATTTGCAGTAATACTGCAATAAAATGGTCATTTGTTAACCGATTTTCTATATATTTGGCAGGAAGGATTTTTTTATGACTCTCGACATTGCAGGTTCAAATTTGGATATAGCTCCCATATATATGTTCGTGCGATTTCCAGAAATAATGCAATAAAATGGTCATTTGTTACCCGATTCTCTCGAAAGTTGAGAGGAAGGATTTTCTAATGGCTTTAGATTTTACAGGTGATTTTCATGATATCGGTTCAGATTTAGATATAGCTCTCATATATATATATATATATATATATATATATATATATATATATATATATATATATATTTATTATACCCTCCACCATAAGATGGGGGGTATACTAATTTCGTCATTCTGTTTGTAACTACTCGAAATATTCGTCTGAGACCCCATAAAGTATATATATTCTTGATCGTCGTGAAATTTTATGTCGATCTAGCCATGTCCGTCCGTCCGTCCGTCCGTCCGTCCGTCCGTCCGTCCGTCCGTCCGTCTGTCTGTCGAAAGCACGCTAACTTCCGAAGGAGTAAAGCTAGCCGCTTGAAATTTTGCACAAATACTTCTTATTAGTGTAGGTCGGTTGGTATTGTAAATGGGCCATATCGGTCCATGTTTTGATATAGCTGCCATACAAACCGATCTTGGGTCTTGATTTCTTGAGCCTCTAGAGTGCGCAATTCTTATCGGATTGGGATGAAATTTTGCACGGCGTGTTTTGTTATGATATCCAATAACTCTGCCAAGTATGGTTCAAATCGGTCCATAACCTGATATAGCTGCCATATAAACCGATCTTGGGTCTTGACTTCTTGAGCCTCTAGCGTGTGCAATTCTTATCGGATCAGAATGAAATTTTGCACGACGTGTTTTGTTGTGATATCCAACAACTGTGCCAAGTATGGTTCAAATCGGTTCATAACCTGATATAGCTGCCATATAAACCGATCTTGGGTCTTGACTTCTTGAGCCTCTAGAGGGCGCAATTCTTATCCGATTGAAATGAAATTTTGCACGACGTATTTTGTTATGATATCCAACAACTGTGCCAAGTATGGTTTAAATCGGTCCATAACCTGATATAGCTGTCATATAAACCGATCTTGGGTCTTGAATTCTTGAGCCTCTAGAGGGCGCAATTCTTATCCGAATGGAATGGAATTTCGCACGACGTGTTTTGTTATGATACCCAACAACTGTGCCAAGTATGGTTTAAATCGGTCCATAACCTGATATAGCTGCCATATAAACCGATCTGGGGATTTGACTTCTTGAGCTTCTAGAGGGCGCAATTCCTATCCGATTTGGCTGAAATTTTGCATGACGTATTTTATTTTTACTTTCAACTACATAGTGTCAAATAAGGTTCAAATCGGTTCATAACCTGATATAGCTGTCATATAAACCGATCTGGGATCTTGACTTCTTGACCCCTAGAGGTCGCAATTATTATCCGATATGCCTGAAATTTTGTGCGACGGATCCTCTCATGACCATCAACAAACGTGTTTATTATGGTCTGAATCGGTTTATAGCCCGATACAGATCCCATATAAATCGTTCTCTCTATTTTATTTCGTGAGCCCCAATGGGCGCAATTCTTATACGAATTGGCTGAAATTTTACACAGGTCTCCAACATATAATTTAATTGTGGTCCGAACCGGACCATATCTTGATATCGTTTTAATAGCAGAGCAACTCTTTTTCTTATATCCTTTTTTGCCTAAGAAGAGATGCCGGGAAAAGAACTCGACAAATGCGATCCATGGTGGAGGGTATATAAGATTCGGCCCGGCCGAACTTAGCACGCTTTTACTTGTTTATATATATATATATGAGAGCTATATCTAAATCTGAACCGATATCATGAATTTTATTGCATTATTTCTGGAAATCGCACGAACATATATATGGGAGCTATATCCAAATTTGAACCTGCAATGTCGAGAGTCATAAAAAAATCCTTCCTGCCAAATTTATAGAAAATCGGTTAACAAATGACCATTTTATTACAGTATTACTGCAAATCGGACGAACATATATATGGGAACTTTATCACAATCTGATCCGATTTTTTCCAGTTTCTATAGGCTTCGTCTCTAGGCCGATAAACACGCCAATGCCTAATTTGAAGACGATCGGATAAAAATTGCGACCTGTAGTTTGTAAACAAATTAACATGGACAGACGGACATAGCTAAATCGAATCAAAAAGTGATTCTGAGTCGATCGGTATACTAATTAATGGGAATATCTCTCTCCCTTTACAAACTAATTTACTAAGTTATAATACCCTTTACCACAGTAGTGAAGTAGGGTATAACTAGCATAAGCCCAGTCGCTTCGCAGCCCCCGATGGTACACCCTATATCAAGGTGTAGCTGTATCGCAGTTTTAATAGTTTTAGCCTTATCCGTAAAGAAAGAACATTTTGAAAGTTTAAGTGCCAAAATGTACGAATAAAAAAAAACTCTAGTCGGCCGATAAATACTGTCAAGGTGTAACTGTATCGCAATTTTATGGCATCTCAATCCGTAAATAAGGTACCATTTTGTATGTTTTAGTAACTAAATGTATACATTTCAAAACAATGTTCTAGTCATCCGTAACATACTGCCAAGATGTATCTGTATCCCTTATTTAACAGATGTAGCTCAGTCTGTAAATAAAGTACCGCTTTGTACGTTTTAGTACCAACATGAATGAATAACAAAAAAATCTTCTAGTCGCTCGATACATAGTGTCTAGATGTATCTATATTCCAAATTTCAAAACAGTAGCTCAATCCGTAGAGATGGTGCCATATTGTATGTTTTAGTACCAAAATGTCCAAATATCAATAACATTTTCTAGTCGTCCGGTACATACTGCCAAGATGTGTCTGTATCCCAAATTTTAGACCCGTAGCTCCTAGATGGAGCTACGGAAAGTGCCAAATAGTACCAATTACACCACTGAAGTACTTTTTATTCCACTCCTGCCACTAATTTTTAACAAATTTTTATACCCTGCACCATAGGATGGGAGGTATACTAATTTCGTCATTCTGTTTGTAACTACTCGAAATATTCGTCTGAGACCCCATAAAGTATATATATTCTTGATCGTCGTGACATTTTATGTCGATCTAGCCATGTCCGTCCGTCCGTCCGTCCGTCTGTCTGTCGAAAGCACGCTAACTTCCGAAGGAGTAAAGCTAGCCGCTTGAAATTTTGCACAAATACTTCTTATTAGTGTAGGTCGGTATTGTAAATGGGCCATATCGGTCCATGTTTTGATATAGCTGCCATAACAACCGATCTTGGGTCTTGACTTCTTGAGCTTTTAGAGTGCGCAATTCTTATCCGATTGGAATGAAATTTTGTACAACGTGTTTTGTTATGATATCCAACAACTGTGCCAAGTATGGTTCAAATCGGTCCATAACCTGATATAGCTGCCATATAAACCGATCTTGGGTCTTGATTTCTTGAGCCTATAGAGTGCGCAATTCTTATCCGATTTGAATGAATTTTGGCACGACGTGTTTTGTTATGATATCCAAGAACTGTGCCAAGTATGGTTCAAATCGGTTCATAACCTGATATAGCTGCCATATAAACCGATCTTGGGTCTTGACTTCTTGAGCCTCTAGAGTGCGCAATTCTTATCTTATTGGATTGAAATTTCGCACGACGTGTTTTGCCAATTATGGTTCAAATCGGATCATAACCTGATATAGCTGCCATATAAACCGATCTTGGGTCTTGACTTCTTGAGCCTCTAGAGTGCGCAATTCTTATACGATTGGAATGAGATTTTGCACGACGTGTTTTGTCATGAAATCCAACAACTGTGCCAAGTATGGTTCAAATCGGTTTATAACCTGATATAGCTGCCATATAAACCGATCTTGGGTCTTGACTTCTTGAGCCTCTAGAGGGCGCAATTCTTATCCGATTTGAATGAATTTTGGCACGACGTGTTTTGTTATAATATCCAACAACTGTGCCAAGTATGGTTCAAATCGGTTTATAACTTGATATAGCTGTCATATAAACCTATCTGGGATCTTGACTTCTTGAGCCTGTTGAGGTCGCATTTATTATCCGATTTGACTGATTTGTACGACGGATTCTCTCATGACCATGAACATACGTGTTTATTATGGTCTGAATCGGTCTATAGCCCGATACAGATCCCATATAAATCGATCTCTCTATTTTACTTCTTGAGCTCCCAAAGGGCGCAATTCTTATTCGAATTGGCTGACATTTTACACAGGTCTCCCACATGTAATTTAATTGTGGTCCAAACCGGACCATATCTTGATATCGCTGGAATAGCAGAGCAAATCTTTTATTATATCCTTTTTTGCCTAAGAAGAGATGCCAGGAAAACAACTCGACAAATGCGATCTATGGTGGAGGGTATATAAGATTCGGCCCGGCCGAACTTAGCACGCTTTTACTTGTTCTACCCTTCTCCGTTCACTGTAAAAGTAAACAAGCTATTTCGTACTTAGGCAGCCAACGTATATTTCATAGTAGAATCTGCATGTTAAATTTCAGAACTCTAGTTCAATCCATAAAAAATGTATGAAATGGTTCCAAATACGGTACTACACGTACGTTTATTCCGATTCCGTTACTATTTTTCATATTTTTTCTATCTACCCTCTTTATTTCGCAACACCAATCATTTAAGCCAAATTTGGAAGTTCTAGCTCTACCCGTTTGCCCTATTCACCTATTTAGTGCCTTTTTTGGTACTTTTTTGTTTCAAAATTTCGAAAAACTCTTTTCGCATCCCAATTTAGGTTCTCACAGTGTACCTAAATTCCAAAATTTAAAGCTCTAACTCAATTAAGAAATAATGTACCTAAAAGTACCAATTGCGGTACTAAACGTACCATTTTTCCCACTTCCGGTACTATTTTGGGAAAATTTTTCACCTAATCTTATTTCTTCAAAACGCTCTTTAATTTCAAAATCATAATTCTAGCCCCATCCATTCGCCATTTCGTACTTTTTAGTACCTAAACGTACGAATATCATAAAACCCCGTCTTATCGCGCGCCTACGACCCAAGACCCATATTCGTGCCAAATTTCATGATTCTAGCTAGCTAGCTAAAATTTCATCAAATTTGGACAACGGAATCGAGGGTCAGGCGCAATGGGTTAAAATTGTGTCTATATATATAAAATATATATTGAAATTATATAAAATATACATTGAAATTTGTCTATAGAAAAAATTTTGGGAAAATGTTGTTTCGCTCTAAATACAAAAAAAAGTAACCTCGAAAAAGAAAATCTAAGTTAGTAATTCCGTGCTACTTACAAAATCCTTTATTTTTTTCAATACTACTCCCCTAAGTTGGTTCATGTCTGGTATTGTGTCTCCACCTAAGTGCCGGTATCGGTTAGACGCGAAAGCCGGGCAATGACAAAGGAAATGCTCCATCGTCTTCCCCGCATGCCCTACACATGCTATCACATGCCGCACCGATTTTATATAAGTGAGCTCGTAGTCCTATGAGTCCCGTTATGACACCAATAGCTATACTGACCTCCTTCTTAATTCCTTCCGTCTTCTCACGATCTGGATCCCACCATAGGATTTTCCAAATTTCGACCGTTTGGTCGGTATGACGGCGAAATTTGGCACGATTATGGTCCACAATGTTGCGCATTCGTCGCCCACTCCCTTAACTTGGATTGCGTCGACCCGAAAGGCTTGGGGTTAACCAAGTTTATTGACGGCAGTCCTCTTGCCTTCTCCGCTAAATCGTCTGCCCTTTCATTTCCCCTTACTCCGTTATGGCCCGGCACCCAAACGATGCGGACTTCTTACACTGCAAGACTCTTCGTGACCTTCCCCTCCTGGTTCTTATTGCCCTTATGGCAATTTTACTGTCGGTAAATATGTTCACTCTCGACGTCCTCGCGTTAGCACCACACCACTCCACGCATTCTGTGGTCACCGGGATCTCCGCCTGCAGGAACATATTATGGTCAGGCAGTCTAAAACAGATCTCAGTCAGCTTTGATCCATCCGTGTAACATGATCTTCCAGATGGCAATACTAGGGTTTCGTCAATCCAAACCTGTGCCGATGGCACAGTCAGTGCCTCGAACGCGACTTCAAGGTTCATCTTAGGTATCCGATCAGAAAACTCTTCCCTTCTTTACAGGTTTTCTATCGTCGCCTCGATTATACCGCGATGGTATGAGCTGCTGCCATCCTCAATCCATTCTCCCATCGCCTTAAGTTTCATAGCCGCAGTGGCTGCCTCACACTTTTCACGTAACCAACATGCAAGGGATGCAGTGCATTGCGTTGGCAATTAGAAAAGTAAAGGGTTGGAAGGTGGAAAAAGGGAGTAGTGTTTATTCCACATGCGAATGGCTCGGGCGAAAAATGAATTTTCTCGGTAATGCATGGTTCGGTCGACTGGCCAATCAATTACAAACGGGTGTGAGTTCCTGGCAAGTCGTGTATTCCTGGTATCCCTGGAACACACGCCATGAAAATAACGAAAGAGCAATACAACGCTACCCACATTCCGACGATGTTCAAGAGAAGTAATAAAGTTGGATACCCTACTGTCCCCAATCAACACCATCGCTCTCCGTTGAATCCGGTCAAGTAGCTCCAAGTATGATTTTGGAGCTCCTGCCCATATATGAGAATTATATTCCATCCTCGGCCTGATGTATGTAGTATAGATATTGAGAAGATTAGAAGAGGTGAAATATTTCTTGCACCGTTTAAGAAAGCCCAAACACTTGAATGCTTCTTTCGACACTTCGAATACGTGTTTTGACCAACGGACATCACATTGTATCTTCATGCCCAGAACATCAAGAGCATCTGACTGTTCAATATCTATACTGTCGATATGTATCGACGATTATAGTGGGTCAGAGAATCGCATGTGAGACAAGAAAATCTACTCGGTTCATTCTACCCCACTCGGAAATGACCAACAAATCCTCGGAAAGCGTCTTATCCATTATGCGCCTCCTGTCCACAATTTTTTGGTCGAATGAATATGAATTACAATACACAGACTACTGTCATCGGCAAATGAGTAGACTGGATTCGAAATCTTACCCAAAAGATCGTCAATGAAAATAAAAACAAGTAAAAGCGTGCTAAGTTCGGCCGGGCCGAATCTTATATACCCTCCACCATGGATCGCATTTGTCGAGTCCTTTTTCCGGCATCTCTTCTTCGGCAAAAGAAAGGATATAAGAAAAGAGTTGCTCTGCTATTAAAACGATATCAAGATATGGTCCGTTTCGGACCACAATTAAATTATATGTTGGAGACCTGTGTAAAATTTCAGCCAATTCGTATAAGAATTGCGCCCATTGGGGCTCACGAAGTAAAATAGAGAGAACGATTTATATGGGATCTGTATCGGGCTATAGACCGATTCAGACCATAAGAAACACGTTTGTTGATGGTCATGAGAGGATCCGTCGTACAAAATTTCAGGCATATCGGATACTAATTGCAACTTCTAGGGGTCAAGAAGTCAAGATCCCAGATCGGTTTATATGGCAGCTATATCAGGTTATAGACCGATTTGAACCATACTTGGCACAGTTGTTGGATATCATAACGAAATACTTCGTGCAAAAATTCATTCAAATCGGATAAGAATTGCGCCCTCTAGAGGCTCAAGAAGTCAAGACCCAAGATCGGTTTATATGGCAGCTATATCAGGTTATTGACCGATTTCAACCATACTTGGCGCAGTTGTTGGATATCATAACGAAATACTTCGTGCAAAAATTCATTCAAATCGGATAATAATTGTGCCCTCTAGAGGCTCAAGAAGTCAAGACCAAAGATCGGTTTATATGGCAGCTATATCAGGTTATGGACCGATTTGAACCACACTTGGCACAGTTGTTGGATATCGTAACAACACACGTCGTGCGAAATTTCATTTCATTCGGATAAGAATTGCGCCCTCTAGAGGCTCAAGAAGTCAAGACCCAAGATCGGTTTATATGGCAGCTATATCAGGTTATGGACCGATTTGAACCATACTTGGCACAGTTGTTGGATATCGTAACAAAACACGTCGTGCAAAATTTCATTCTGATCGGGTAAGAATTGCGCACGCTAGAGGCTCAAGAAGTCAAGACCCAAGATCGGTTTGTATGGCAGCTATATCAGGTTATGGACCGATTTGAACTATACTTGGCACAGTTGTTGGATGTCATAACAAAACACGTCGTGCAAAATTTCATTCCAATGGGATAAGAATTGCGCACTCTAGAGGCTCAAGAAGTCAAGACCCAAGATAGGTTTATATGGCAGCTATATCAAAACATGGACCGATATAGCCCATTTACAATACCAACCGACCTACACTAATAAGAAGTATTTGTGCAAAATTTCAAGCGGCTAGCTTTACTCCTTCGGAAGTTAGCGTGCTTTCGACACACAGACGGACGGACGGACGCACGGACGGACAGACGGACGGACATGGCTAGATCGACATAAAATGTCACGACGATCAAGAATATATATACTTTAAGGGGTCTCAGACGAATATTTCGAGTAGTTACAAACAGAATGACGAAATTAGTATACCCCCCATCTTATGGTGGAGGGTATAAAAAGGGAAGGGGAAAGGACAGAGCTTTGTGGCACACCTGAGGTCAATGTATACTCACCTGATGAGAACCCATCTACAACAACTCGTATAGTGCGATCTCTGAGAAAACTCGATACAAATCGAACAAAGTTATTACCGACATCAAAAGCGACAAGCTTTGATAAAAGTGCACCGTGACAGACCCTATCAAATGCCTTGGAGATATCCAGAGCCACGACCTTACTCTCACCAAACTGGTGGATAGAGCGACTCCATCGTTCTGGGGAACCCATACTGTCTGTCGCTAAGAAGGCCATTGGATTATAAGTATCTGACAAGATGATGGTGAACCATACTCTCCATAACCTTGGAGGGAGCGGAGCATATCGCAATTAGCCGGTAATTCGCAGGGTTGTTTGCCCCACCTTTTTTGGGGATGGGCTGAACGTTCGCAACCTTTCAACGCGCCGGGAAAACTCCCGCACCGTTGAAAAGGTTGCGTTATGGAGGAGCAAGCGTCGAAGAACACTTATAAAGGACAAGTGTTGATATACCGTCCGGGCCCGCAAATTTATTAACGTCGAGATCCGCAAGGACCCTTTTAACTTCAAGTGATCGAAAGAATATCGGAGGCATCGAACTAGGTACACTATCAATCACTGGGAGTGGTTGATTGATAAACGGCAAGGAAGAATTTCCTGCAAATATTTCAGCCAGTAGGTTGGCCTTATCAACCGGGTCAGTGAATAGCTGATCATCTTTAAAAAGAGTTGGGATTGCCGATGGGTTGCCCTTTACTCTTTTTACGAATGACCAGAAACTCATGCTTCCCCTCGGAGAATCAATAACTTTGGCACGAAGACGCTGTTCGTAAAGAAGCTTTTCGTGTCTAAGTACTCTGGCACACGAAGTTCTTGCCTATGTGCGCAGCATTTCGGTATTGGCACAAATGCATCCTCTTTTAATCTGACAGCATCTCTCCATGCCCGGTTAAACCAAATTTTAACTTTTGATTTAACCGATAAATTCTTGGTCGGAATGAACCATCTCATTCCTATTAATATTACTTTCTGCACCATTTCGGCAGCAGCATTTACGTCACAAGGCCTCTGTGGGGGATGAAATAAGAGATAGAGTGTGATACCCTTGAATGTGAAAATCCTGTGGATCAGAATCCTCACCCACCTGGGTTTCACATAAAGCGAGGACATCAGGTCGATGATAATTAACATGGGAAAAGGTTTGTAACCCTCGTATGTTGGCAAAATGTATTCTAAACTCACCAAACATTGTGCCAATCAGAAAAATTAAACGTTATCAATGTGTACCGTGTATTCAAACCTGCTCTCTTATCGCCGCGAATACCCCTACTGTTTAGTGTTATGCCTTAAACAGCGGGATGACAGCGACAAGAGCTTCAAACAGAGCACACGAAGCGAGAAAGGAAAGGGGCAACGCATACACCACAAGCAGAAAGACATAAAAGAAAGACATGGTGGGAAAAAAACGATTCGCGAGTGCTGTATTGGTCTAATTACGCTCCTGTGGAGCCAGTGGACTATCCTCGGATTCAGGCCCCATTTCGAGCCTACGGCTCGTCTACATAGTCTCCAACATTTGTGAGCATTCTCAGTACGCTCCTGAAGGTAACACTTCCAATTCAGTTTCCTGTCTAAGATCATACCTAAGTATTTGACCTTGTCAAATATCGAAATCGTCTTATTGAGGAAACGTGGTGCGTTAAATTGGCCCACCGTCGTCTTCCTCGTGAACAGGCATATTTCAGTCTTCTCTGGGTAAACATTGAGACCTCTGCGTCTACCCCAGTTATATGCCATATGAAAGACACTTTTGGCCCTTCTGCATAGCTCGTTCGGATTTTTACCCATTAGAAGTATTATAACATCATATCCCTCCTCATTCACCATCCGTAATAGGTCGTTTATGGTGGTCACCCATAGGAGTGGCGATAAAATGTCCCCTTGTGGCGTGCCTTGTGCAATATTCTCCCTTATATTTATGTCATGGGACACACAATTTATCCACCTGTTCCTTAGCATATGGTTTATCCAGTCTCTAATGACCGGATCTTTAGAGAGTACTGGTCTAAGGATTAGATCAGTGTGTCGGTCCGCACATTGTTAAAAGCCCCCTCGATATCGATACTTACCGCCAGGGTGTACGTTTCGGCATCGAAAGATTCTTCTATTTTATGCACAACCTTGTGCAGGGCAGTCTCCACCGACCTTCCCTTACCATAGGCAAGCTGTTTGTATTTAAACAGTTCGTTGAATGACCTACTCTTTATTATGGTGTCCACAATACGTTTTATGGTTTTGAGTAGAAAAGACGTAAGGCTTATTGGTCTGTAGGCCTTTGGTGTCGCATAACTTGCCTTGCCGGGCTTGGGTATAAACACCACTCTTACCTCCTGCCAGGCTTTCGGAGTATATGCAAGTCCTAGGCACGCTGTAGAACATATGGCCAGTCCCTTCGTATCCTATGGAAAATGTGTTTTCATCAAAAGCCTGAACATGTCCTCCGTTGTCTCTGCTCTCACTCCCATGTCGTCTACTAAAGTTTCAGTTTGGACATGTGTTTTGGAGAGAAACTTTTATCTTGGCGGCGTCTTTAGCGCTATCGACCTGATCGCAGAAAAGCTTCCAGGAGGCATGTTTTGCCGCTCTGGTAATCTTATTGTATTCCTTGAGCCGTGTGTAATACTTAAAACTTCCGCTTTTTTACAACGTGCTCTGCTAAAAAGTCTACGGACCTCTTTCTCAATATTGCGAATCTCCCCGGTCATTCACGGTTTTTCTTGAGCTGATTTCCTATCCCGAAGAGGACAACTATCTTCGAAGGACCCCACCAGTGCACTCGCTATCCTGTTGACATTTTCGTCAATGTCTTCTATGCTTGCACAATCTAAGTTATCTTGCCTATGTCTTCTTCTGAGTAGCCTTCCGAATTTTGTCCAGTTGGTTCTCAACTTATTCCGGAAGCTTATCGGATTCGGCACTGGCCGTGCTATTCTAAACCTAATGTAGTGATGGTCAGAGAAAGAGTGTTCCATGGAGGCCCTCCAATCCTGAACCTTCTCCTGAAAGATTTTCCGAACATATTGTCACATCTAATACCTCCTCCCTAATCCTATTAACAAAGGCAGCAGTGTTACCAATATTAAGTGTTATTAGGTCGTTATTATTTAAGAACTCTGCCAGGCCCCGCTTGTTAGTGTTGGTACTACTCCACGAAATGTGGTGAGAGTTCGCATCGCTCCCTATTAGTACCTCGTTTTCTAACTGTTCCGCTTTCCTCACCAGCCGTTGCAGCTCCGTCGTGGGTGGCGGTGTCGAAGAGTCGAAAGGCAGATAGAGTAATGCCAGGTATGCTCCACCCTCTCCCTGTCTCACGACTGTTGTTGTTGATAACTCTGGGGAAAATCTACAATTCAAATGTTTATGACAAATAACGCAGGTCCTGGGCCGAGTAACAGTGTTAGCACAGAATAATTGGTAGTTAATATGGTTCAGTCCAGAAACTGGCTCCTGAATTAAGGCAATATGAATCTTGCCCTTGCTGATTTTCTCCATCAGAACGTGTGCAGCAGTTTCGCTCCGGTGAAGGTTTATCTATATTACCTCAATCATTGATCCTCCAGTAAATGGGCATCTTAAGAGTAAGTGATGATTTTATCGTCTGCTCCCTGTTCTTTAGACTGCATTGACTCTCCTGGCACTACACTGCCTGATGTCATCGTTTTAGGTTCTTTGCCTAGTCTAGTCTTCCGACCCTTTATAAAGTCGGTAATGGTTCCATCGTCGGGTCCCTGTTCGGTAAGCTTTATTGGGTTTCCTTTCCATGTACTGCCTTATGTTTCAATACAATGATCTTTGCCTTCCAAATCCTAAGTAAATGGGCTTCTTGGGAGTTGGGGTATGGTACCATCATCGGCTCCCTGTTTCGTTGGATTTCATTGAAACTCCTGTCGCTGCGCTGCCTAATGTTTCAATATTAGGATCTTTACCTATCCCAGTATTGCGAATCTTGAAGTTGGTGATGGGTCCGTCATCGGGTTCCTGTTTGTTGGGCTGTGTTGGGTCTCTCGCCACTGCACTGCCTGATATTTTAGTATTAGGATCTTTGCTTATCCTAGTCTTTCCAATATTGGAGATGACGTGCTTATTTCGTTGTAGGCCCCCTACTCGTTGTGCGGTGTTGAGTGGCCTGCCACTGCTCGGCCTGATGTCTCAAAATGAGAATTTCTGCCTATCCTAGTCTTCCCAATCTTGAAAAAGACAGCTTTGCTCCCGTAGTGCGCCATGCCTTTAGTCTTAGCCAAACTCGTCACGGAGACTTGATCAATGCCAACCACAAGGATAGTTCCTTCCCCCTTCTCCTCCCTGCGGAAGACCTACCACTTCTCTGCGACCAAACCTTAGTTTTGCTTGCCCAAGAATCCCAACATGCGTTCCGTCGCATATTTACTGCCCCATCCCTTGATGAAGACCGTCGCCTTTGTGAGCTGGGGGATATCCATCTTTTTCACCAGGTCGATCTTTGCGCCCCAGAGAGTATGGAAACTTCCGATGAGCTGTTTGACGGTATCAATGGATTCCGCCGACGCAAAAGGCAGCGTAAAGATGTCCCCTCTATACTCGCAGCTCATCATTTGTATGGATGGGCCCTCTACAGAGTTCCACATATGTTCGAAAATCCGATCATTAACCAGATCCTCCACTTGGGCCCGATGATTGGGTGGAATCCTCCCGGATGCACAGCCGATATTGATGACTGCATAAGTCAGCTCATTTCTGTTGTGCTTCCTTGCCACTTTGGAGTTAGAGGGCGGCCCTTACCATTCTCGGCGACCATCTTCCCCTTCTGTGATGGCTGTGGCCTCCTATTGGAAGTCACACTCCTCCATGAAGACTCAGGGGCCTTGCGCGCTTCCTTCGTTCCTGTTCCGACTTTGTCTACCTCCACAAGATACGGTCTGGAGTCTTCATTGCGGGATGGCTGGCGTGGTTTTCCCAGAGTACTTGAAAGCGGGGAGCTCTTTATCTTCTTCAGCATTTTAGCAGTGTTATGCTCTTCGAGAGATCTGATTCTTTTTCCAGCTTCCGTAGAAGTGCTTGGAAAGTCAGTTCTATCCCTTCCAGCATCCTGCACATTCGCCCGATAACGCTGCCGGTCCATACTCCTCTGTCTCTTTCGTCGTGCACCGGATCGCTTTCTCGGTCTGATTGTGAGCTTTACAAAGCCATCACTCACTTCAGCCATCATCCCGATGCGCCCATCTCTCAATTCGGCAGCGATGACTGTTTCATTGACACCGTCGCTGTCTGAATCCAAGTCAGAAACACCACCTTTACTTAAAGGCTGGGGACGAACTGTGCATCTCTCTGGTTTATCCGTCTCTTCTCCATTAATTAGTCTGGCGACTAGTTGTGCGATTGAAGCATTACTCTCGACTACAGGTGCCAAGGCACCCACACCTATAGGAGGGGAGGACAACACGCTAGGGTCTGACGTCACCGCCGCACCTGTTGAGTCTTTGGAGTCCATTTCTAGCCTACTCCAAAAGGCTTTAAAATTTTTTCGTAATAGGTAGTACCTATTTCGAAATACGGATCTATTTTTGTTTTCTTTGAGGAGCAAAATAAATAAAAACACGTCCACTCCACTCAACGGCTACAATAAGAATTTCAAATTAGATTTGTTTATTTTGCTGACTTTTCTATCAAAACCTGCAGACATCTCATAACTTAAAATGTAGTCTTTAGAAAAATATTAATAAAATTTTGTCTTAAGAAAAATTTTTAATGAAATTTTGTCTTAAATAAAGACAAGTTCTGTCATAAGTTAATATTACGCTGAAATTTTGTCTTTAGAAAGATATCATAAAAATTTTTTTAGAAAAAATTTCATTAATATTTTTACTAAGAACGGGCTCGGGCCCGATGATCCAACATCCAACTATTGTCGTATATGCTTATAATTTCCATCATGTCTTTATAAGTCCTAAAGTGTTCCTAATTTATAGGAAATAAAATAAGAAAAGTTGGTAGAACTAAAAATCAAAAACACAAAGAGATTTCTATATTATTGCATTTGTAAACTTTTTCCTTTTTTTGCCCACCAATTGATGTCAAATGACCTAGTGGCAAACGTGTATATAAGTGTATATAAATCTTGCTCTCATAGACATAGTCTGCTGACTAATATTATTTTACACGTTTCCTTACTTAAGGTGGATATTATGTTCGTGTTTCATAGTGAAAATTAATATTTTCACGATTACTTTTGGTAGATAATATTGGGTTGCCCAAAAAGTATTTGAGGAATTTTCATATTGTTGGCGTTGACAAATTTTTTCACAGCTTGTGACTCTGTAATTGCATTCTTTCTTCTGTCAGTTATCAGCTGTTACTTTTAGCTTGCTTTAGAAAAAAAGTGTAAAAAAGTATATTTGATTAAAGTTCATTCTAAGTTTTATTAAAAATGCATTTACTTTCTTTTAAAAAATCCGCAATTACTTTTTGGGCAACCCAATAGATTGTGAAGCAAAAAGATTTTCTGATTTCATTCATTAGGACATTCCCATTATTTATGATAAAATTTTAATAAAAATGGTGTTATATTATCAATGATATTTTTGTGATTTTTCAAAAAAGTAATTGTGTAAAACATGGGCATTTCACTGTGAAACACGAATGGAGTTATTTTATACCTATTGCAATTGTTTAACACCTTTTTGTAAACAATTGCTATTTGACTCGTCGAATTTCATTAAATATTTTCCTACACAACGCATAAAATGCTCAAATCTACGGTCAAAGCCAACAGAACTAACAAACTTCTATTAGAATTTTCATCCCTTAATCACTATGAGCTCCTCATCAATTGCCTTAAATACTGTATTGTCAATTATGGAATTCCAAGAAAAAAACGAAATGGTTTTATTTGATATAATTATTTTAAAATTCAAATTATTCTGGGTGATTATTTCTGGGTTTTAAAATTGTGTTTCCGAGCCCTTAAAATTTTTCATTTCATTGCTAATTATTCTTTGGGAAAGTTTTTCAGACTAACAAGCAAAATTTTTTATTCAAAGACATTTTTATATATTTTTTTTTTCTACAGATAAAATTAAATTAATTAAAATGATAAAACGAGAATCAAGAGAAAATTCATATAGAACTATGTGTCAGAATCATTTTTGTTTTATGTTGGTCTTTCGAAACAATTCTTTGGCAAGAAAATTCCCTGAAGATTTTGGTTTAAAGAATTTGTTAATAACTTTTCGCTTAAAACCAATCACAAAAAATTTATCTTTTGAAAAAAAGGGCCTTCTCGATGAGCTTTAACATACGAATCGGTCCATAACCTGTTATAGCTCCTGTATAAACAGATTTTATTTCTTGAGCCACTACTTGCCGCAATTCTTATCCGATTTGGCTGAAATTTTGCACAATGAATTTCAATTTGGCCTCCAACAGCCAAACCAAGTATGGTCCCAATCGCTTTATAACTTGGTTAAGCTCCAATAGCATGGGAATTCTTATCCATTATCCTTTGTTTGCCTATGAAGAGATATCGGGATAACAACTTAGCAAATGCGATCCATGGTGGGGGGTATATAAGATTCGAGCCGGCCGAACTTAGCACTCGAACGGCCACATAAGTGCAAATCCGGCGATACAAATATACGGGATCTATATCCAAATCTAAACCGATATAGATGAAATCTTGCAGATATGTTAAGATCGGTAACAAAACTATCCGTGCCAAATTTTGTGCAGATCGGTTGAAAATTGTAGTTCCTACGGCCATTTAAGTGGTAATTGGTCGATACATATATATGGGAGCTATATCCAAATTTGAACCGATTTTGATGAATTCTTGCAGATATGTTAAAATCAGTAACAAAACAATCCATGCCAAATTTGTGCAGATCGGTTGGAAATTGTAGTTACTCCAGCCATTAAAGTGCAAATCGGGCGATACATATATATGAACCGATTTTGATGAAATCTTGCAAATATGTTAAGATCAGTAACGAAACTATACGCACCAATTTTTGTGCAGATCTGTAAAAATGTAGTTACTACGGCCATTTAAGCGGAAAACAGGCGACACATATACATGGGAGCTATATATAAATCTGAACCAAAATCAACAGCGTTCGTTCGTTCCTTGAGCCAACAAAGTGGAATGTGCAAAATTTCGTGACGATTAGACAACAAATACGACCAGTACCTTTAAATACAAGAATACATGGACTCACAGACGGACAGATGGACGTGGCTAAATCGAATCAGAAAGTGATTCTGAGTCGATCGGCATTCTTATCAATGCGTATAACTCTTCTCCTTCTTAGCGCTGCAAACAAATGGGAAAACTTATAATACCCTGTACCACAGTGGTGGTGTAGGGTATAAAAATAAACAAATTGTGTTGGATGGTCTTCCTTTCTATTTATACCCGTACACTTCTGATCAATAATCCGCTAATCTAACGTATATGACTTTTTCAAAACAACTCATTCTGCAGAGCGTTCCATATGAAAACACCACATTTTAATCTTGAACAAACACAAGTAGTAAATGGGTATCTTCTTTCAAGTCTGATGCGCCCCTTAGTGCTGATAAGGATTCTGTTACGTTTTGTAGAAGAAGATAACGTAAATGCAATTTTTCTCGGGGTAGTGATGGATGGTGTGTTTCAACAACTGTACACATACATATACAAAACTCAAATTGTTATCAGTTAACCGGCAGGCATTTAAACAGTCTCCCAATAAAGAGTTGCCAGGTCGTAACATTGTAAAAAATACAGATATTATTTTTCTTACCAATCATAAATATAAACTGGGCTCAAAATAAAGAAAGATAAGATTTAGTAAAAAATTTATACCCATCACCGAAGGAAGGAGGTATATTTATTTTGACATTCCGTTTCCAACACATCGAAATATCCATTTCCGACAACTTAAAGTATATATATTCTTGATCGTCACAAAAATCTAAGACGATCTAGACATGTCCGTCCGTCTATCTGTTGAAATAATGCTACAGTCTTTAAAATAGAGATATTGAACTGAAACTATGCACAGATTTCTTTTGTCCATAGACAAGTTAAGTTCGAAGATGGGCTATATCGAACTATATCTTGATATAGCCCCCATATAGACCGATCGACCAATTTGAGGTGTTAGACCCATAAAAGCCACAATTTATTGTCCGGTTTTGCTTAAATTTGGGACAGTAAGTTGTGTTAGACCACTCGACATCCTTATTCAGTTTGGCCCAGATCAATCCAATCTCTTGATTTAAAGTCTTGAGCCCATAAAAGGCGCATTTATTGTCCGATTTCGCCTAAATTTCAGACAGTGAGTTGTGTTAGGCCCTTCGACATCAACTTTCAATTTAATTCGGATCGGTCCAGATTTGGATATAGCTGCGATACATACCGATCTGCCGATTTGAGTTCTTGGGCCCATAAATGCCGCATTTATTATCCCATTTCTCTGAAATTTGGGACAGTGAGTTGTGTTAGGCCCTTCGACATCCTTTTTTAATTTGGGCTAGATCGGTCCAGATTTGGATATAGCTGTCATAAGGACCGATCTCTCGAATTAAAGTCTTGGGCCCATAAAAGACACATTTATCATCTGATTTCGCTGAAATTTTACACAGTGACATTGTTAGGCTTTTCGACATCCTTGTCCTATACGGTTCAGATCGGTCTACATTTGGATATAGCTGCCAAAAAAGTCAATATTTTGTTCTACAAAATTGAACAACGACTTGTATTTATGAGACCACTCAATGTCCGTGCCGAATTTAGTCCAAATCGGACCACATTCGAATATAGCTGCTATGGATGCATAAGTTATGCATTTTTCACCGGATTATGACGAAAGGTTGTTTACATATATACCCGACGTTAAGGGTATCCAAAGTTTGACCCGGCGGAACTTAATGCCTTTTTACTTGTTCTTATATAATTATTGCTAACCTACATTCTCCGCATTGATTTATTCTTAACAGACAAAAAACATATATATTTTCTAGTGTTGGCAACCCTCGAACTGTGTTTATCGCTAATGCAACTCTCATTTAAAACGCCGCCCAGTGAGAAAATGATGAATGTATTACTTTTGGAATCTTATATATAACAAGTAAAAGCGTGCTAAGTTCGACCGGGCCGAATCTTTTATACCCTCCACCAAGGATCGCATTTGTCAAGTTCTTTAAATTACTTTTTCGAATAGAAAAACACTAGTCATAGAAAAACACCGCCTCCAAAATTTCAGGCAAATCGAGTAATAATTGCACCCTCCAGAGGCTTGAAAAGTCAAACTGGGTGGTCGGTATATATGGAGCTATATCAGGTTATATTCCCATTTAGACCATACTTAGAACAGCTGTTGGAAGTTGTACCAATACGACATATGCAAAATTTCAACCACATTGGATAAGAATTTTGCCCTCTAGAAGCCCAAGAAGTGTCATCGGAAGATCGTTTTTAGTTATGACTTCCTTGGCACAGTTGTTAGAAGTCATATCAGAATACTTCATGCAAAATTTCAGCCAAATCGGTTAAGAATGGCGCCTTCTAGAAGTTCTAGAAGTCAAGAACCAAGGTCGGATTATATGGCAGCTATATTAGGTTATGAACCGATTTAGACCATACCTAATACAGTTGTCGGATGTGATACCAAAGCACCACGGGCAAAATTTCAGCCAAATCAGATAAGAATTGTGACCTCTAGAAGATCAAGAAGTCAAGACCAAAGATCAGTTTATATGGCAGCTATATCAAAACATGGACCGATCCGAATGCAAAATCCGAGTGCAAAATTTCAAGCGCCTAGCTTTACTCCTTCGAGAGTTAGCGTGCATCCGACAGACGGACGGACGGACGGACATGGCTAGATCGACTTAAAATGTCATGACGACCAAGAATATATATACTTTATGTGGTTTTAGATGCATATTTCGAGGTGTTACAAATGGAATGACGAAATTAGTATATCCCCCATCCTATAGTGTAGGGTATAAAAATAAAAAGACACGACGCCCAGAACACACGAAACAAAATTCGTATTAGTTATTTCGGGGACATCGTGCAGAGTGGAACATTTTTTCCGAAACCGTCAGTGGGTAGATTAATTTTTTTTTAATTAATAAATAAAAGAATAATAAAAACCTAATTCAACTTATCATAATACAAACAAGTGAGTACAAATATGGAGCTGTTGTAGATTATCTCAAAATTGGCGTAACAATAACATGAAACTGCAACTGTCTATTAAAGAAATTTATAACAAGAATATAAATTTTTGAATACAATAAAAAATAAATCACCTAAGGAGAGAAGAGTTTTCACAAAAGTTAAGTCATTTAGAAGTTGATCTTTTATCTTGCAATAGCACAGGTTAAGTTTTTGTTAATCAACATTTTAATCATATTTTCTTTCAAGTAATATTAGTATTTTCTGCGTTGTTTATCTTAAAAAAATGTTTATTAAGTTTGTCTAGTGATAGTGTTCAAGTGGCTGAGTGATGACGTTGTTGAGATTTGTTATCATCGAAAAAAAAAATGAATGTTTATTTAGTTCTAGTCCTCCTTGAGAACAGCAGACTTTTAAAATTTATTAATCCTATTCTTTTTAACAGTTATTTTTTAATATGGGGTTTATTTTCGAATAACTGTCGGTATTACTAGCCCTGTTTTGGTGTTATATAGTGCAGTACAGCGAAAATTGCACGGAAATGACATCTATCCAGTACAAAGAAGTTCAGCATTGACATGATAGGTTTTTCAAATTTAAGTGTGACCACCTTCAGAAATACCTCTATGGTGAAAGGCAAAGTAAAATTTGTACCAATAATTTTTTAAACTTGCGTGCACAAATCTAAATACATACATACGATGCCCGCATGTGTTTGGCTAACTTAATTAATTAACTAGCTGGGCAGTGCCCGCTCCGCTGCGCCTTCTTTCACTCTCTTATTTTATCTGAGCCCTATACTATCACGCACAGGAATTAAGTCCTGTTTAGGAGTGCTGGTACGGCCTTTCAAATATTTCGCCCCAATGTGGATATCATATTGGTGCTCTACTCTCAAATACCCTTCATTTGAGCCTTATGTTGCTATGGTCGGTAAATATATCCGGTATAGGTTTATTTTTGGGAGTGAGATGGATTCCCATATATCAGATTCGTGCTCTAGTCTTAAATACTTATTTGAGCCCCATATTCATTATTAATTTATATTTCCATTCGGCGTGCTTGGGAGGTGTCGCGACCCCCTAGATATCCCGCCCTAAATAACGATACCAAATTGATGTTTTTGAGTTATTATAGACTGCCCATTAAAGTTTAGATGTAAGATCTACTTCGTTCTCTTGGTTTTGGTATTGGATTGGAGTAGCCAAACCCTTTGCCCCGAAAGTGGATATTAGATTCATACTCAACTCCCAAAAAACCACATTTGAGCTACATACATATATATGTGTGGTTTAGGGAGAGTTTATGAGATTAAGCGTCCTTCAAACACTTGGCTATAAAACACATATCAAATTTGAGCCCCTTTTTGCTATAGTCCACAAATATGTCCAGTTTGAGGGGTAAGTAGGGTGGGGCGGCCACCCACACACTTAGCCCTGAAAAATATCCGCATTGTGCTCTTCTCTCAAATTATTTTTATTTGAGCCCCAAATGCCATGGGCTTAGGGGTAGTTTATGGGGTGAGACGACTCCCAAACACTTTGCCTCAAAATGTGACATCAAATTCGTTTTCTACTATCAACTACATAGGCATACACCGGTTTGAAGGGAGTTTAGGGGCGGACCCTGAAATAATATCAGCATTGTGGTAGAGTGCGATTTTGTTGTTAAACATTTTGTAGCTGGCGATCAAGATATTCAGGGCTACGGGTCTCGTTCAGATCCACACAAATTAATTTTTTTTGTATTGGTTATCTACATTCAAAATCATACTTCAAAGCTACCATTTGGGATACCACATTTTTAAAGATCCGCAGGTCCTTCTGTTGTTTTGGGTAGGATGGAGGGAGGGGGATTGCCCTCTGACAATACAATATATTCTCGGTCGTTCTACATGACAGTTTGGTGTTGTTTTTATTGGGAGGAGATGGTCGGTCCCCCCGACGCTAAGACCCAAAACAATATATTTGGTGTCGAGATCTACATGTCCGGCTGAAGGGCAGAACGTGACCCAGATATTTGAATTCATATATCAACATTTGATTCGAACTCGACTATCATAGACCTTTCGTTTAATTCCCATATTATCCCGATCGAACTACACGTCTTAGTTCGGGCCGGTCACAGACTGTCCCAAATATGTATATAGATTTGTGGTCAACTCTCAAAGACCTTTCATTTTATATCCATTTTGTGACGTTGGAACGCATACCCGTTTTGGAGGGTTTTGGGGTTGGAGTGGCCCCGTAAACAGCTTCGACCAAATTCCTATAACAGATGTGTACTCAACTTTCAAACACCTTTCTTGTGATAACCATATTGCTCCAATCGGTAAATATGTCCTGTTAAGGGGTTTTTGGAGGGTGGGGCGCCTCAGACGAATACATTTTTATATCAGGTTTTTACTATACTTTTAAATACCTTTCATTTGATATCCATATTGTCCCGATCGATAAATATGTCCTGCAGGGGGTTTTGGGGAGGCCCATCAGGCACCAAGAAATAAATTTTTATGTCAGATTTGTACTGTACTTTTAAATATCGTTCATTTAATACCCATATTGCCCAAAGCGGTAAAAGTGTCATATTGGGTGATGTTTTTTTGGGGTGGGGGACCCTCCAGACACTTCGTACTCTACTCTTAAATACCTTTATTTGATACCCATATTGTCCCGATTGGGAAATCGGCAAACATATCCGCTCGGGTGAGTTTGGCTCAAACTCTACCATCTAAATTTCATAAAAATCGGTTCAGTCGTTTTTGAGTCTATACGAAACAAACAAAACGCAACAATTTCATTTGTATATAATAGATTTTACAATATTTTCACTTTTTCCCTCGTATGGTGTTGACACGTTGCCAATCAGTGTTATCATCAAATGTCAAACAGACAGACTTGCACAGGATACAATATTTGCGTTTTATTTTCGCCTTCATAGCTTGTGCATTCAGTACTAAAATAAAACACAGCAACTATTGTAGCTGTATTTTATTTTCGTACTATGCTAGCTGCACCGGCCCTGCGCCTTCTTTTACTTTATATAGAACAAAATTATCCTTTGAATATTTATTTTCGACAATTAAAGAGCTTTTAGTGAAAGAACATGTTCCGAAAATAGTATACATATGTCGATCGCTTGACCAACAGTATAACAATATAAGTGCCTATATCTGAATCCAATTTGATCTTTATTGGATTACGAATTTTACTCGGAGGGTTTAATGTCATTTAAGTTTGGATGTTAGATGTAGTCTATCCTTAAAAGACTTTATTGCAGCCCAATATTCTAATGATGTCCGATTTAGGGGTGTTTTCGGGGATGAGGTGGTCCCCCAGTGATCTTCTCTCAAATACCATTTACAGCGGTCAAAAAAAGTATTCATCATTAGCAAAATTGATAATAAATTCACTTATTTTGGGTAATTGAAGAAAATTTAAAGTAAACAAATAATGCAGTTTTATGCAATAGTTTATTTTTCGTAATATGTTTTAAAATAAATTCAAAAAATAAATTTAATTAGCGCAAAAAATGCAATTTTATATACATAATAACACCAAAAACAGAACAAAAAAAGTATTCATCATTGATGTGCTATCATCAAAGTCAAATTCAAATATTATTTGGGAATCCCCCTTTTCTGTTTTATTTAGTAAAGGAGGCTTTGCCCTTGACAGCAAATATTTAATTTCATTGAAAATATAGTTTTTGTCAAAATGGGTCGTAAGCAAAACGAGGTTTCTGATGAGGTAAAAGTTTTGATAATAAAACACCACAGGAATGGTTTAACTCAAAAAACTATCAGTGAAATATTAAATAGACCACGATCTACTATACAATCCATCATCAGAAAGTGGACAGAAACGAAAACTGTTGACAATAAACCAAGATCTGGTCGACCAAAAGCACTTTCAGTTGGAGATGTGTGTTGGCTAGTGCGGCAAGTTCAGAAAACTCCGAAGACAAATGCGACCATTCTTCGTAAAAACACTATGGAATATTTAGGGAAGGAAGTTACTACACAAACAATTCGAAATACACTCAAAAGGCATAGTTACAGAGGAAGAACTGCACGTAAGAAGCCCTTTATAAATAAAATAAACCGAGTGAAAAGGCTAAACTTCGCAAAAATGTATGTAAAACAGCCCGAATCATTTTGGAAAACAGTCATTTTTGCAGACGAGAGCAAGTTTAATCTTTTTGGGTGCGATGGAAAGGTCATAGTGTACAGAAAACCAAATACAGAGCTTGAAGAACGAAACACAGTTGCTACTGTAAAACATGGTGGAGGTGGTTTAATGGTTTGGGGGTGTATGGCGGCTTCAGGAGCGGGAAATCTTGAAATTATTAATGGAGTAATGGATCATAAGTATTACACTGACATTTTAAAGAGGAATTTAAAAGATAGTGCTGTAAAACTTGAGCTTGGTAATAACTTTCAATATTATCAAGATAATGACCCCAAACATTCTGCTTTAAATACCAAGATGTGGATGCTGTATAACTGCCCCAAAGTCATTAAAACTCCTCCTCAAAGTCCCGACTTGAACCCAATTGAACATCTTTGGGAACATCTCGAACGCAAATTGAGAACGCGCAATTTTTCGAGCAAGAGTCAAATGCAACAGGTGATAATGGAGGAATGGACTAATATAGACCAAAATATAACCGCTAAATTAGTCCAATCGATGTCAAACCGTTTAAAAGAAGTTATAAGACGCGGTGGTCGAATAACAAAGTATTAATTTGTTTAAATTATGTTATTTATTTTTTTGTTTTTTTGCAATGATGAATACTTTTTTTGTTTAATTTTTTGTGTTCAGCTGTAAAATGGCCCTTTTTGTTCCAATAAATACTATTTTTTTCTTTAAAAACAATGAAATTGTGTACATATATATCACACAAGCACTACTGCATCATTAGTTTAATATGTTTTTATTCCAATTGTCTTTTGTAGACTTATTAAAAAAAAAACATTGAATGATGAATACTTTTTTTGACCGCTGTATTTAAACCCCATATTGCCATTGCTTAAGGAGAGTTTATAGGCGTCCTCCGAACACTTGGCCCAAAATTGGTTATCAAATTCGTTTTCTAATCTCAAATACTTTTTATTTGAGCCACATATTGGCATGGTGGATAAATTTTTGCCCTTTGGGGGGTTTTTCGGGGAAGAGGCGGTGCCCTAAATACATAGACCCACATTTGGATATCAGATTCGTATTCTACTCCCAAATACTTTTATTTGAGCCCCATATTACGATGGTTAGTAAATAATTGCTGTTTGTGGGGTATTTTGGGCAAAGGCTACCCCCACAGGAAATTGGTCCCAAACGGGGGCATCAATTCCGCGCTCTATTCTCCAATACCTTTGATTCGGGACCCACATTGACGTTGTTGGTAAATATGGCCGATTTAGGGATGTTTTAGGCATTGGGGTGGTCCCCCACACACTTAGCCCTGAAAATATATCAGCATCGTGCTCTATTCTCCTATATCTCAAGTACCTATCATATGAACCCCATATTGCCATTGGCCTCGAAATTGGATATCAAATTCGTTTTCTGGTATTCTCATATATCTCAAGTACCCTCAATTAAACCTCTTATTGCAAAAGTCAACAAATATGTCCGGTTTGGGGTACGGGCCTAATAATTATCAATATCGATCCCCACTGTCTTGAAGACCCAAATTGTCTTGGTGAGCAACTACGTCCTATTTTGGGGTTGTTATTGGGTTGGGACGTCCCCTAGACAGTCTCGAATGTTAATATCAGATTCGTAGTCTACTCCCAAATACCGTTCATTTGAGCCCCATATTTCCATAGTCGGCAAAAATTACCGGTTTGGGGACTGTTATGGGGGATAGGGTGGCCACTCAGTGGCTTGGCCCTGAAAATATATATCAGATTCGTGTTCTACTCTAAAATACGTCTTATTTGAGCCCCATATTGCAATGGTCAGCAAATACTTCCTATATGAATGGTATTATGGGGGTAGGGTGGCCCCACAGACAATTTTCCCCCCTATGTACCCCATCCGAAATTTGAAAACCAAATTTTTGTTTTTAGTTTACCATGAGAGAACACACAAAATTTCGCTTAAATCGCACCACCTACCTCCGAGATCTGGCGTTTCTGAAAATTAGGGTAAGGGGGAGGATCCGCCCCCCCTTCAAACATCAAAAAATTTAGCACCCTATTTTCACCACGGGGTCATTATGCACCATCTGTGAAAATTTCAAGAAAATCTAAACAACCGTTTTTGAGTCTATAAGGAACATACAAACAAACACAAATTGATTTTTAGATATAAGACTAGCTGGACATGGCCCGCAGCGCCTTCTTTCACTCTCTTATTTAATCTGAGCCTTATACGGCCACGTCAGGAAATAATTCCTGTTTGGGGGTGCTGGTACGGCCTTTCATATATTTCGCGCCAATGTGGATATTATATTGGTGCTCTTCTCTAAAATACCTATCATTGGAGCCGTATATTGCTATGTTCGGTTCGAGCTAGGGGGTCTCGTTCAGATTCACACTAATTAAATTTTTTGTATTGGTTATCTACATTCGAAATCATATTTCAAAGCGACCACTTGGAATACTACATTCTTAAAGATCCGCAGGTCCCCCTGTGCCCATCCCAATCTGAGGGTAAAAAAGCGTACTCTACTACGAAAGACCTTTTATTTCTGACCTATTCTGTCCTGATCGGCCTTCATATATTATTTCATATTATTCATATATTATTCTTAATTTCTTTTTTTGGGTAGGATAGGGGAGGGGATTGCCCTCTGACACGTCCGGTCATCCTACATGACAGTTTGGCGTTGCATTTATTGAGAGGAGAGGGTGCTTCATATGGAAATAAAAATATTTTTTTCATTCCATGTTTTCATAGAAAGAGAACTGAACCCGAGGACAAAAGTTCTAAATAAATTACCAGTGCACGCTGATGTAGAACATCTGTTGTCAGGATTGCCATGAAAGCTATTATATAAAATTAAATTGTTGCGCTTTGTTTGTTTATTAGTTTGTCTGTCTGTTCCATGGAAATGAAAATTTTGACCATGAACTTTCCACTAAGGGACAGAATTACTTATTCTATGTTTTAAAATAAAACAAAGTTAATTTGAATAGGTTTTGTTTTTTCCGATAAAATAAACTTGTCTTTATTCTTTGACTGTAAGTCGTTCTCTGATCATTTTTTACATTTTTCATTCATATTTATTTCTTACGAGCTAGCTTAATTAACGGTAACTTTACATTTGGTTTGTATACATAGAAGGAAAGAAAAAGAGAACATAACAGCGTTTGATCACATGTAAGTTAGAGTGAGATAGATATACTTCAATTCGGTGAGTAAAGAAAGAAAGACATTAAAAATAATGATAACAAAGTAAGAATCGTATCGTATAAGAGTAAGTAGAAAAATATAAGTATATTAAAGGTAAAGAAATATAAGCACATATTTATAAGACAATTTATATGTTTACATACATACATGTTTATAGGCTGAGGTATTAACATGTAACTACAGGGGCAAACTTCTCACATTTCAATGAGTGCAGTCCAATTCAAGTTTAAGCTCAATGGCGTGCCGCCGTTGATATAAAAATGTATTCCTTGGTGTCTGAGGCGCCCTCCACCCCCCAAAAACCCCTCAACAGGACATATTTATCGATTGGGATAATAGATATCACATGAAAGTGTTTGAACGTTGAGTACACATCTGTTATAAGAATTCCGTCCAAGGTTTTCTCCAACCAAAACGGGCAAGAATGTCTAATGTCACAAAATGGGTACTAAATGAAAGGTCTTTGAGAGTTGACTACGAATCTGATTTACACATTTGGGACAGAGTCTGGGACCGGCCCACCCACCTAAAACACTTCAAAAAGACGTGTACTTCGATCGGGAAAATATGGGAATTGAACGAAAGGTCTGTGACAGTAGAGTTCGAATCTAATATTGAGATAACGATTCAAGTATCTCACGGTCACGTCCTGCCGTTCAGACGTACATGTAGATCTCGACATTAAAGGACTCAAAAAAATTGTCTTTTGGGTCTTAGCGTCAGGGGGACCCACCCTCTTCTCCCAATAAAAACAACACAAAACTGTCATGTAGGCCGACCGACAGTTTGGTGTTGTCAGAGGGCAATCGCCTAACCAAAAAAGGAATTGGTTAGGCAATATTAGGCTTAAATGAAAGATGTTCGAGAACAGAGCCCGATTCTGATACCTGGGGTACCACCTCATCCCCAAAAACAACTTCATACCGGACATATTTACCAGCCATAGCAATATAATATGATATCCACATTTTGGGGCGAAATATCTGAAATATCGAGCACCCCCAAACAGGACTTTTTTCCTGACCGTGCCATTATAGGGCGCAGATAAGATAAGAGAGTAAAAGACGGCACAGCGGAGAGGTCCCAGTCGAGCTATATCTGTATAGTCTGACCTGATTCATATTATGGTCGGATGTCGGTAGGCTTAAAACAACTCACTATTTCAAATTTCAGCGAAATCGGGTAATATGTAAAGCAGACCCTTAATCCCCATATCGATCTATATGACAGCTTTATCTAAATATCGTCCAATTTTTACAATATTTGGGTCAGATGGCGGGATGCTTAACACAACTTACTAATTCACATTTCAGTGAAATTGGGTACTAAATAACGTTTCAATGGGCTTCAGATCTTTAATCAGCAGATCGGTCTTTATGGCAGCTATATCTAAATATAGTCCGATCGGAACAATTTTAAGTTGGATGTCGGGAGGGTTAAAATAACTCATTGTTTCAAATTTCAGCGAAATCGGGTAATAAATAAAGCTTTTATAGGCTTCAGGCCCTTCATCGGCAGATTGGTCTACATGCAAAAATTTCAGCGAAATCGGGTAATAAATAAAGCTTTTATAGGCTTCAGACCCTTTATCGGCAGATCGGTCTATATGGCAGCTAAATCTAAATATAGTCCGATCTGAACCGTTTTTGGGTGAGATGTCGGGAGGCCTAAAGCTACTCACTGTTTCACATTTCAGCGAAATCGAATAAAATATAAAGCTTTTATGGGCTTCAGACCCTTTATGGGCAGATCGGTCTTTATAACAGGTATATCCAAATAAGGTCCGATTTGGCACGTTCAAGAACTAATCATGCGTCCATCAAAAAGACGTATTTATGCCCAATTTCCGCTCAATATCTCAATTTTTGAAAGCTGAAGAGTGATTACAACAGACGGGCGGACGGGCGAACGGACATCGTTAAATGGTCTTAGAATTTTACGATGATCCGAAATAAATATACTTTGTAGGGTCGGAAATGGATATTTCGATGTATTGCAAACGGCATGACTAAATGAATATACCCCCTATCCTACGGTGGTGGATATAAAAATGTTATAAGGGAAAACAAAGAGGATTTTTATAAATATAAAATACGTTCCTTTAATAACTGTAATGAAGAAACATTTTTAGATGCTTGGTTTGTTCTTTATTCCCCTCCACGTGAACTCCATTTCCAAGTCATCACATAATAGTTTTTTACCATAACTCTTATAAAAGTGGGAAAGTCATCTCCTCCGAGCATTTAGAAAAGACGTTACTGCAAATAATATAAAGAAAAACAAGTAAAAGCGTGCTAAGTTCGGCCGGGCCGAATCTTATATACCCTCCACCATGGAGCGCATTTATCAGTTCTTTTCCCGGCATCTCTTCTTAGGCAAAAAATGATATAAGAAAAGATTTGCTCTGCTATTAGAGCGATATCAAGATATGATCCGGTTTAGACCACAATTAAATTATATGTTGGGGCCTCAAAAAGTAAAATATATGGGAGCTGTATCGGGCTATAGACCGATTCTGACCCTAATAAACACGTATGTTGATGGTCATGAGAGGATCCGTCGTACAAAATTTCAGGCAAATCGGATAAGAATTGCGCTCTCTAGAGGCCCAAGAAGTCAAGACCCAAGATCGGTTTTTATGGCAGCTACATCAGGTTATGGACCGATGTGAACCATACTTGGCACATTTATTGGATATCATAGCAAAACACGTCGTGCAAAATTTCATCCCAATCGGATAAGAATTGCGCACTCTAGAGGCTCAAGAAGTCAAGACCCAAGATCGGTTTATATGGGAGCTATATCAGGTTATAGACCGATGTGAACCATACTTGGCACAGTTATTGGATATCATAACAAAACATGTCGTGCAAAATTTCATTCCAATCGGATAAGAATTGCGCACTCTAGAGGTTCAAGAAATTAAGACTCAAGATCGGTTGATATGGCAGCTATATCAGGTTATTAACCGATATGAACCGTACTTAGCACAGTTGTTGGTAGTGATACTAAAACACTATGTGCAAAATTTCAGTAAAATCGGATAAGAATTGCGCACTCTAGAGGCTCAAGAAGTCAAGACCCAAGATCGGTTTATATGGTAGCTATATCAGGTTATAAACCGATTTGTACTTTATTTGACATAGTTGTTGAAAGTAACAATAAAAAACGTCTTGCGAAATTTCAGCCAAATCGGATAGGAATTGCGCCCTCTAGAAGCTCAAGAAGTCAAGTCCCCAGATCTGTTTATATGACAGCTATATCAGGTTATGAACCGATTTGAACCATATTTGGCACAGTTGTTGGATATCATAACAAAATACTACGTGCAAAATTCATTCAAATTGGATAAGAATTGCGCCCTCTAGAGGCTCAAGAAGTCAAGACCCAAGATCGGTTTATATGACAGCTATATAAGGTTATGGACCGATTTGGGCCATACTTGCCACAGTTGTTGGATATCGTAACAAAACACGTCGTGCAAAATTCCATTCCAATCGGATAAGAATTGCGCACTCTAGAGGCTCAAGAAGTCAAGACCCCAGATCGGTTTATATGGCAGCTATATGAGGTTATGGACCGATTTGAACCATACTTGGAACAGTTGTTGGATATAATTACAAAACACGTCGTGCAAAATTTCATCCCAATCGGATAAGAATTGCGCACTTTAGAGGCTCAAAAAGTCAAGACCCAAGATCGGTTTATATGGCAGCTATATCAGGTTATAAACCGATTTGAACCATACTTGGCACAGTTGTTGGATATCATAACAAAACACATCGTGCAAAATTTCATCCAAATCGGATAAGAATTGTGCACTCTAGAGGCTCAAGAAGTCAAGACCCAAGATCGGTTTGTATGGCAGCTATATCAAAACATGGACCGATATGGCCCATTTACAATACCAACCGACCTACACTAATAAGAAGTATTTGTGCAAAATTTCAAGCGGCTAGCTTTACTCCTTCGGAAGTTAGCGTGCTTTCGACAGACAGACGAACGGACGGACGGACAGATGGACGGACATGGCTAGAACGACATAAAATTTTACGACGATCAAGAATATATATACTTTATGGGGTCTCAGACGAATATTTCGAGTAGTTACAATCAGAATGACGAAATTAGTATACCTTCCATCTTATGGTGGAGGGTATAACAAGTAAGAGCGTGCTTAGTTCGGCCAGGCCGAATCTTATGTACCCTCCACCATGGATCGCATTTGTAGTTATTTACGCTGCATCTCTTTTTAGGCAAAAAAAAATAATGAATAAGAACTTTTATGCTATTGGAGCTATATCCAGTTATAGTCCTATTTGGACCATAAATGAATTGAATGCTGAACACTGTAGGAAGTCATTGTATAATATTTCAGCCTATTCGGATAAGAATTGCTCCTTGTAGGGGCTCAAGAAGCAAAATCGGGAGATCAGTGTATGCGGGATCTGTATCAAGCTATAGATAGATTCAGACCATATTGGACATGATGTTTAAGGTCGTGGGAGAAGCTGTTGTACAAAATTTCAACAAAATCGGATAAAAATTGCACTATCTAGAAGGCTCAAGGCTCAAGAAGTCAAGATCCAAGATCGGTTTATAAGGCAGCTATACCAAGTTATGGACCGATTTGGAACATACATAGCATGTGATACCAAAACACCAAGTGCAAAATTAAAGCCAAATCGGATAAGAATTGCGCCCTCTAAAAGCTTAAGATATCAAGACCCAAGATCGGTTTATATGGCCGCTATATCAAAACATAAACCGATTTGGCCCATTTACAATCCCAACAGACCTACACTAATAAAAAGTATTTGTGCAAAATTTCAAGCGCCTAGCTTTACTCCTTCAAAAGGTAGCGAGATTTCTATAGACACACGGACGAACATGGCTAGATCGACTTCAAATGTCATGACGATCAAGATTATATATACTCAATGGGGTATACGATCAAGAACATATATACTTTATGGAGTATACCCTCATCCTATGGCGGAGGGTATAAAAATAATAAGAACATGCAAACATTGTGAATTTGTTTACTTACCAATTCCGACTATAAATCTATTATTTTTGTCAATTATAGATTTAAAGTCAACAGGCTATTGGACACCTTATAATTTTTCTGTGGTATCATTACTGAATCGGCCCTTAAATTGCGGACTTCATTTCATAATATCACCACTTCTTCTGTCAATATGACCATATTAGCTTTGAGAGCATCCAGTTGACCTTTGATGGATTTCGTTAACTCATTTTTGTTGGCTTCTATTTTGTCGCTTAGGTCGGTTGTGGGCGGTTTGGACAAGTTAATACGTCTGTAGAAATACAAAATAAAAAAAAAGTAAAATCTTGCGTGGGCCGAAGTTGCCATGTTCTTTGGATGATTTCTATTTTTATGGTTTATATTTATTTACCTGGATTAATATTATGCAATTGTTGATAGTGAACTCCGGGACTCTCGCTTGGTGGCATATTTTCGGAAAAATACATTTCTGAAAGGAGTTAATGCAATACAAAATATATTAATATATACTATTATCAACTTATTTAATGCCACCATACCTCTAAGACTCTGCATTAACATGACCTTTTAAAATCACTTTTTTATGATGACCATTCGCTTTCGCTGCCAAAACTTTAATGACAATTTTATAATTTTTCTGCCTATAGCAAGAATTTTTAACAGTTACGTTGAGGCATACCCAAAAGGTTTTAAAATTGCGTGTACGCGTTTTTGAAGAGTAACTCATGAATCGTCAGGATTACTGTTTTATGAGTTAAAAAACAGGTATAGACAAAATGCTCTAATGCTCGTACACGCGTACGCGTTTTTGAATAATAACTAATGAGTCGTCATGATGACTCATTCGAAAATGGGGACTACATTTTTGACTTGGGGGCATGGAAATTCGATGGGGGATCTGAGAAAAAATTAGGGATTTTTGGGGAGTAATTTTCTGCTCAAAATTTTGTTTTTACCTGTATTTCATTCATAGTCATTTTTGATAAACATCTAGAAAACGTAAGTGGGTATAATGTACTACTTGCTTTATTTTGTTTCAGTAATATATAGTGGAAATTACGATTAACCGGTTATTATGTGTAATCGCATGATATCGATAACTAACTTTGCACTGAAATTCTATCAGAATTCTATCAGTTCTAACAGTACCATTTGATTATTATGTCCCTGTTTTTATACAATACAGTACAAAATGGTACAGTGGTGGCGACCGTAGCGCAGATGTCCGCCTATGACGCTGAGCGCTTGGGTTCGAATACTGGCGAGAACATCAGAAAAATTTGCATTTACGGTTCAAATCACGTGTTATTGACTGTTATTGTATGATAACGATAACAATCTATCCAATCCAACTTGACAATGGTTATCTTTTCCGTACATCTGACTTGCACTGAATGCATAATGCTAAAAAACAGACCCTATATCGCTATCCATTTTTTACAACTTCAAAAATTTTATATACGTGCCTTCAAGCGGGATATTCGCTTGAAATTGGGACAAGGGACGGAAAAGTACTGGCAACCCTAGCCATGACATGTATCGACGGACTATATAAACAATTCTTATGCAGGGATGATAATTTGTCCATACTTAGTATTATTTTTGATACTTTTTAAACATCGAAAGTCCCATGGTACCCCCGCGAGTCATTTGCTACTTTTTTGAGAATAAATTGTTATACTCCCACCGAAGGATGGGTCTGCCAATTTAGAGTCTTTGGCCCATTAAAGCTACATTTATTATCCGATTTCGCTGAAATTTAGGACAGTGAGTTGTGTTAGGCCTCTTGACCAGATTTAGACCTATAAAAGATGAATTTATTAACCGATTTTTCTGAAATTGTACATATTGAGTTGCGTTATTTCCATTCGTACCGAGTATGGTCAAGATCGGTCTATATTTGGATATAGCTGTCATATATACCGATTTCCCGACTTATGTTCTTGTGACAATAAAAGAATGTTTATTACTCGATTTCGCTGGAATGTGACACAGTGGACTGTATTAGGCTCCTCGACATTCGTGTTCAATATGGTTCAGATCGGTCTATATTTGGATATAGCTGTTATATACATATAACGATCTCCCGATTAAAGTTCTTCGGCCCATCAAAGGTGCATTTTTTAACCGATGAATGTGGTACAACGAGTTGTGTTTGACCCTTACATAGCCTTCTTGAATATGGTGAAGATCGGTCTATATTTAGATATAGCTGCTATGGGTTCATTGATGATGCGTTTTTCACTGTATTATGACAAATGGTTTTTAAACCTACGATGGGTGAAAATTTTTTTTTACGTTGTTGAGCGGAGTGGTCTGGGCGGACCACAACATTAAAAGAGCTATAAAATGGAAATGGATTTATTATTATTTTATTTTTGGTTCAAAAATTCTTTAACTCAATTTTACACCCACCACCGAAGGATTAGGATATATTCATGTTGTCATTCCGTTTGCAACACATCGAAATATCCATTTCCGACCCTATAAAGATCGGTCCAGTTTTGAATATAGCTGCCATATAGACCGATCTCTCGATTCAAGGTTTTGGGCAAATAAAAGGCGCATTTATGTCTGATTTCGCCGAAATTTGGGACAGTTAGTTGTGTTCGGCATTTGAACATCCGTGTCGTATATGGTTAAAATCGGTATATATTTGGATATAGCTACCAAAAAGACCGATATTTTTGTTCTACAATTTTAACAATGACTTGTATTTACTAGACCACTCAATTTCCACGCCGAATTTAGTCCAAATTGGACCATATTTCGATTTAGCTGCTATGGGGGCATAAACTATGCATTTTCACCAGATTGTGACGAAAGGTGGTTACATATATACCCGAGGTGGTGGGTATCCAACTTTTTAATCCTTTTAATTTGTTTAATTTAATTTAAACAACTATAAAATTCGCCCGATTATCGCTTAGATAACCATGAAATTTGGTACGGATTAATCTTTACCAATCTGAACACCTACATTCAATGACATCACCCCATTAATACTTAAAGGGTAAATGAAGGGTATTATATAAGTCGTCATCGCCCGACTTTTGTCTTTTCTTACTTGGTTGAAAAAGCATATTGCGTTTTAGAGGCTTTATTGGTCCCATTTAAATTTTTTATTTAGTGGCGCCGTTAGATAGGAGTGCAGCAACTGCATTCAACGGTGAATTGTTACATGGAGCAATCTTGCATCTTAAATATGTATTCAAAGCCTGAATTTATGACCATCTGTCATTCGAGAACTTTGGGCCTTCTCTCTCTAGCTTTTATCCAGATTCTATGATTAAAGGTATCGAGAAACCAAACTAGTGTACCTCAAACATAAACAACAGCATAAAGATTTCTAAACTCCGAATGACTTGTTTTAATTTTCTCTTTTTTCTCTTGCAGAATGTCACAGGTTTTTCGTGCCGCTAATCTTCTAAAAAATGTTCCCTTGCATCAAGCACCAAGGATGGCCTACTTGCACCTCAGCTCCTGTGTGCGTGCCAGCAGCTACTTGATCGATTCTCCACAGTTTTCATTTTTAAAGGATATCGGTTTGGAACGAGAAAATCCTGGAGTCTTTTCAGGTTCCTGGAAAGGTTCGGGAGAAGTTGTGACCTCTATTGATCCTGGTACTGGTAAAGCTATTGCCAGTGTTCGATCCGGTACCGTTCAAGAGATGGAAGAATCGATTAAAGCAGGAGTTGATGCCTACAAGGAATGGTGTCAAGTTCCAGCACCTGTTAGAGGTGAAATTGTGCGTCAAATCGGCGATGAATTGCGCAAATACAAAGAACCCTTGGGTAAATTGGTCAGCTTGGAAGTGGGCAAAATTTACAGCGAAGGTCAAGGGGAAGTGCAAGAATTTATTGACATTTGCGACTATGGTGTGGGTTTGTCAAGAATCTATGCTGGTCAAATGATTAACTCCGAAAGAGCTGAACACACCATTTTGGAAGCTTGGCGACCACTGGGTTTAGTGGGTGTCATTTCAGCATATAATTTCCCTAATGCTGTATTCGGTTGGAATGCAGCCATTGCCTTGGTAAGACTTCTTTAACTGGTTTGAAAAAATGGGAATAAAAATAACAAACTGTTATTTTTATATTATTAACAGACTTGTGGCAATAGCGTTCTATGGAAGGGAGCCCCAACCACTGCATTGGTTTCTGTGGCCACCACCAAAATTGTGGAAAATGTCCTCAAACGTAACAACTTGCCTCCAATCACTACTTTGTGTCAAGGAGGCGCAGATGTAGGCAAGAAGTTGGTTTCCGACAAACGCGTCAAGCTGGTTTCCTTCACTGGCAGCTGTCAAACTGGTCGTGATGTTGGTGTCGAAGTCCAAAAACGCTTCGGAAAGGTCATTTTGGAATTGGGGGGCAATAATGCTTTACTCATCAACGAAGATGCCAACCTTAAAATGGCCTTGGACGCTGCTTTATTTGGTTGCATTGGTACCACCGGACAACGTTGTACCACAACTCGACGAATTATAGTCCATGAGAAATTGTATGACACATTTGTGAAGGAGTTGACAGCTAAATATAAGCAAGTATTATCTCGCATTGGGCATCAATTGGAAGCAAGTACCTTGGTAGGTCCTGTCCATTCTCAGCAAAATATCAATGGGTATCAAAACACCATTGCTGAAGCCGTCAAATTAGGAGGAAAGGTAGCTTTTGGAGGCAAAGTTATTCCCAGAGAAGGCTTCTTTGTAGAGCCCACAGTTATAACAGGACTGGCCCATGATTCTCCTGTCGTGCATCGTGAAACCTTTGCTCCCATTGTATATGTGCTGAAGGCACGCACCATTGAAGAGGCTATTGAGTGGAACAATGAGGTCGATCAAGGTCTATCTTCGGCCATCTTTACCGAGAACATGTCGAAAGCCTTCAAATGGATTGGCGCCCAAGGTTCGGACTGTGGCATTGTTAACATCAACACAACCACAAATGGTGCTGAAATCGGTGGTGCTTTCGGTGGCGAAAAACATACCGGCGGTGGCCGTGAGTCTGGCTCAGATGCCTGGAAACAATACTGCAAGCGTGCCACCATCACCGTTAATCATTCCGGAGAGCTAGCTTGTGCCCAAGGTGTGGTCTTCAACGTAGAATAATTTTATAGTCATACTTTCAATAAATTTAAGAGTCCCCCTTCGATTAGGCTTCAAAGATAACGATATTTGTGAGTTATAAATGCACGAAAAGAATTTTATCTATTCAAAATATTAATTATAAACACTTCATTTCACTTGTAAATATACTGAAAATAAATGACGAATTCCAATAATAATTACATATGTATGTGTAATTAATAGTACTATGTTACAATTCTTTCTCTGTCACATCAAAACGCCAGAAATCAACTTCAATATCAACCGATTTGTTTTTGTGGAACTTGTAGCTGTTGTCAATATTATATTTCAGTTGAGCCACAACTTCACCTCTAACTTTCCAATCCTTTGATTTTTTCAGAATATAATCCCTAAAGAAAAAATTACACATTTTAAATACAATATAGCAGAATAATGATGCAAGGCATTTCGAATAGTTTACCTTGTGGATGTCTTGTGTAGCGAATATACAGCAGCTGTGGCCAAATGAATTGCAGTTTCAATAAACTGCATATCCATGCCGGCATTGTGTTTTGTACCAAACGGGGGATTAGTCACAATGGTGTCGAAAACATTTTCCCATTTTGTACCAGAAAGTTCCAAAACATCCGTTTGAACGCAATCAATGGCAGGCAGTTCCATTTCGTTAACATTGTAGCGAAACACCTAAAAGAAGTGAAGAAGACATGTACATAGTGGAACAATTCGAAAATTTTACAAATGGAAATAAAGGAAATAGGAATTGGTTGGTATTGTTATAACGATTATTAATTTTTAAATCCACCACCAAACATAATGCTGGAGGGCATAGTAATTTTTTGTATCATTTGTTATATATCAACATATTATCATAAAATTCTAAGATGATTGCACGAGATCCACCGAAAACAGTCAAATTGGGAAACAATAACACCTTATTGATGCTTAAGAGGGCAAATTGCGCGATCAGTTAATATGAAAACTATATCAGGTTATGGTTATAATTGGCGCAAAAATTAGCATGTTCGTCTTATCCCGGTCTTAGCGACAGACAATCTGGCAACTTTACTGAGATGGATTATATTTGCCAACACTGGAAATCATCAGTTTCTTCTTTCTGTTTGAAACTGAATTCTTTACAATGAGATGATATTCTCTCTTTATATTTCTGATCACCGGGTAAATAAAAACCTCTATGTGATAAGAAATTGTAATCGATATAAATTTTGAACACGCTAACATTGAATGTCTAGCTTAAACATAATAAACTATGTGTAGAAAAATAAAAAATAACTTTAATCCGCCATAAGCTTAATAAAAGTACAGAACAACATTGACAAAAATTTTTAAGAGTAATGCCAATATTACTGTCTCACCGCAAACAACAACAAAAAATGTTGCCTCCTATGCAACACAACAAAAGAAAGCAGTGTTCGCCAACCTAACAACAAAAATTTTAAAATCATCATCAATTGCCATGTTGCACCTTGGAAACCATTTTCAAAATGTTGTAAACGTTTACCATCATCATCCATATCACCATTTTTTTTCAAAACAAGGTCCTGATAGGATGGGGCGATTAGGTTAGGTTGAAAAGAGGGTGCGGATATTAAACCACCCCTTGCCACTGTGGACATACACTGTAGCCAGTAATCGGCTTGTTGTGTGCTCTAAATACTAAAAAAGTAATCTGGAAAGAAAATCTAAATTAAGTCTCTATTACACGGCATGTAGTTGTCGTATGACATGTCAAATTAAGCACATGTTGAGTTGTACATGTCGTGTGATACAAACGAAACTAACATATGAAAATCACTTTTAAAAAAAGCACATGTAATTTAATTTCGATTAGAGCATGCTCTATTCCTTCTGACAAAAACATCATAGAAATCAGCTGTGTTTTGTTGTCAGTTAAATGAAAGCATCCCCAAATTTAAATTGTTTTCACAAATTTATGATTTAACCAGCTTTCTCACAACTATTATAACGCATCTGATTTTGCTCAAATTTTTAGCAAAAGTTATGAATCGCATGTAAATTGACAATTTTGACAAACATTTTCAATTACATGTGAAGACATCTACATATCGTGTAAAAGCGAATTCCGTGCTCTTACAATAATAGAAATTCCGTGCTACTTACAAAATCCTTAATTGTTTTCCATACCACGTCCCTAAGTTGGTTTGTCTCTGGTATTGTGTCCCCATCTAAGAACCGGTGTCTGTTAGATGGACAATGACCTAGGAAATTCTCCAACGTCTCATCATCTTCCCCATATGCTCTACATATGCTATCATTTGCCGCACAGATTTTGCATAAGTAAGTTCGTAGTGCTATATGTCCCGTTGTGATACCGAAAGCTATACTGACCTGTTTCTTACTTCCTTTCAGTAATAGCCTCGTCTTCTCACGATCTGGATCTCCCCATAGGATTTTCGCCTTCCTACCGACCGTTTCATCGTTCCTCAGGGTCACATGCGCATTTGTCCCACGCCCTTAACTCGGACTGCGTCGACCCGGGTTAACCAAGTTTATTGACGGCAGTTCGCTGGCCTTCACTGCCAAATCGTCTGCTCTTTCATTCCCCCTTACTCCCTGTACCTAAACGATGCGGATTGTGCCATCCTCAGAGAAGACGGTTATCTCCTTCTTACTCTCCTAGACAGTTCGTGACCTTACCGTTCTGGTTGTTATTGTCCTAATGGGCAGTTTACTGCCTTAAAGATGTTCACACTCTACGTTCTCGCGTAAACACTACACCACCTCGCCCATTCCGTGATCGCCCAGATCTCTGCCTGCATGATTGTATTTTGGTCATGTAGTCTAAAACAGATCTCAGTCCTTAGGTTTTCAATGTAAACCCCTAGGCCCACTCTGTTCTCTAGCTATTATCCTTCTGTATAGCACGATGACAATTCCAGAGTTCCGTCAATCCAAGATTGTGCCTCTGGCAGCAGTGTCTCGCACTCGACCTCATCTCAGGGATCCGATGGGAAACCTCTTCTAATCCATCCAGGTTTCTTATCATCCCCTTGATTATATAACGATGGTATGACCTGTGCAGCGTGTCATTCATTGTTTCTACGCGATTGTGCGTTATGGTACATTACATCCTTTTGTTTGGTACGAGATACGTATATTTCTGCTATTTGCAGAAAGATACGTATCTTAACTCGCTTCGATTGTTGACACCAATAGCTGGTCATGTAAGCCATTTACAAACGTTCTAAATGCTATACTGTTATTAGTATTGACTATAGCAGAACTGCTTCCTTCTTCCTGTTCGGATATCTGAATCTCTTTGAGCTCGGTAACGGTAGATTATTACCTTGCTGTGTCAAACCTGTTAGTTCGTTTAAAACTGTATTTGACGCCTTTAGAGGTTTGTATGCCTTCCTTAATTCACTTATCAAACCATCAATCGATTCGTTTTTGTAGTTTCCAATCCAATATTGAATTGAAAATAAAACGAAAGAAAAAATGTTTTCCCTACAGGAATGGTTTGGTTCACAATGTCCAAGTTTGATATGAACCTATGTACCTCTTGCGTCTTACCCGAAAAATGGGTTTCAATTTTGTAATACCATCTAACTCGTTGATTTCCATGGTTCTAGGCTTCTCTGTGGTAATTTTCTCTTAACTTTGTCAGTCTAATATACCCAACGCCCCTTTTTTTATACCCTCCACCATAAGATGGGGGGTATACTAATTTCGTCATTCTGTTTGTAACTACTCGAAATATTCGTCTGAGACCCCATAAAGTATATATATTCTTGATCGTCGTGACATTTTATGTCGATCTAGCAATGTCCGTCCGTCTGTCCGTCCGTCCGTCCGTCCGTCCGTCCGTCCGTCCGTCCGTCCGTCTGTCTGTCGAAAGCACGCTAACTTCCGAAGGAGTAAAGCTAGCCGCTTGAAATTTTGCACAAATACTTCTTATTAGTGTAGGTCGGTTGGTATTGTAAATGGGCCATATTGGTCCATGTTTTGATATAGCTGCCATATAAACCGATCTAGGGTCTTGACTTCTTGAGCCTGTAGAGTGCGCAATTCTTATCCGATTGGAATGAAATTTTGCACGACGTGTTTTGTTACGACATCCAACAACTGTGCCAAGTATGGTTTAAATCGGTTCATAACCTGATATAGCTGCCATATAAACCGATCTTGGGTCTTGACTTCTTGAGCCTCTAGAAGGCGCAATTCTTATCCGATTGGAATGAAATTTTGCACAACGTGTTTTGTTATGATATCCAACAACTGTGCCAAGCATGGTTCAAATCGGTCCATAACCTGATATAGCTGCCATATAAACCGATCTTGAGTCTTGACTTCTTGAGCCTCTAGAGTGCGTAATTCTTATCCGATTGAAATGAAATTTTGCACGACATGTTTTGTTATGATATCCAACAACTGTGCCAAGTATGGTTCAAATCGGTCTATAACCTGATATAGCTGCCATATAAACCGATCTTGGGTCTTGAATTTTTGACCCTCTAGAGGGCGCAATTCTTATCCGATCGGAATGGAATTTCGCACGACGTGTTTTGTTATGATACCCAACAACTGTGCCAAGTATGGTTCAAATCGGTCCATAACCTGATATAGCTACCTTATAAACCGATCTTGGGTCTTGACTTCTTGACCCTCTAGAGGGCACAATTCTTATCCGATTTGAATGAATTTTTGCACAAAGTATTTCGTTATGATATCCAACAACTGTGCCAAGTATGGTTTAAATCGGTTCATATCCTGATATAGCTGTCATATAAACAGATCTGGGGATTTGATTTCTTGAGCTTCTAGAGGGCGCAATTCCTATCCGATTTGGCTGAAATTTTGCATGACGTATTTTATTTTTACTTTCAACAACTGTGTCAAATAAGGTTCAAATCGGTTCATAACCTGATATAGCTGCCATATAAACCGATCTGGGATCTTGACTTCTTGACCCCTAGAGGTCGCAATTATTATCCGATATGCCTGAAATTTTGTACTATGGATCCTCTCATGACCATCAACAAACGTTGTTTATTATGGTCTGAATCGGTCTATAGCCCGATACAGATCCCATATAAATCGTTCTCTCTATTTTACTTCGTGAGCCGCAATGGGCGCAATTCTTATACGAATTGGCTGAAATTTTACACAGGTCTCCAACATATAATTTAATTGTGGTCCGAACCGGACCATATCTTGATATCGTTTAATAGCAGAGCAACTCTTTTCTTATATCCTTTTTTGCCTAAGAAGAGATGCCGGGAAAAGAACTCGACAAATGAGATCCATGGTGGAGGGTATATAAGATTCGGCCCGGCCGAACTTAGCACGCTTTTACTTGTTAAATTTTAAACTGTACCTGCAAATCTTTGTAATGTCTCCTTCATCCAAATATGCTTCAAAATTTATTTGTAACTTTTTGTCTCCGATAACTTTACATTTATGGTTTATGGCGTGTATGCTCTACCCATCGATTTCTTCGCGTTTGTTACTAAAGTCTCTTAAGCCTCAATCTATTTGAAATATTTCTATTTATTGTTATTTTTATTGTCTTTCTTTTTTTATATTATAATCTGTATATTGCAAATTCAACACGCTAATACTAGCCTGTTGCTTACGTATGTTTTTTACATACCTTCTTCAGTACTTTAAAACTACTACTATCGTGGTTATCAGGCACACCAGCATGGTGGTGGTTATCAGGCACACCAGCTTACACTATCTGCCGTCGATGCATTAGCCGTAGTCTGGATTACCTCATTTATTTTAGTCTGGGTGCATCCCTTCTTTAATTTTTTTTTTTAATATTTCAATTATTCGAATGCAAGTGTTTTTTTTTTTGCCTTCTATTAAAAACGAGCACGATGCGCTTACTGGTTCTGGAGTGCAGATTTTAGCACCTCTTTATAAGCTTAAGATAATTGTTATTTTCATTGTAAAATGTTTGGCTTTATCGTTGATACTGGCTTCTATAATCGGGAAAAATTGTAGGGGTTTAGAAAATTCTCCTATTCATAGTAAGCTCTTTACACAGTGGTGCAGATCTGGTCTTCTTATCATTATTATTTTGACAAAATTCCAAATTTTCTTTCAATGGTTCAGCCTTCACTCCTTCAGTATCTTTCTTCCATCCTTCCTGGAGTAAATTTTATTCCACGGTCATCGGCTTGGACCGGACTGCCCGCATAGTCCTGGCAGTATCTTCTCTTAGTTTGGATTTTGCGATGGAGTCGGGCAGGATCGCCATGTAATAAAGTACAATTTAGAGCGATTGCTTTGACGAGACAGGTCTTGTGACAAGTCTGGTCTCTTTATTTTTCTCCAGCACTATTTAAATAAAAAATCTAAATCTTACATCGAATTCTTAAATCTAAGATTGAGTATATAATATTCAATGTGGACGAACTCTTGACCAATAGGAAAAGAGTTCAATATTACAATTACATTCACACATGTATGTTTTCGCGCATTCATATTCTGTCACTCACAATATCATTCAATACTTTACTCAAATAACATACAATTAGGAGAGTCTTGGGAGAGGACAATATTAAACATTGAAATAAATGCATGGAGCAAACGATATGCATGGCAAAATTATGTGGTGACACACTACACCTGCTCCTATCCGCTATCCATTCTCCCATCACCTTTAGTATCATAGCCGCAGTGGCTGCCTCACATTTGATCTGTATGTCAACGGGTCGGATATCTAGAATAGTCTTCAGTGCTCTAGTTGGCGTGATCCTCATCGCTCCGCCTATACCAAGACAACATGTTCTCTGAACATGTTGTATTATCCTTGCGTTGCACTTTTTTCCATCGCACTCTACCAAACTACTGAGGTGTAGTAAGTATTGGTATAATCACGATCCTGTAGGGCCAATGGACTATCCTCGGATTCAAGCCCAATTTCAAGTCTAAGGCCCGTCTTTATAGTGCCCAACATCTATGAGCCTTGTCAGTACGATCCAGAATGTGACACTTCCAATTCAGTTTCTTGTCCAAGATCACTCCTAAGTATTTGACCTTGTCAGATATCAAAATCGTTCTATTGAGGAAACGTGATGCGTCAAATCGCCTTTCTCGTGAACAGGCAGATTTCAGTTTTCTCTTGGTTACCATTGAGACCCAGGCCCAGCCATATGCCATCTGCAAGACCCTTTCGACCCTTCTGCATAGCTGATTTGGATCCTTACCTTTACAAGTATTATAACATCATCTGCGTAGCAACATCCGTAATAGGTTATTTATGGTGGCAACCCATAGGAGTGGCGATAAAATGCCCCCTATGGCGTACCTTGTGCCACTTTCTCCCTTATATTTATGTCATGAGACCCACAATTTATCCACCTGTTCCACCAATCCGCCAATGTGTACGTCTCAGCATTGAAGAATTCTTCTATTTTGTGCATAACCTCGTACAGGGCAGTCTCCTACGATCTTTTCTTGACTTAGACATGCTATTTGTATTTAAATGGTTCGCTGAATGTCCTACTTTTTGTTTTTATTGTTGTAGCAGTGTGTTGTACACTGAGGCGGCAGCCCTTTTAGATAAAGGACTTCATCGGGTCAATCCGGTATGTAAAACCGGCTGCCATGGGATTGGTCCTACTCTTTATCATGGTATACACAATAAGTGTCATGGTTTTGAGTAGAAAGGACGTGAGGTTTTTGTGCCTTGCCGGTACAAATACCACCCTTGCTTCCTACTAGGCTCTCGGAGTATATGCAGGTGCTAGATACGTTATGAAAAAAGTGACCAGATAGTCAACCTCCTCCTTTAACAATGCCGGAAATATTTCATCAGGTCCGCGTGACTTAAATAGTTTAAAGCTTCTCAAGGCTTCCTTTACCATAAATTCTATAATGATAAGCCTTTGATCAACCTCATCATTCGAAGATTCCGGTGTCTCCGTCAGTCTTGTTGTATACTGAGGAAAATGCGTTTCCATCAAAAGCCTCAACATGTTCTCCGTTGTTTCCGCTCTCACTGCCATGTCGTCTACTACGTTTCAGTTTGGACATGGGTTTTTGAGAGAAACTTTTTCATCCTGGCGGCGTCATTGGCGCTATCGACTTGTGCGCAGAAAAGCTTCCACCGGGCACGTTTTGCTGCTCTGATAATCGTATTGTATTACTTGAGCCGTACACATCCCCAATATACATCCGTTTTTTTTCGAAGTGCTTTTTTATAAAGTTTCCGGACCTCTTTCCCAATATTGCGAATCTCAACGGTCATCCAGGGTTTTTCTTGCGTCAGTGATGGTCAGAGGAGGAATGCTCCACGGAGACCATCCAATCCTGAACCTCATCGATTAGATTTTCTGAACATATTGTCAAATCTAAAACCTCCTTCCTAATTCTATTATCAAAGGAATCGGTGTTACCAATTCAAAATATTCTTATTATTGTTATCAAGAATTTTGCCAGGGCTTGGCCCCGCTTATTAATGTAGGTACTACCCCATAAAATGTGGTGAGAGTTCGCATCACACCCTATTAATACCTCATTTCCGATCAGCATTACGAAAGCAGACTTACAATTCCTGAACATTTGTCAGTCGAAATATCGACAATCTTTACATTCACTTGCATCACCTGATCCACTATTTCGATTAACCGCAGCAGATATGCATGAATTAGGAAACTATGAACCTCCTGGTTCGCAAATCTATACCCCAACCGTGCGAAGAATGTATACTTCACGATATAGTACACCACGGTTTGCAATAATGTGCGATCGCCTTGGGGTATCAAATCGATTAGCATATGTTTTGGCTTCAGCTTTATTCGCTGACATACAGTTTAAGGATGAGCAAGGTGAAACCATTTTTATGGATAAAAGAAAAGTGAGCTGAGAGCGTGAAAAATAGAGACACGACATTATACGAGCAAATCACGTTGGTGAAACGTTGATCGCTTTTTCGTTTAATGGACGCAAAAATGATTCATTAACCTCACGCTCTACATCACGTAGATCTACCTTAAGGCTTCTAGGCGGTGGATACCTATCCACAAGATGATGATTTGGGTGGTCTCTGCGATAGCATCCCAAAAGGTATTGCTGAGACCGTGTATTGCTCAAATCTTTGTCTCCTGATGGAGGTGGTCCACATGAGAACTGAGGAGACAGCCCTTCGCAGTTCGAATGGCGGCATTTGTATTTTTCTTTTTTTTTTGTAATATTAAAGTTAAACAAAATTTTTGTCAAAAATTACGCCCCGAGATAGCGCAATTCAGAAAAATTACGTATGTGAACAAATAGAATGGATAAATGACAAACGCAACAAATTGGAGGACATTGTAGAATGTAAACATGCTATTGGGTTGCCCAAAAAGTAATTGCGGATTTTTCATATAGTCGGCGTTGACAAATTTTTTCACAGCTTGTGACTCTGTAATTGCATTCTTTCTTCTGTCAGTTATCAGCTGTTACTTTTAGCTTGCTTTAGAAAAAAAGTGTAAAAAGAGTATATTTGATTAAAGTTCATTCTAAGTTTTATTAAAAATGCATTTACTTTCTTTTAAAAAATCCGCAATTACTTTTTGGGCAACCCAATATTAATAAATACATTTTATGAATATTATCTTTTTTTAATATTTTATTATCCATTTATAGATTATATTGACTTGGTCGCTGAGGATGGAAGATAACACATGTGGATCTAGATTTCATGGTATTCCACGCTAAATGCTAAGATTGGTATTTATTGCGATTAATTTTAAATATGTATGTATATAAATTACATGTTTGTAATACCCTTTACAGACGGTGTCGCCGACAACGAAGAGAGGGTCAAAATGGTATCGACAATTTTCCTTTTCTTTTAAAATTTGGGACCAATAAAAGAAGTTATAAATAATTTTTAGCCTCAGTGTACGCGTTCGTTTTTTTTCGTCATGGGAGAGGCACATCCTGGAGTGCCTTCTACGCACACTTCTGGTTCGTGCCGTGATTGAAAAGAACTCCAGAACCTGGTTCTGGTCGGTTTCCCAGAACCGCCTCCATCATCAGTCGGTGTCAGTGAGGTGTAATCAGTGCATGGTGCATTTCCGATCTTGCTCTGGCCTCACTTCTATACGGGAGTATAGTCATACTGGATATGTTGCAAGGTGCTGTACGAACATAGACAGCAGTGGGTCACAGCGTCGACGTCGTCGCATTCTGCGTCCTCGTCGTCGGTATCATTTTTGCAACTAAACTGCAAAGGTCTCCGTGGCAAGATCAATGAGATTCTCGATTTTATGAGCCAGAAGAACATATTGGTCGCAGCGATCCAGAAGATAAAGCTGACCAACACATGCAGCTTGCACAGTTGTCACTTATACAATGTGTTACGTAAGGATACGTAAGGAATGGATGTGGGGAATGGCCTTCGTGATACACCATTCCGCGCAATATAGACCCATCTCGCCTGCCCCTGGTGCTAGTGACCCCTACATGGAGTGCTTGGGGATAGCAGTCAAGTCCGGTACTGCCGAGATAAAGCTATACATACCGCCGGTTGGTAGCTGTGTCCCAATTAATGGCCAAGTTTACAACCCCGGCATAAGTGGATTACTATCTGGCCATAATTGTCTAGTTTTAGGGCACTTTAATGCGCATCACATTTCATGGCATTCTCCCCTAGGTAACGACCAGCATGGCATGGCTTTGGCAGAGAAAATTGAAGGCTCCACGTTTTGCATGGTGAATGAGGATTCCCCCACTAGGATTACGAGCAGGTGCAGCATCTCGCCAGACATTTTCAATGCATCCCCCGATCTCCTGAGTGACGTATCCTGGTAAGCTGGATACGCAATGTAACTTAGACACCGGTTCAGGCAAGATATGGTCTACTGTTAAGTCACTCTCGAACCCCTATAGACGGGATGCCAGGACCTCAGTCATTTTTGGCGACGTAACCGTGACTGATCCGAAGACATGCGCCAGGTTTTTCAACCAGCAATTACGAATATCATCCGTAGCGCCCCTCCAGCCAGTCCTGAAACGCTGGGTCGCGAATTAACTATGTGGTCGCCAGTCATTTGTGGAATTTAGGGATAAGAAGTCGAAGCACCGTAGAGTGAAACAGGGAGTTCCCCAAGGTGGGGTGATATCCCCGGCACTGTTTAACCTCTACCTATCCTCCATTCCACCGTCTCCAGACGGCATAGAGATCGTATCATACGTGGACGATTGTACGATCATGGCATCAGGCCCCCACCCATTGTTGACATCTGCGATAGGTTGAAGGTCCACCTCAACGAACTTGCCTCATATTTCACTGCAAGAAATCAGAAGATATCTGCCACCAAATCTTCAGCCACATTGTTCACTACAAGTGATCCTCCAGTCACTTGCTGGCAGCACTTGGAAGATACAAAGAAACCATGTTGACCACGTACAAAGGTCGGTCTGCAGCGCCAGTGTGGTCTTGTCAGCTTTGTGACATTATTCAGATGTCAGAATGCCGCCCTCCGAACTGCGACGGGCTGTCTCCTCAGTTATCATGTAAACCACCTTAATCAGGAGACAAAGATCCTACCAGTGCGAACACATAACTACATACTGTCCAAGCAGTGCCTTTTGGGCTGTTATCGCAGAAACCATCCAAACCATCATCTTGTGGATAGATATCCACCGCCCAGAAGCCTTAAGATAGATATATATGATCTAGAGCGTTAGGTTCAGCGCTACAAGAGAGAACCTCTAAATCAAGCGGCATATCAAACAGGTCTTGACAACTTTCATGCAAACACGGTAGCAGATGCGGTAAATGGCTACCGGGTGAATGTCGTCCTTGGATAACGACCGCCTTCCATTGCAACTGAAGAAATTGACCTCCCCTGGCAAACCAGGGTAGTTCTGGCTCGATTAAGTTCCGGTAGATGCTGCCGCCTCAACTCCTCAACTACAGAGCAAGGATTGATGCCGACTTGCAATATGTATGTATACACGTCACCTATTTAACAGCCCAGCCAGACCCACTCGACTCAAACCCAGATCCCTGTGGTCGCACCGCATCTTAGTCGCAGAGTTTCTGGGTCTTGACACTCAACAGAATCAAGCAGAAGAGAGATAGAACACAACAAACCGCTACAACAACAGCAATATTTTTCATGTTTTGTACGCAATTTAATCCAATAAAATAAAACGTTCCTTATTAATGTGAAGAATATAAATTATTTATTTTAATGATATTTTATTGAGTTAATAACTTTTATTGGATTTGAGCTTATCTTTAAACTAAATTGCAAAGCTGTTAATCAATTATACAAATTCCTTTATAGTCCCGAGTTCAGCAAATTTTTTAATTGAATGTACAAATTCTTAATTGAGCATAGTTTCACGCTTGTATGCGAGTACTACAGCCTGGGAATTTGGGCCGCACTTGGGGTATTAGATCGACTAGTAAAAAACAAGCGGCTGCTGCAAAATGTGGTCGCTGGTCGTTACCTAGGGGAGAATGCCATGAAACGTGATGCGCATTAAAGTATCCTAGAACCAGACGATTATGGTCAAACAGTACCCTACTTATGTCGGGCTTGTAATGGGGCCATTACATGGGTCACAACTACCAACCAGCAGTAGGTGCACGTTGTATAGCTCTTTGGAGGCAGTACCGGACTTGACTGCTATCCCCATACACTTCATGTAGAGGTCACTAGCGCCAGGCGCAGGCGAGATGGGGCTATACTGCATGAAATGGTGTCTATGCTGCACGGAATGGTGTATCCCCACTTCCATTCCCTAAAAGATCCTTACGTAGCACATTGTATCCGTGACAACTGTGCAAGCTACAGGTGTTGATATATTTGCCGGCACTGGCCTGGCAATATTGGGGCTGGGATGCTGCTGTTGCGTACATTGGGTCCGGGGTTCTTTTCAGTCCCGGCACGGACCAAAAGCGTGCGGAGAAGGCACTCCGGGATGTGCCGCTCCCATGACGAGAAAAAGACAAACACATATACTGAGGCGGCAGCCCGTGCCGATGAGGACTCCATAGGGTCAATCCGGTGCATACAACCGGCTGCCATGGGATTGGCAGTTTTGGCCGTGTGAAAGTGCAAAGTTTTCGTGAAAGTATTGATAAATTGCCATTTTCAGTTGTTCATAACGCAAAATCATGAAAATGTTTTATTTTTATACCCACCACCATAGGATGGGGGCATACTAACACCTCGAAATATTCGTCTAAGACCCCGTAAAGTATATATATTCTTGATCATCTCGACGTTCTGAGTCGATCAAGCCATGTCCGTCTTCACGATAGCGGTCGAAGGCGTAAAGCTAGCCGCTTGAAAATATGCACAGATACATAATATTGATGTAGGTCGTTGGGGATCTGGCCATATGGGTTCAGATTTAGATATTGCTCCCAAATATACCGTGCCTCTTGTGCCTCTAGATAGCGCAATTATTATCCGATTTGGTATAACGGCTTCTCCCTTCCCTAGCCTTCATGGGAGAATTGGGTCTGAATCGGTCTATAGCCTGATACATCTTTCATATAAACCGATCTCCCCGTTTTACTTCTTGAGCCCATAAAGGGCTCCATTCTTATTGGAATGGACTGACAGTTTAATTCATTTATGGTACGAATCGGATCATAACATGATATAGCTCTAAAAGCATAGCAACTCTTTTCTTATATTCTTTGTTTGCCTAAAAAGAGATAACGGGAAAAGAACTCGATCCATGGTGGAGGGTAAATAAGATTCGACCCGGCCGAACTTAGCACGCTTTTACTTGTTTTTATTTAAGATATATAAACAAGTAAAAGCACAAGTTCGGCCGGCCGAATCTTATATACCCTCCACCATGGATCGCAATTGTCAAATTCTTTGAAAGACTTTTTCAATATACATATGAGCTACATCAAGTTATTGACCGATATGGACCGTACTTGTCATGGCTGTTAGAGAAAAATACCATCTTCAAAATTTGAGGCAAATAGAGTAAAACTTGCGCCCTTCAGTGGCCCAGAGTATCAAATTGGGAGATCGGATGGCAGCTATATAAGTTTATTAACCGATTGAGACCATACTTGGCACTCTTGTTGGACGCCATACTAAAACGACATACTCAACATTTGAACCATATTAGATAAGAATTGCGCCCTCTAGAAGCTCAAGAAGTCTAATCTGGAGTTCGGTTTATATGGCGGCTATGACAGCATAAGGATTGATTTAGACCATACTTGGCACAGTTGTTGGAAGTTTGGAAGTCATTCCTCAACAATATGCAAAATTTCAGGCAAATCGGATAAGAATTGAGTCCTCCATAAGCTCAAAAAATCTAATCGGGATATCGGTTTATATGGCAGCTACATCAGGTTATGAGCCGATTTGAACCATACCTAAAACAAGTGTTAGAAGTGATACACAACACCAGGTACAAAATTTCAGCCCAATTGGATAAGAATTGCGCCTTCTAGAAGCTCAAAAAGTCTAATCGGGAGATCGGTTTATATGGCGGCTATATCAGGTTGTAGAAATATTTAGACTATACTAAGCACAATTGTTAGAAGTGATACCAAACTGCCATGCTCAAAATTTCAGCCAAATCGGATAAGAAATCTGCCCTCTAGAGGCTCAAAAAGTCAGGATACAAGATCGGTTTATATGGCAGCTATATCAAAACATACAATGATTTCGCTCATTTACAATCCCAACCGATCTACACTAATAAGAAGTATTTGTGCAAAATTTCAAGCGCCTACCTTTACTCCTTCGAAAGTTAGCGTGCTTTCGACAAACGGACCGACGAACGGACATGACTAAATGGACTTAAAATGTCATAACGATCAAGAATATATGTACAGCGGTCAAAAAAAGTATTCATCATTAGCAAAATTGATAATAAATTCACTTATTTTGGGTAATTGAAGAAAATTTAAAGTAAACAAATAATGCAGTTTTATGCAATAGTTTATTTTTCGTAATATGTTTTAAAATAAATTCAAAAAATAAATTTAATTAGCGCAAAAAATGCAATTTTATATACATAATAACACCAAAAACAGAACAAAAAAAGTATTCATCATTGATGTGCTATCATCAAAGTCAAATTCAAATATTATTTGGGAATCCCCCTTTTCTGTTTTATTTAGTAAAGGAGGCTTTGCCCTTGACAGCAAATATTTAATTTCATTGAAAATATAGTTTTTGTCAAAATGGGTCGTAAGCAAAACGAGGTTTCTGATGAGGTAAAAGTTTTGATAATAAAACACCACAGGAATGGTTTAACTCAAAAAACTATCAGTGAAATATTAAATAGACCACGATCTACTATACAATCCATCATCAGAAAGTGGACAGAAACGAAAACTGTTGACAATAAACCAAGATCTGGTCGACCAAAAGCACTTTCAGTTGGAGATGTGTGTTGGCTAGTGCGGCAAGTTCAGAAAACTCCGAAGACAAATGCGACCATTCTTCGTAAAAACACTATGGAATATTTAGGGAAGGAAGTTACTACACAAACAATTCGAAATACACTCAAAAGGCATAGTTACAGAGGAAGAACTGCACGTAAGAAGCCCTTTATAAATAAAATAAACCGAGTGAAAAGGCTAAACTTCGCAAAAATGTATGTAAAACAGCCCGAATCATTTTTGCAGACGAGAGCAAGTTTAATCTTTTTGGGTGCGATGGAAAGGTCATAGTGTACAGAAAACCAAATACAGAGCTTGAAGAACGAAACACAGTTGCTACTGTAAAACATGGTGGAGGTGGTTTAATGGTTTGGGGGTGTATGGCGGCTTCAGGAGCGGGAAATCTTGAAATTATTAATGGAGTAATGGATCATAAGTATTACACTGACATTTTAAAGAGGAATTTAAAAGATAGTGCTGTAAAACTTGAGCTTGGTAATAACTTTCAATATTATCAAGATAATGACCCCAAACATTCTGCTTTAAATACCAAGATGTGGATGCTGTATAACTGCCCCAAAGTCATTAAAACTCCTCCTCAAAGTCCCGACTTGAACCCAATTGAACATCTTTGGGAACATCTCGAACGCAAATTGAGAACGCGCAATTTTTCGAGCAAGAGTCAAATGCAACAGGTGATAATGGAGGAATGGACTAATATAGACCAAAATATAACCGCTAAATTAGTCCAATCGATGTCAAACCGTTTAAAAGAAGTTATAAGACGCGGTGGTCGAATAACAAAGTATTAATTTGTTTAAATTATGTTATTTATTTTTTTGTTTTTTTGCAATGATGAATACTTTTTTTGTTTAATTTTTTGTGTTCAGCTGTAAAATGGCCCTTTTTGTTCCAATAAATACTATTTTTTTCTTTAAAAACAATGAAATTGTGTACATATATATCACACAAGCACTACTGCATCATTAGTTTAATATGTTTTTATTCCAATTGTCTTTTGTAGACTTATTAAAAAAGAAACATTGAATGATGAATACTTTTTTTGACCGCTGTATATACTTTGATTAATTTGGTATACCCCCAGCCAGAATCATCAGCGTCAATCTAGAACATATACCTTCGAAAAACGTTTTGACATTCGGTATAGAGGCTGAATTAAACGATATTTCGCTTTCAATTACGAGCAAAATTTTTGAAACATTAGTTTTTCTTGGCTGCTCGTTGCAAAAACGCAAATAAGACGTTTTTATACGACACATTCATCACACACGTTTGCGACAAATCATGGCACAATTAAGAGGTAGTGTCATTAGCACATCAAAAAAAATCTACCCCCCTCGAGTGGCAAATGCCGTAAATTGAAATGTCAAAATGGTTTTAGAAATAAACTTTGTTTTACAACTTATCTTCTTCAAATGTGCTTTATATTTGGATTTTCATCTTTATAACACTGTTTTGTTGCTTATGTGTGGAATATCGGATCAAATAGAACATCTCCTCAAGATTTTAGAAAAAAATCACAACTGTGTTATCAAGCCTTTGACATTTAGATTAACAGGAAAACCAAAACAAAAATAAAAAAATTTTACTCAGCTGTTCGCATGACCTAACCTTATAAGTGCATCTTGACGACAAATTGACAAATTTGTAACAAATTAAATATTAAAGTTATTGAAATCAAATATACTTAAGGAATTAGGCCGATTATTGAAAAATGTGCGTGCTTGTAGGAGACAAACAAGAAACAAGTAAAAAGGCGTTATCCGAACTTTGGATACCCACCACCTCGGGTATATATGTAAACCACCTTTCATTCCGAATCTGGACCAAATTGACGAAGGATGTCGAAGGGCTTATCACAACTCACTGTCCCAAATTTCATCAAAATCGGATACTAAATGTGGCTTTTTTGGGCCTAAGACCCTAAATCGGAGGATCGGTCTATATGGCAGCTATAACCAAATCTGGACCGATCTGGGCCAAATTGAAGAAGGATGTCGAAGGGCCTAACACAAATCACTGTCCCAAATTTCAGCAAAATCGGATAATAAATGTGGCTTTTATGGGCCTAAGACCGTAAATCGGCGGATCGGTCTATATGGGGGCTGTATCAAGATATAGTTCGATATAGCCCATCTTCGAACTTAACCTGCTTATGGACAAAAAAAGAATCTGTGCAAAGTTTCAGCTCAATATCTCTATTTTTGAAGACTGTAGCGTGATTTCAACAGACAGACGAACGGACATGTCTAGATCGTCTTAGATTTTTACGCTGATCAAGAATATATATACTTTATAGGGTCGGAAATGGATATTTCGATGTGTAGCAAACGGAATGGCAAAATGAATATACCCCCATCCTTCGGTGGTGGGTATAAAAATGCTAAAAATGCAAATGCCAGCTCAAAATAGCTCCATGTAATTGTGAAAAAAATTCTTGCTGGATCGGCATAACGAATAATTCCTGAATATTTGCCAGTCGAAGCAGAAATATTGAGTGTGTTACCATCTTTACATTCACGGGCATCATCTGATCCAATATTTCAACCAACGGCATCAGATGTGCATGAATTGGAGAACTATGAACCTCTTGGTTGGCAAATCTATAAACCAAACGTGCGTATGAATGTATACTCCACGATATAGTACACCACGGTTTCCAATGATGTGCAATCCCTTTGGGGTATCCAATCGATAAGCATCTGTTTTGGCTTCAGCTTAATTCGCTAGCATGCAATTTTAGAATGAGCGAGGTGAAGCCATTATTATGGATAAAAGAAAAGTGAGCTGAGACCGTGAAAAATCGAGATACGATATTTTATGAGCAAATCACGATGGTGAATCGTTGATCGCTTTTTGGTTTCATGGATGCAAAAATGATTCATTAACTCGGAAGAAAATTAAATAAGTATATTGCAGTACAATGCGAAAAGAACAACAACTAAATACAGTAGTAGTAATACGCAGCGTTGCAATTACAAAAAATATTTTTCGACCAATATTTTTCAAAAAAAACCAAAACTTTTCCAGCTGACCAAAATTGTAAACTAAACCAAAATACACGCAATCTTTTTGTGAAATTTATTATATACTTAACAATATATCTATACATATAAGGAGTTGCGTGACTGACTGATTGATGACTGACTGACTGATCAACGCCCAGCCGAAACGGCTAAAGCTGGAATCATGCAATTTTGCACAAATGTTGGTCTTGGGTCATACGCACGGGATAAGGATTGATTTGGTGATATATATTTGCCCAGCTCGAACGGAAAGGGATTTAATTTTGTTCTTGGGCTCAAATTAAAGAGCGTCCCGAAAACAGAAGGCTTAATGAAAAAAATTTTGGAAAATCGTACCGGAAGTAGGAGAAATAGTATGTTTAGTACCACAATTGGTACTATTTGGTACTTTCTTTGTAAATTGAACTAAGCTCAGAATTTTGGAACTTACGTACACTATAGCAACCTGAATTGGATGACTATAAGAGTTTTTGGAAACTTTTATATTTAGGTACTAAAAAAGTACCAAAAAGGTACGTAAAAGGTGAACTTTGTAGAGGGCGGATAGATAGAGGAAAAATTTGGAAATTTGACTTAAAAGAAATCTGATGCAAAAGGATGAGGGTAAAATGAAAAAATGGAAAAATAGTACTGGTAACGGGAGGAAACGAATAGTTGGTACCGCAATCAGTACTATTAAGTACTTTCATTACAGATGGATCTAGAGGTCTGAAATTTGGCATGTGGGTATAACTAGGAAATATATGATAGGTGACTAAATGATCTATTCAAAATTGTAAATTTTGGAACTAAATTTGGTACCATCTGGTACTTTTTTTACAGATGGAGCTAGAGGTATAAAATTTAGCTTGCAGGTACAACTAGAAAAAATATGATGGATGACTATGATCTTTTACAATTCGTACATTTTGGTACCAATATCGGTACTATTTGGTACATTCTGTGCAGATGGAGCTAGAGGTTCGAAATTTGGGATGTAGGTACAACTAAGAAATAAATGATGGATGACTAAATGATGAATTCAAAATTCGTTCATTTTGGTAACAAAATTGGTACTGATTTGTACTTCCTGTTCAGATGGAGCTTAAGGTGTGAAATTTGGCATGTAGGTCCCACTAAAAAATATATGATAGGTGACTAAATGTTCTATTACAAATTCGTACGTTTTGGTAACATTTGGTACTTTCTGTTCAGATGGAGCTAGAGGTCCGAAATTTGGGATGTAGGTAAACTAAGAAATAAATGATAGATGACTTAATGATCTATTCAAAAGTCGTACATCTATGTACCAAAATTGGTACCATTTTGTACTTTCTGTTCAGATTGATCTTGAGGTCTGAAATTTGTGGGTACAACTGAGGAAGAAATAATGAGTGGCTAAATAACCTATTCACCATTCGCACATTTTGGAACCAAAATTGGTACTATTTGGTACTTTCCTCATAGATGAAGCTAGAGGTTTGAAATTTAGCATGTAAGTACAACTAAAAAATATATGATAAGTGACTAAATGATCTATTAAAAATTTATACATTTTGATACGAAAACTGGTACCATTTGGTACTTTCTTTGCAGATGGAGCTAGAGGTCTGAAATTTGGGATGTAGGTACAAGAAGCAAATATATAATGGATGACTAAATGATCCATTCTAAATTCGTACATTTTGGTACCAAAAAGTGCAAAATAGGTACTTAATTGAGCTAAAGTGCTAAAAATTGCGATTTGTTTATACCTTGACAATATATATTGGGAGACTTAATGATTTTTCCGATGTATTTTTGTTCTTGGTACTATTTAGTACTTTCTTTACAGAAGGGGAATTTCGATATATAAACAGATTCATCAAAGTCAAAAGAGATAATCCGGTGTGACCTTGGTTTCGCCAAAAATAGTTTTCCCTTTTCACATTCGTTTCACCAAATAAATATTTAGGTGACCGCCAATTCACACGAAATCATTTTTTCGAAGTCACAGTTCGATAAATTAAAACATATTTTTTCATACAATTTCAAGAAACAAATGTAAACAAAAGATAGAAAGAAAAGGAAACCTTGGACTTGTAATTTGTTTTGAAATTTTTGGAAATTTCGAAATGCCTGCGGCATTCTTGTTGGCTGTCTTATTCAGACCAAATTGTAGATGTTTTTTTAAATCTCAATTTAGCGCACACTGAAGTGATTTTTTAACCCTAAAACTAATGACAGAAATAAAAAACAACCCAAAAGTGGTTATTCAACAGTTGTTTTGTGATTTTAAGGTGTTGTTTTCAGTATAAGGAGGAATTCACATTGCTTTCACCACAAAATTTTTAAGTGAAATGGTTTCACAGTTTTTTTTGGTGAAATCTATCATACGGGTCACCTCATTTCACAAATATTTCACATTAACCTGCGAAATGAAGCCAAGGTCATACCCGAATAACTCATCAAAAATAAATATTCAAAACCGTCTATATAGACGAATATAGATCGGAAAAAGAAGACCAGACGAACGAAAAGCAGCCGTTCGACATCGACAAACAGGTTATAAGTTCGGCCCGGCCGAACATGTCGCCAAAATCCGGTGAAAAATTTATCAACTAACACATAGTAGCTATGTATATGGAAAAATGATCTATTCTGAACCAAACTCGCCCCAATTAATTCACTGTTCCAAGTTTCTGTGATATCGGGTAATAAATGAGTCTTGTAAGAGTTCATGACCGTAAATCGGAAGGTCGATACATACGGCAGCTATACCCAAATATTGTTTTATCTGTGCAATGTTCGTGGAGGATGTGTATGTATTTAACACAGATCACTGTACCAAATTTCAGCAAAATCAAGTTATAAATATGATAATTTTGGGAGAAAGACTTCCGGTCGGTCAATATGGGTAAACTCAAAAATGATCCGATCTAAACTATATTCGGCGCGGACTTCAAAGAGCAAAACACAGTTCACTGGGTAAAATTTATGCAAAATCTAGTAATAAATTTGATTTTTATGGGCCTAAGGCCTTTAATCTGGGGATCTATCTATATAAGGGCTACATTAAGATATAATTCGACCTAGACCATACACCACTCACTGTCAAATTTCAGCTCAAAGGGTGATTACAACACACAGACGGACAGACACACGGACATCGTTTAATTGTCCAGAATTTGACGATGATCAAGAATATATATATCTTAAGGTCGGAATTGGATATTTCTATATGTTGTTAACATAACGACTAAATGAATTAACACACTATTTTATGGTGGTGGTTATAAAAATGCAATTTCGCTAAAAATCTACCATCCGTCCATCTTACTAAACCCTTAAAATTGAAAGTAAATCCTACCAATTTTGGTAGAAAAAGCCCAAAAGGTAATACGTGAAACACATTCGTCACTAACTGGCTATGTAAATTTAGAAGGCAAATGCGAAACCTCCTAATCGAAACAAGCCGAATTGACTGTATTTTTCAAATTTAAAAATCTTTTACTTGAAAATTTATTTGCCGTCTGTAGTGACGGTGAGGTGGCAAACACACACATCTGCAGAAGCATTGCATCGAACGCTATATAGATAGACCAATACATTGCACAATTCAGGGAGGCGTCCAATCTTGATAAATATCACCAAAAATGTTTTTTATGGCCTACGAATGAAATTTATTAAAATTCAGATATAGATATAGCTTCCATATACATCATTCATCCGATATGTGATTTTATGGTAGTAGCAGCCACATTTTTAGTCCGAGCATTACCAAACTTTATGTCTCAAAACATCTACCAAATTTCATAAATATCGGTTCAGATTTAGATATAGCTCCCATATACATCTTTCATCCGATACGCACTTCTATGGCTGCAGTAGCGAAATTTTGGTCCAATCAGTATCAAATCTGGTATGAGATACTCAGTTTTTTGTCTATGTCTGCCAAATTTCAAAAAAAATCGGTTCACATTTTGATATAGCTCCCTCATTATCTTTCATCCGATTTGTGCTTTTATAGTTGTGGTAGCCTCATGTTTTGACAGAGCTTTACCAAATTTGGTAGAAGATGTACTGTTTGATGTCTCAATACGTCTGCTAAATTTCATCAAAATCAGTTCAGATTTAGATGTAGCTTCCATATATTGTATATCTTTCATCTGATATGTGCTTTCATGGTTGTGGTAGCCTCAGTTTTAGTCAGAGCTTTACCAAATTTGGAAAAAGATGTGCTAGTTGATGTATCAATATAGTCCAAATTTCATTAAAATTGTTTCAGATTTAGATATGCAATATCGGCCAAAACCTAAGCACCGCCTCAGCACATTTTTTATAAATGATAACGTTTTTTAAGAAAACAAAGCTACCAATTTTTTTAATTTATCTATATCTTTAATATTGAAAAATACAAACTTAAGGAATTTAGATTTTAATAAAAAAAATAAAATTAAAAACTAAAGCACGCCCAATTTCAGGTACAAAAAAAAAATATATAGAAGTCAATATTTCGTTGCGAATCCTTTATTCTGGATGACAACCATTTTCCAACGGTTTCAATAGGATTAACGTTCGGTGATTGAGTTAGCCATTGCATTACTTAACTAATTTTTCCGTGAACAAAATTGGTTCGGTCTGCGAAAAGCACATATGTAGTCCGGTTTTTAAATTTGATGCCTTGCTTGAAAGTGCTTACAAATTCCTACAAAAAAGTCCTCATGTATGGGACATCTATTTTAGTGTAGAAGATATAGGTCTTATTGAAAGGTCTATGTTTTGCACACTATAAGAACTATCCCAACATAGCGGCATTTTTTTGTAGGACTTTGTAATTGCCTTCAAACCTGGCACTTTCAAACAAGGTATCCGATATGCGGTTCTATGGCTGCAGTAGCCACAATTTATGCCCGATCATTACCAAATTTTGTAAGATATGTACTATTTGATATCCCAATACTTCGGCCAAAATTCAAAAAAAAATATTTAGTTATAGCTCCCATACATATCTGAAATCGACGTATATTTCAGTACGTTCTTTACGAAATTTAGCATGAAACATTACAAGTATTAATATGTGTTCAAATCAACATGGGATCAGATTTAAATATAGCTCATTATTATATATTTTATCTTATATACACTTTAATGGCTGTCCATAAATGGTATGTGCGTATATGGCGAGCAAAAAAAAACACGTGTCGAACATTATTTTTACTATACGAAAATTGCAATTTGTAGCAATTTTCACGAACACAGTGAGTTTGTTTACAGCATATTTAAAATATCTTAGAACGGATTTTTTCGGATTTTTTTTATTGTCCAATATGTATGCAAATTTGATCAATTTTGAAAACACCATTCCAAGAGACAATTGTAGAGTAAAAAAATTTTTTTGACTCAACCAATTTCTTTTTATGTATACCCACCACCGTAGGATAGGGGGTATATTCATTTAGTCATTCCGTTTGCAACACATCGAAATATCAATTTCCGACCCCACAAAGTATATATATTTCGGATCGCCGTAAAATTCTATGACGATTAAACGATGTCCGTGTGTCTCTCCGTCTGTCCGTCCGTCTGTTGTAATCAAAAATTGAGATATTGAGCTGATACGGCTAGATACGTCTTTTTGATGCACGCTGGTTAAGTTCTTGAACTGACTAAATCGGACCATTTTGAATATAACTGCTATATACAATAGACTGATCTGGCGATAAAGGGTCTAAAGCCCATAAATACTTTATTTTTTATCCGATTTCACTGAAATTCGAAACAGTATGTAGTTTTAGGGCATCCGCCATCTGATCCAAATATGGTTAAGATCGGACTGTATTTAGATATAACTGTCATATAGGCCGATATGCCGATTTGTTGAAATTTGAAATACAAAATTCAACAGTGACATATATTTATTAGACCACTCAATGTCCGTGCCGATTTGGGTGCATAAGTTATCCAATTTTCCCCGGATTGTGACGAAAGGGGTTTTACATATATACCCGAGGTGGTGGGTATCCAAATTTCGGCCCGGCTGAACTTAATGCCTTTTTATTACTTGTTTTGATTTAGTTTATGCAATTTTCAGCTTTGTCAACTTTTCAAAGAAACTTTGAAAATGTTCCATTTTGGAGCAATTGTAAAGATCTAAGAAATCGATATATATTGCTGTATTTTCGGATATCGTCAACGAATTTTTTCTATTTAGTCGTAAATCAAAAACCAATTACTATACCGGAAAAAATCAATTAAGCGCCACTATGAGAATACCCAACGGTGGATTGGTTTATCTATTTTACTTCATTTCAACGAATTGCCGTTCCGACATCTGTACAACGCTTTCGAAAAATCGGACACTACTGGACCGACAAAACCACTGGATCGTTAGCTTAAAGGATAGATATTTGCAATACATTTCAAGTAAATATCATAACTTTATGCACTTCTTTTTTAATACGATATCATTTTGTATTTTTTTTTATTGAAATAATCTAAACATTTTTCAGGATCGAAAATGTTCAACTTATTCCACTTGACCATCTTCCTCCAATGAGTACAGATGCTGAAAATAAACTTTCCACGGTCGTTAAATATCTAAGCCAAATTGCCCAAGCCGTTTCAAATGGTAGTTGGTCAATTAATCTAGCGAACATCAAACCTGGACCGGTAGGACATTCGAACAAAAGCTAGTAGATTGCTCCGTTTATATATTGCGACAGAAACCCCATCACAAAATTTACAAATTTTGGCACGGTACATCATGTAAGTGTATTTTTCCATGAATTTCAACGTCAAATAATAAAATTCGGCCATAAACGATATTATTCTGCTTGGAAAATCATCCAGTGGACGCAATATTTACCAGACAATTTACATAATACCGTAAATCTCGTCATATAGAATAATTACTTTTTCGCACACAAAGAAAATATTTTGTTGAGCATATTATTCGATGAGTGTACAGAAATTCGTAATTTGGCATCTAAAAATATTGTATATTCGCGACAATGTACGCGATTTAACTGAGCTTCTCTAATATGTAAAACCAAACATCAATTTTGATTGTAAACTGATAGAAAAAAGACGGTATTTGGCCAATACAGCCTGGTATTATTTTGTTCGCGTCATTGGCAAATATTTTTAATACCATTTGGTAACAATTCAATGCCAGACAAAGGCTACTAAGAATTGATGGCGTCTCATTTATATTCTTGTCATCGCGGCAGAAGTGTTGTTGAGCTTTGTACCTAAAATATTGTCTCCATTATAAAATATTTGTTAAACAAATAAATAAAATGTTTTAATATAATTTGAGTGCGCAAAAACCTGTTCAAATACTCGAAAGCGGTGAAATGGAAATTGTACAGTTTAAAGGACATTCTACATCAAAAACATGATTGTTCATTGTGTAGAAAATTATGCTGCGTTGGCGTATTCATATGAAAACCACATCTGGAAATCAATGGATCTAGAATCAATTGCTGAATACAAATAATTGAGGTTGGTCACAGTGTAACATTACTTTTTGCAATTATTAACAATAAATAATATTAGATTGATATTATTTTCAATGGTTTTTTTGGTTCTTGGGGGGTAGAATAATTAATAGCGGTTTGGTACTGAAACCAAAAACGGTCTGGTGCTAAAACCAATAAGAGATTAGTATTAAAACCAATACCAGTTTGGTAAAAGGGTAGTGATAATACCATCCGGTATTGTTTTCGTACCATGTGGTGTTGCTTTACTACCAATAGCGTATAGTATTGAAATGAGCACGTTTGGTATTAACTTTTCTCTGGGTGTTAGCGCTCTATAAACAAAAACCGTGAAGGTATAATGGCATCTGCATCTGAAGGCCAAGAAAGCGCCTCGTATGGAATCTCGAAAAGATTTGGAAGGCAATATTTGAATAAAAAATACACTTACTTGGAATTTTTGATGTGAAATTGTTTAAAACAATAATTGCTTAATTCTTGATTCATACCAAAACAAAAAAAAAACATGTAAGAACGGGCTAAAGTCAGGCGAAGCCGACCTTTTTCATACCCTCATACATCGAATTTAAAATTTGCTTAATTTTGATATGTAAAATGTCGATGAAAATCCGTACATATTTAGGAGCCAAAGAGTAAATCGTTGACCAAATTTTTGAGAAGATCGATTGATTAATGGGTTAGAAAAAATCTCTATGAAATTCATCAGAAGGGTTATAAAAGAAACCTTCGTGCCAAAATATGTTAAGATCGGTTAACAAATTACTAATTTATTGAGTATTATTCAATATCGGACGAAAATATAGATTGGTGCTTTATCTAAATCTGAACCGATTTCTATTAAATTCAAATAGCAATAGCGGGAGTCATAAGGAAATCCTTTGTACCAATTTTCGTGTGAATCGGATAACAAATGACCGAATTATTGCAATGCTAGTCCAAATCGGACGAACATATATATGGGAGCTATATCTAAATCTGAGCCCATAATGCAAAATTTCGTGAGAATCGGTTTATAAATGGCGATAGATTTGCAATTTTAGTCCAAATCACACGAAAATATATGTCGGAGCTATATCCAAATCTGAACCGATTTTTTCCAATTTCAATAGGCTTCGTCTCTAAGCCCAAGAAAATGCTTGTGCCAAATTTGAAGACAATCGGATGAAAATTAGAACTGTGCTTTGTACACAAATTAACATGGACAGACAGACGGCCATAGCTAAATCGAATCAGAAAGTGATTCTGAGTCGATCGGTATAATTATCAATGGGTATATCTCCCTTCTTTCTGGGTGTTACAAACAAATTCACTTAGTTATAATACCCTGTAGCACAGTAGTGGTGTAGGGTATAATAATATTTTGGAAAAAAGAGTGGGGAAAAATAAGAAATAGTACATTTTTATGATTTGCGTTATGAACAACTGAAAATGGTAATTTATCAATATTTTCAGGAAAAAATTTTACTATCACAAGGCCAAAACTTTCTGATGGTGCGTTCCAATGCTATTGTGATGTACGAGAAGGTTCTTAACTATTGTCTTGGCTTTGTTTTTTGTCTTAGCATTGGATCGAAAACCTCAATGGTTTGGCTGGTATAAGCCAAACACACAAAAAATGTTACAAAAAGACAAAAAAAAATTTAATACAATACCAAGAATCATAAACGCGAAGCGCCTCTTAAGATGTGCAAATCCCGTAATGGTGTAAATTGTATAAGGTGGGTATGCACCTCTAGCGAAATTTTCGGTTGCAGCCAAGACATTTATGACTCCAGTGAAAAATAGTTGTGTAGAAAACAAGATAGCGACAAACATCGATTTATAATTTTAACCGAATTTAAATCATTTTTGGCTTAGAAGGTTGATATGTACTTACATTAACCGTTTTTATTTGCAAATAAGTTAATTTCATGTTGCATGGGCCTATCAAATCATACATTTCCATTCGGAATTGCAAGAAAAAATTTACCAATGCCTATTATGTCACCCTGTTACGTAAAGAAAAGTTCATTTGAGCTGAGTACATATAACTAAAATTTTCGGCAAAGCAGACAATGGTTGCATATTCAACTAGGATTAATTGTTTTTAAGATCTCTCTTTAAGCCAGTGCGTAAAAAATGCATTTATTTATTTCACATGTTTTTGGCTTATACGTTTGCCAGTTGTTTACGTGAAAAGTCGAATAGAGTGCCAACACTAACAGTATCGGTAAAAAAATTTCGCCAGAGGAGCATACTGCCCTTAAACTGCAAAACTTAAAAGCATGACAGATAAGAAAATGATTTTTTTATAAAGGATGATTTTTTAAGAGCTATAGGAAAGTTTTTTCTTAAAAAAAACACATGAAATCTTTATTTGAATCGATAGTACGGTCCATATAATTTAATGTTTTAAGATTATTTCATGCAAATGTTGACCATGACTGCGCCTCAAGTGGTTCATTCCCTTTGTTCAGTTTTGGCATACTCTTTCCAACATTTCGGCCAGTATCTCACGAATAAATGCTTCAATGTTGTTTCTCAATGCGCCAATTGAAGCGGGCTAAAGGCGTTAAATCGCACGATCTAGGCGGCCAATTGTTAAAAGACGTGTTTTATATTCAAAAACAAGCAAACGAATGAAAAATTTTATTTTTCAATATACATACAAAGGTTAGTTTTCATAACTAATATTTCATAGCATACTACCATACATTATAACAAAGTTTATTTATTTAAAGTACAATCTTCATTTCCAACACCCCCATTAGATTGGTCTTTAAAGCCAAGTAAATTGCAACAATGGATATGTTTGGGAGCCGGCAATCCTTTCGTCAGTATGTCTGCCACCATATCTCTAGTTTGAATGTAAGCAATCTTAATTTGGTCTTCTTCAATTAATTCTCTAACGAAGTGATGACGAATGTCGATGTGCTTTGAGCGAGCATGAAATGTATTATTATGTGATAAACAAATAGCACTCTTATTATCGCATTTGATTTCAATGGAGTGAATTTCATCAAGTTCTGTGAGCAAGGATTTAAGCCACATTGCTTCTTGTGCTGAAGTCGATAATGCCATGTATTCAGCTTCGGTGGTAGAAAGAGCTGTAGTCTGTTGCTTCTTTGAATTCCACGATATTGGCCCATTTTGAAATTTAAAAACATAACCAGTGGTTGACTTTCTGTCGTCCACATCACCAGCCCAATCAGCATCAGTAAATCCATCTATTTGACTAGATCCATCTTTACTGAATTGCAGTGCATAATGACTTGTCGCCTTAAGGTATCGGAAAATTCTTTTTACAGCTTGCCAGTGTGCTTTACCATAATTTTTATTAAATCGTGAAAGCACCCCCACTGCATATGCAATATCTGGCCTTGTCACCTGCGCTGCATACATTATGCTTCCGACTGCTTCTTGATACGGTATGGTTTTCATTTCGTTTATTTCATCTTCTGTGGTAGGACACATATTCTTGGTAATTTTCTGGTTGATGTCAATTGGAGTCGAAATTGGGTTGCATTGATCCATGTTGAACTTTTTCAGCATATCTTCAATGTATAATTTCTGACTCAACCATAGCTTTCCATTCTCACGATCCCGTGTTAATTTCATTCCTAAAATATAGTGGGCTGGACCTAAGTCCTTAATCTTAAAACAATTTGAGAGTCTTTCTTTTATGTACTCTTTACTTCTTTGATTATTTGAAAATATCAAAATGCCATCGACGTAAATTGCCACGTACGTTTTCTCTCCGTTTTGAGTTTTGAAATAGATGCATGGCTCTGTTTTGGATTGTGTGAGACCAATTTTCTTCAGAGTTTCATCTAACTTTCTATTCCAAACTCTACTCGCCTGTTTTAAACCATATATGGATTTCTTTAAGCGATATACCTTACGTGTGTCCGATTTGCAACCTTCTGGGATTTTCATGTACATTTCTTCTTTTAGTTCACTCTGAAGAAACGCTGTCACAACATCCATTTGATCTATGTCCAAGTCATGACGAACGGTCAGGCTGAGAATAAGTCGAATGGATGAATATCTCACAACTGGTGAGAACGTTTCGCTATAATCAATTCCTTCCTTTTGTGTATATCCTTTTGCCACAAGTCTGGCTTTGTAACGCTCGATTTCACCGTTAGAATTTCGTTTTATTTTGAACGTCCATTTGCTATCAATTGCATTCCTTCCTGGTGGTAAATCAACAATTTCCTAGGTTCCATTTTCAACAAGTGCATTTAGTTTGTCTGATATAGCCTTTTTCCAATGTTCTCTATCAACACATTTTAAAGCTTCTCTCATATTTTTGGGTTCCTCAGAACATTCTATGAGACTTACTTGCTCATACTTTGGATTAGGCTTCATAGTCCTAGATGATCTTCTTAATTTCGGAGATGCGGTTCTACTGTCATCAGATGAACGGTTATCCACAGATTCCTCAAACTTCTTCAGAAATTTGATCAGAAATGTCCTCATTCTCTTGACCATCCGCTTCCTGAATGTTAGGATCTTCTTTCCCCACTGAATCGCATCCGAAATCTATTTTGTAAAATATAATATCACTTTCCCTCTTTGGGTCATCTAAGAATTCAGATTCCAGAAATTTCGCATCCCTGCTCAATGAAACATTTCCAGTTTTAGGATCAAAAAACCTATACGAATTCGGATGTTGTGAATAGCCAACGAAAATCACTTCTTTGCCTTTTGGATCCAACTTTTTGCGTTTCTGCTTTGGGACTTGAACAACGTCCTTGCATCCAAACACTTTCAAATTCTTCAAATTTGGTTTTCTCCCATACCATGTTTCATAAGGACTAAGGAAATTTTGACGCTTACTTGGAATTCGGTTTATTAAATAAACTGCAGTATTTGCAGCCTCAGCCCAGAAAGTTTTTGGTAGTTTTGAATCAATAAGAAGGCATCTGGTTTTCTCAATGATGGAACGATTCATTCTCTCTGACTTACCATTTTGTTGCGGTGTGAACGGCACCGTGGTCTGATGTTAAATCCCATTTTGCACCATGATGCTTTTCATTTTAGCATTGCAGAACTCGGATCCATTGTCACTTCTAAATGCTTTAATTCTTTTACCAGTTTTTGAACTCCAAAAACTTCTCAGAGACTTCACTTTTCTTCTTTAAAAAATAAACAAAAATTAGCATGTATTGTGAGCCCGCAAAGGATGGACATTCCATTGGACCACAAACGTCACTGTGAATCAACTCCAGGAGGTCAGTTGTACGATTGGTTGTTTCATAAAAAGGATATCTTGCAAATTTCCCTTTATAGCATGTAACACACTCGAAGTTACAAGGTTCAAAGCAAATTCCATCAACAGCTCCAGAAGCCATTTTCTTAAAAATGTCATTATTCACATGCCCAAAACGCTTGTGCCACATCTGAACTTGATTTTCTTGAGCCTTTCCTGCTAAAGCCTTATGATTCGAAGTCTTTAATTGAAACATACCATCCACATGATTTCCAGTAGCAATAACTTCCTTGTCTTTGGTGATAACCTTACAGCCATTATTAGTGAAACGAACCTCGTGTCCCTTTTGTACTATTTTCGATACTGACAAAAGGTTTAGACATAATTCTGGAACAAACAGTACATCATTGAGTTCAACAGACTCCCTGTTCGCAATTGTAGGCAAATCTATATTTCCAACTCCTTTTACCGTCATCTTGGAATTATTTGCAACTGTCACCTCAGCTACTTTTGGTTCAATATTACCATTAAACAATGCCTCATTGGACGACATATGAGCCGATGCTCCAGAATCAAAATACCAGTTCTCTTTTTCGGCACTACTTACCGAAAAGGAACCAATCATTGCATTTGACTTTTTCTTTGTGGTATTTTTGTTTGGGCACTTAGCAGCAATATGTCCAAATTTTTGGCAATTAAAACATTTTGGACCCTTTGGTTTTTGCTTCTGACGACTATTGAGTGCTAAATTTTCATCATTTTGGATGCGCACGTTCTGTAAAAGTTTTAGCTTAATAGAATCTCCTGTGATTTTCATTCCAGAACTTTGAATGCCCATTATCATTGGTTTATATTCCTCAGGAAGACCAGCCAGCATCATTGAACCAACCCATTCTTCATCCAATTTCAAGCCAGCACTTCTAAGCTTATGTGCACTCGTCAATATATCATTTACATACCCATCCACGGGCGCAAAATTATTGAGTTTTGCAGAACAGAACCTCTGGATAAGACTGACTCTTCGTACCAAACCAGAATCGGCAAAGACTTGATTCAAAGTATCCCATATTTCTTTGGCATTCTTGCACTCTCGAATATGTGGATACACACATTTGTCCACCAGCATAATTAGCTCTGCTCGGGCTTGAATATTTTTCTCCTCTTTGCTCTCGGTTCCTTCTATAGACTTCCATAGATCCTTCATTTGAAAATATGCCATTACGGCAAACTTCCAATCTTCGAAATTTTCATTTCCACGCAGCTTTTCTATAGCAGTATTATTCGTTGCCATTGCTAGTAAGTAATAACATATCTTACAAATCACACTTCAATTATTTTACGCGTTCAGGCCCATAACCTGTTAAAAGACGTGTTTTATATTCAAAAACAAGCAAACGAATGAAAAATTTTATTTTTCAATATACATACAAAGGTTAGTTTTCATAACTAATATTTCATAGCATACTACCATACATTATAACAAAGTTTATTTATATAAAGTACAATCTTCATTTCCAACACCAATTGACCGGTCCCGAACGTGAAATAAAATGTTCACCGAACTCGCCTCTCAATAAGTCCAATGTTACACTTGCTGTGTGGCATGTGGCACCTTATTGAAGCCACATGTCATGCAAGTCAAGCTCTTGCATTTTGGGCAAAAATAGTTGGATATCATCTCACCGTAGCGCTCACCATTCACAGTTACGTTATGATTCGCATCATCTTTGAAGAAGTACGGTCCAATGGTGCCACCAGCTCATGAACCGCACCAAACTGTGACTTTTTCTGTATGCATTGGTAGCTCTTGCAATGCTTCTGGCTGATTTCCCTCCAAAATCGACAATTCTGCTTATTTACGTATCCATTGACCCAAAAATGATGGAATGGAAGAAGCGCGCGATGAACTTTCTTAACAGAGCACGTATTTTGATAATAAAATTCAAAAATTTGCTAGCGTTATTCGTTTGTAAGACGATTCATGGTTAAATTTTAAACCAAATTGAACATGTTTGATAGTGAAACAAAACACAAAACGTGTGAGCTGTTTAAACCAGTTTTGCTTAAAAGATAATAGCTAAAAAATCACCCTTAATATCTAAATATACACCGATCTGGATCACATTTCAGTCCGTTGACGGGCCCGATTTCTGCGAAATCGGGTAATAAATAAAGCTTTTTTGGGCTTCAGATCTTTAATCGGCAAATCGGTCTTTATGGCAGCTATATCTAAATATAGTCCCATCTGAACCATTTTAAGTTGGATGTCGGGAGGCTTACAACAACTGACTGTTTCAATCTCAGCGAAATCGGATAATAAATAAAGCTTTTGTGGATTCAGACCCTTTATCGGCAGATTTTTCTGTATCGCAGCTATATCTAAATATAATCCGATCGCAATTCCATGGCAGCCGGTTGTACGTACCGAAATGACCCGATGGAATCCATCAGCGGCAAGGGTTGCCGTATGCAACACACTGCTACAACAACATAGTCCGATCTGAACCATATTTGGGTCGGATGTCTGGAGGCTTAAAACAACTGTTTCAAATTTCAGTGAAATCGGTCAATAAATGCAGCTTTTATGGGTTTCAGACATACATCAGCAGATCGGTCTATATGGCACCAATATCTAAATATAGTCCGATCTGAACCATATGTGAGTCGGATGTCGGGAGGTTTAAAAGAACTCACTGTTTTGTATTTCAGCGAAGTTGGGTAATAAATGCAGCTTTTATGGGTTTCAGACCCTAAATCAGCAGATCGGTCTATATGACAGCTATATCTAAATATAGTACGATCTGATTCATATTTGAGTTGGATGCCGGGAGGGTTAGAACAACTCAAACGCCTCCCCAGTTGATGAATTGGGGAAAGCGCACCAGATATGACGGGCACCGCAGAAATAAAATATGCGGGGCGAACCAACAAGTTAGCACAAACAGGGGGTGTCCCGCTTGCACGGATATGAATGCTATCACGATGGGTTCGTGCAATAGGATCGGCAGCGGATGAGCCAAAGGAAACGATCTATGGTGGCGCAGATCTTCGAAAGATTCACGACCTATGGATTCAAAACATGGAACGTTAGAACTCTCTCAGAAGCATCGAGACTTAAGTGAAGTATGATAGCCGAAATCCGGAACTATGGATCTTTAAGGTGGCACCCCTTCATTATTTGAGGCAATGAAACCCACCGAATAAATGGGGTTGGTCATTTAAGGCCAAAACAGAATGAGCGTTTTGCTTTTTTTTTGAAACAAAAACCACAAAAGTAACGTGCAAAAATTAAAGAATTTTCAACTTTGATGGCTGAAATCGAGCGCTATTCTGTGTTGCCGTGCGTGAAGTAGAGTTTTAAGGCGTCAAAGTTAAAAATGTAATACCTTTGCGTGTTGCTGTTTTAGGATTTGTTTGCAGAGTTGCATTTTCCAACGCGACACGCAAAAACAAAGCACAACGCGCTCATTCTGTGTTGTCCTTTACTCTCGCCGAAATCAAAGCGAGCTCTTCTATCATATTTATCTATCATATCAGATTAAATTCAAAACTCCGCAAATATCTATTGTACAATGCTACGCGCCAACCGAACCTAATGACGACGAAACAAAGGATCAATTCTATTCCTAATTCGACTCAGTGACACGGTCTCTACCAAAAGGAGACATTAAACTTATTATGGGAGATTTTAATACCAAGGTGGGCAATAACAACAATAATCTGCAATCAATCATGGTAATGCAAGGACTGGGTAGATTTGGTAGATTGATAGATTTCTGCGCAAGAAAGCGGCACTTTATTGAAGGCACAAATTCCCCATAGAAATATACACAAATATATTTGGGAATCACCAGATGGGAACACCCGTAATCAAATCGATCACGTACTTAAAACTCTTTCTGGGTTCGCTGATGGATGTGAAAACGAGATGAGGAGCCGACATCGACAGTGTCGATGCCCAGACCCTGTTTGAGTCTATTCAATTTTTTGCAGGCTTATCGTAAAGGAAATAAAACAAAATTTCAAACAATTTAAGTTGCGAGTTGCAACTTTCCTTACTCGTTTGTTGCTAAAGGCACTATTACACGACATGTATTTGTCATATGACATGTCAAATTTAGCACATGTTGAGTTGTACATGTCGTGTGATACAAACGAAACTAGCATATGAAAATCACTTTTCAAAATAGTATATGTAATTTTTTTCGACTAGAGCACGCTCTATTCCTTCTGACAAAAACATCATAGAAATCAGCTGTTTTTCGTGTCCGTCGAATGAAAGCTTCCCCAAATTAAATTTATGATTTAACCAGCATTCTCACAACTTTAAAATTTTTCTCGCATGAAAAAAATCAGTTTTTGCTCAAAATTGTAGTTTATGTCATACGAAATTAACATACAGGTGTGAGAGCAAAAATAATGAATCGTATTTAAATTGACAATTTTTACATTTTCAATTACATGTAAATACAAAAAGTGGCATGTCATAAGACATCTACATGCCGTGTAATAGCGCCTTAAAGAGAAACACTAATGTTCATATGCAAAGCAAATATGTAAATTCAACCAAAAATGCAACTGCATTCATGCATAAAAAAGGCTTCATATACAAAAAAGGTTTATGTACATTCACACATACATAAAATTGCATCCACAATATATTAACACAGAAAGCGCATTATACAATCCCATGGCAGCTGGTTGTACGCACCGGATTGACCCGATGGAACCCTCATCGGCAAGGGCTGTCCCTTCAGTGTACGTGTTCGTCTTTTTTCGTCATGGGAGAGGCACATCCCGGAGTGCTTTGATTGAAAAGAACACCGGACTCTGGTTCTATTCGGTTTGCCAGAACCGCCTCCATCATCGGTCGGTATCGGTGAGGTGTAACCGGTGCATGGAGTGGGTACATTTCCGATCTTGCTCTGGCCTCACTTCACTACGGAAGTATAGTCATACTGGATATGTCGCAAGGTGCTGTACGAACATAGACAGCAGTGGGTCTCAAGCATCGTCGTCGTCGCCTTCTGCGTCCTCGTCGTCGGAATATGTGACCCCCCGACCTCTCCTGTACCGCAATATACGCAACGGCAGCATCCCAGCCCAAATATTGCCAGGCCAGTGCCGGGAAATTGATCATTTTTGCAGCTAAACTGCAACGGACTCCGTGGCAAGATCGATGAGATTGTGGATTTCATGAGTCGGAGAGATATGTTGGTCGCAGCGATCCAGGAGATAAAGCTGACCAACACCTGCAGCTTGCACAGTTGTCACGGGTACAATGTGCTACGTAAGAAATGGAGGTGGGGATTGGCCTTCGTGAAACACCATTCCGTGCAATATAGACCCATCTCGCCTGCGCCTGGCGCTAATGACCCCTACATGGAGTGCTTGGGGATAGTAGTCAAGTCCGGTACTGCGGAGATAGAGCTATACAACGTGTACATACCGCCGGTTGGTAGCTGTGTCCCAATTAATGGCCAAGTTTACAACACCGACATAAGTGGGTTACTATCTGACCATAATCGTCTGGTTCTAGGGCACTTTAATGAGCATCACATTTCCTGGCATTCTTCCCTAGGTAACGACCAGCGTGGCATGGCTTTGGCAGAGCAAATTGAAGGCTCCACGTTTTGCATGGTGAATGAGGATTCCCCCACTAGGATTACGAGCAGGAACAGCAGCTCGCCAGACATTTCCATTGCATTCCCTGATCTCCTGAGTGACGTATCCTGGCAAGCCGTCATCTCTTTGGGGTCAGACCACCTCCCCATAATTCTCACCATTGACCGACCACCCGACTTTATTACCTCTGAGCGCCGGACGTTTATCAATCAGAAGAAGGCCGATTGGGCTGGCTTCAGAGAGTATACCAATCGCCGCTTCAGTGAACTGCCACCCTCCTCGGATGTGCTAGTGGCCGAGAGGAAATTTCGAGACATCATTAACGCAGCAGCCGCTCGCTTTATACCAGCCGGTCGAACACCCCAAGTGCGGCCCAACTTCCCGGCGCAGGCAGTGGTACTCGCAGACGAGCGTGATGAGATTCGTGGTATGGACCCCACTAACCCCAGAATCAGCAAGCAGAATTTGGAAATTAGCAGGGTGGTCAACTAACATAAACGGAATTTGTGGCTGGAACACTTGGAGCAATGTAACTTAAGCACCGGTGTAGGCAAGCTGTGGTCTACTGTTAAGCCACTCTCGAACCCCGTTAGATGGGATGACAGCACCTCAGTCACTTTTGGCGAAATAACCGTGACTGATCCGAAGAGATGCGCCAGTTTGTTCAATCGTCAATTTATTGTGCATCCAGAGAGTGACAGGGCAAGAAGGAGAGCCATTCGCCGTATTCGTGGTTTCCGAGCCGATGAACAGCCATCACAATTTACTGTGGGCGAAGTCACGAATGTGATCCGTGGCGCCAAATCATCTAACGCGTTGGGTCCCAACGGAATCTCTACATTGATGTTGAAGAATCTGTATTCACCTGGAGTTGAGTACCTTACTACTGTCCTCAACCTGTCACTCAACACTCTTATAGTTCCCGATGTCTGGAAAATGGGCAGAGTGATCCCGCTACTGAAGCCTGGAAAAGACCCGAGTTTGGGGGAGTCGTACAGACCGATCTCCCTTCTCTCACCAGTGGCAAAGACGCTTGAGGCATTACTCCTCCCGAGCCTCGTAGGAGAATTTCCATTCGCCGAGCATCAACATGGATTTCGGAGACTGCACAGCACAACAACAGCTCTGCATGCCATCACCACACACATTTGCCGTGGCTTCAATCAACTCAGGCCATGTGATAGGACGGTCCTCGTGGCACTGGACCTATCGAAGGTATTCGACACGGTCAGCCATGCCAAATTTTTTGAGGACATCGCCAACACGTCCCTCCAGCCAGGCCTGAAACGATGGGTCGCGAATTATCTGTGTGGTCGCCAGTCATTTGTGGAATTTAGGGATAAGAAGTCGAAGCACCGTAAAGTGAAACAGGGAGTTCCCCAAGGAGGGGTGATATCTCCGACACTGTTTAACCTCTACCTATCCTCCATTCCATCCCCTCCAGACGGCATATAGATCGTATCATATGCGGACGATTCGACGATCATGACATCAGGCTCCCCACCCATTGTTGAAATCTGCAATGGGTTAACGGTCTACCTCAAAGAATTTGCCTCATATTTTACTGCTAGAAATCTGAAGATATCTGCCACCAAATCTTCAGCCGCATTGTTCACTACAAATACTGAGCTGACTGTGATGGTCGATGGAGTAATGATTCCGACCATCAAGTGTCCCAAAATACTTGGCGTCACATTTGACAGTTCTTACACATTCTCCCCACATGCCACAGCAATTTGCGATAAAGTCAAAAGTAGAATAGTAGAATGCCGCCCTCCGAACTGCGACGGGCTGTCTCCTCAGTTATCATGTGGACCACCTCCATCAGGAGACAAAGATCCTACCAGTGCGAAGACATAACTACATGCTGTCCAAGCAATACCTTTTGGGCTGTTATCGCAGAATCCATCCAAATCATCTTGTGGATAGATATCCACCGCCCAGAAGCCTTAAGGTAGATCTACTCGATCTAGAGCGTGAGGTTCAGCGCTACAAGAGAGAACCTCTAGATCAAGCGGCATATCAAGCAGGTCTGAACCACATTCATGCAGACACGGAAGCAGACGCGGTAATTGGCTACCGGGTGAATGTAGTCCTTGGAGAACGACCGCCACCCATTGCACCCGAAGAAATCGACCTCCCCCGGCAAACCAGAGTGGTTCTGGCTCAATTACGTTCCGGCAGATGCAGCCGCCTCAATTCCCACAGAGCTAGGATTGATGCCGACGTGCAAGATGTATGTCCCGATTGTAACCAGGGACCGCACGATACACGTCACCTGTTTAACTGCCCGGCCAGACCCACTCGACTCAGACCCAGATCCCTGTGGACACACCCCATCTTAGTCACAGAAATCCTGGGTCTTGACACTCAACAGAATCAAGCAGACGAAAGATAGAACACAATAAACAACAACAACAGGCTTCAGTAGCGGGATCACTCTGCACATTTTCCAGACATCGTAGTAAGGTACTCAACTCCAGGTAAATCCAGATCTTCAGCATCAATGTAGAGATTCCGTCGGGTCCCAACGTGTTGGATGATTTGGCGCCACGGATGACATTCGTAACTTCGCCCATGGAAAATTGTGACGGCTGTCCATCGGCTCGGAGACCACGGATACGGCAAATGGCTCTCCTCCTCGCCCTGTCACTCTCAGGATGCACAATAAATTGACGGTTGAACCTGGATAAATCACGGTTACGTCGTCTAAAGCGACTGAGGTCCTGTTATCCCGTCTACCGGGGTTCGAGAGTGACTAAACAGTAGACCACAGCTTGCCTAAACCGGTGCCTAAGTTACAATGCTCCAAGTGTTCCAGCCACAAATTCCGCCCACGTTTATTGACTATCCTGTTTATTTCCAGATTCAGCTCGCTGATTCTGAGGTAAGTGAGGTCCGTACAACGAATCCCATCACACTCGTCTGCGAGAACCGCTGCCTGCGCCGGGAAATTGGACCGAACTTGGGATATTCGTTCAACTGCTATTAAGCGAGCGGTTGCTGCGTTAATGATGTCTCGGAATTTCCTCTCGGCCACTAGAACATCCTAGGGGGTGTAAGTTCACTGAAGTGGCGATTGGTGACTCTCTGAAGCCAGGCCAATCGGCCTTTTACTGATTGATAAACATCCGGCGCTCAGAGGTTATGAAGTTGGATGGTCGGTCGATGGTGAGAATTATGGAGGAGTGTTCTGACCCCAAAGAGATGCCGGCTTGCCAGGATACGTCACTGAGGAGATTAGGGGGTGCAATGGAAATGGCAAGCTGCTGCACCTCCTCGTAATCCTAGTGGAGGCATCCTCATTCACCGTGCAACCTGTTCTACCAAAGTCATTCCACGCTGGTCGTTACCTAGGGGAGAATGCCATGAAATGTGATGCGCTTTAAGGTCGGGGTTGTAAACTAGGCCTATAATTGGGACACAGCTACCAACCGACGATATTTACACGTTGTATAGCTCTATCTCGGCAGTACCGGACCTGACTGCTATCCCCATGCACTCCATGTAGGGGTCACTAGCGCCAGGCGCAGGCGAGATGGGTCGATATTGCACGGAAGGCCAATCCCCCACCTCCAATCCTTGAGCGATCCTTACGTAGCACATTATATCCGTGACAACTGTGCAAGCTTCTGGTGTTGGTCAGCTTTGTCTCTGGATCTCTGCTACCAATATGTTCTTCCGTCTCATAAAATCCTAAATCTTGTCGATCTTGCCACAGAGATCGTTGCAGTTCAGTTCCAAAAATGATACACTTCCCTGCTGTTGCATATATTGCCGCACAGGAGAGGTCGGGGGGTTCACATAGTCCGACGACGAGAACGCAGAAGGCGACGACGTCGCACAGCACCTTGCAACATATTCAGTATGACTATAGTCCCGTAGTGATGTGAGGCCAGACAAAGATCGGAAACGTACCCACTCCATGCACCGGTTACACCTCATCGTCACCGACCGATGATGGAGGCGGTTCTGGCAAACCGAACAGCATCAAGGTCCGGGGTTCTTTCAATCCCGACACGGACCAGAAGCGTGCGGAGAAGGCACTCCGGGATGTGCCCCTCCCATGAGTAAAAATGACAAACACATACACTGAGGCGTGTTGGTTTGCCGGGGAAGGCCGATGGCCTTAGCAAATTATAGACTTGCGAAGATAGAATAGGTTCGGCCTTGTCCTTAAGACTAGAACCAGGTGTCTTCGTCAAAAGCCCCTGGAGCCTGGAGCAGCCGCTCCAACAGCCGCGATTTCAGTAGCAGATAACACGCTACAGCCTGATACTACTACCGCAGCTGTTGAGTTTTTGGAGTTCATTCTAAGCCAACTCTCGGGCTCTAGATTTGCCGCTCCACTGGAAACTGACGCAGATCATCAACCGACTAATGGATAACACTATCGTAGATATCCTTGAGTGACTTAAAATGTTTTCCAAAAACAAAAACCCAATAAATATCTACGCATTGTTAATTTACCAGGTATAATCCCATCTCTAGGCATTAGCAATGCCCCTTTAAACCTGTAAATTCTCTCCGAACCATTCAAACAAGGTTTCAGACAGGGAGACAGCTTATCGTGTGAACTTTTTAATATCCTTCTGGAGAAGATTATCCGGGTGCAGATGTGAATAGGTATGGCACACTACTCACTCATGCTACTCGCCTATTCCGACGATCATGGGTCAGTCACCGGAATGGGTCGGTCACCGGACCTGCGGGCTTTAAAAGAATCGAAAGAGAATTTTTTTGGTGGTTGTTGTTTTTGTAACAATGTGTTTCTCACGGAGGCGGCAGCCTTTGCCCTTGGGAATTTCATCGGGTCAATCCTGTATGTACAACCGGCTGTCATGGGATTGCAGTGGTAGTGTTTCATGAACTGAACAAAATAAAATAAAATATTGTACGGGAAGGACCCGGTTCTTGAGATATATGCCTTTAAAGATTGAAATATAAATGCGAATATCTCCTTTATTTATGGACCGATTTCAACCAATGGGCAGATTTCAAATAATTTTCAAGCTGCAATCGAAACAAAAAATATATGAACCAATTTTTTTAAATTGCATTAAAAAAATTTCCCATTTCCATGTGTCTAAATAATGGCGCAATAATTGCCAAGATCGCAAGTTTTCATTTAAGGTATAAAACTTCCAATTAGCGCAAAAAAACATCTCAACAGTATTTTTAAGAAACAAACCTCTGCGAATTCCAGTGTGGTAAAAATTACTTAAGATTTTCTGCACTCTTATAGGTCCAACAGTAAAATAAATTTGAAATGTTCCTAATTAAAAAAAGCTCTTTGCATTCTAAAGTGGGGGAAATAAACCAATTTTCGGCCGGGCTTAAGATTTTTTCCTCTCAAAAAAACTATATTTTTAGATAGGAAATACCTTGCATTCTTAAGCGTGGAAAATTAGCCGGACTTGGCGGGCTAAAATATTCTCCTCTCTCATAGGCCCAACAGTAAAAAAGTCAAAATTTTGCTAAATAGAAATGCCTTTCGCATTCTAAACAGAGGGAAATTAACCGGCCTTCGGTCAGGCTTAAGATGTTCTCCTTTCTTATAGGTCCTACAGTAAGAACAAGTCATATTTGCTAGAATTTAATTTAAACTTCTTTGTTTCTTATGTTTTATGAAAAACAAACACCTTTGATTATTCTAATGGCTATGTCTAAACATTTTACTTACATCTATTGCATCTGGATCCAATTCAAAACCTATGGTTAGTTGGGATCCCAACAAAAAAGAACCAATGCTTAACATGCCACATCCACAACCTAAATCGCCGACTAGTTTACCTTCCAAATCGGAAAATTGCGCCTTAAAGTTAGAAGATATTTAGATATATTACGACCAAAGTTTTCGATCTGATTCTTACTTGGACATTATACAGTATACAGCTGGCTATGTGAGGTGGTGTGGGGTACTGCTCTAACTTAATTTTGGGATTTTGAAACCCATCTACTCCGGAAAGATATTCCTCCAACTTCTTCATGCGCATGCGTGCCATTACTACTTACCGTCCTCCTCCTTTAAGCTTTCTCAATTTGTTATTTGGTAAAAATTTCGTTATTCCTATTTAGCGGTATGATTAGGAGGTATGGGGTCAAGTCGTGGCAATACAGGTATAAATGAATTGCCGTAATGCGAATCTTGGCTTACAAAAAATCCTAAGGTTGTAGCACTTGTGGGGTTGAAAACTGACCTTGGAACCGTTTGTACGCCGCTGGACTGCGGAAATTCCGTTGGCTGGCCCAGTAACTGCGAGGTAGGCATCTGAATGTAGTCTCGCATTTTAAAAGCAACGCAAAAAGCTTATCAAGAACATAAACATACCTGGGCGATGGGTGAATTGAGATTGGTAATGTCAGCCACGGGATTTACACCTTTCTGTAGTAGTTGTCTTTTAATTTGTAGATCTTCTAAAATTTTGCGATTGGTTTCTACAAGTGTCATATAGTAAAAATTAGAGACAACGCAAGTTAAAAGAACATACCCTGTTGCGCTCCAAGAATGGGAAAAGCCATCAAATAATCAAATGAAAATTCGTAAAATAAGAATCTCAGTAAAATAAATATAAAAACCGTAGATCAAGCCTCCTTGTCGTAGAGAATAAATACGTTTCAAGATATAAATATCGTATTTTTTATCGATTTACTCGATTTTTTGTTTGAAAAAGTCAGAGTCCGATATAAGTGGTTGTCATAATCGATTATGATTTAGAGGAATCGACTTTTGATGCATTGAGGGCAGTATGCACCAATGGCGAAATTTTCGGTTCCAGCCAAGATAAATTTATTTACAGGTAGTGTACCACAAAGAGCTGAGTAAATTTTTTTTCTCGAAGAGAACACTGTCTGTCAACAAGTTCTCATAACTTTCGTTTGTATGTGTCCATTCTATTTAAGAGCCATAACACACAAACAGCGAAGAATGGCGCCAACTTGCCCAACAACAAAATATTGAGTGAACTATGGTCAAAATCAGTGATAAGTGCAACTCTGGTTTTGAGTTACTAGTTCGCGCCATTTTTCGTTGCTTGTGTGTGTATGGTTCTTAACTATAACACACACATAACCAAAACTTGTTGACAGATAGTGCATAAGAAAAAAATTAGAAAGAAGAATTCTAGAATTAGAATTAGAAAAAATTATACGCAGCTGTTAACGGTACAATATCTGGTTATTATGTCATGGAGCCAACTATTGGGTTGCCCAAAAAGTAATTGCGGATTTTTTTTTAAAGAAAGTAAATGCATTTTTAATAAAACTTAGAATGAACTTCAATCAAATATACTTTTTTACACTTTTTTTCTAAAGCAAGCTAAAAGTAACAGCTGATAACTGACAGAAGAAAGAATGCAATTACAGAGTCACAAGCTGTGAAAAAATTTGTCAACGCCGACTATATAAAAAATCCGCAATTAATTTTTGGGCAACCCAATAGTAACATACTCTAAAACACCTGCGTGAAGTTAGCGCCGTCGCTAACTTTTGATAATACAAAAATTTCTAAAGTCACAGGGTGACACCAAGTAATAAAAAGTCAAAAAGTTGTGACGACCACTTTGAAGAAATACATTATTTTTCATTTCTTTGGCGGTTGTTGTGTATGTCTTCTTCTTCTTTTGTCATTTCTTTTTATGGCCATTCACAAAGACGAATTTCGGTGGCACGACCTATGCATAGGCGTATCACGTACGATAGGGGTTGCCATTTGTGTAACATGCACAGAGTTGTATAGTCATTACGACGTAACAGCGTAAGCGGCATGGGGGTCCTAGATGAATTGATTGATGGTTGTGCTTTTTGAGATCCTCTTTCAATTTTTGGGATCAAGCTGTCAACATCGTTTACTAGTGTGCCTTCTACTTGGACAGAGATAATTTCTTTTGAAGTCATTTTTTTGTGAAGTGATTTTTGTATTTGGCCCCGGCAAGTGCGGGTAAGGAAAAAGTTTTCTTTTTAATTTCTTTCATTTATGAGTTCGTGAATTCTAAATGGATTTATGGTGTTGAACATTAAAACATGTGTGAATATGGTACATTTCTTTTTTTAAGAAACGTGGTATGGAAGTGACATGAAATTTTAAGAGGAGAATTTAATTAAGGTTAAAGAGAAATTGAAATTGCATAAATTTCAACGTGTTTTAATGTTCTGGATTGTATTTTATGCATAATTTTTGATAATATGTGACATCATTATTTGTGGCATTCTTACTAGGGTTCCACCGTGCAACAGAGCCATCTGGTGTTGCACACACACCACTTTTAAGGTTAGCCACACGTGGTGAGTTTCTTCAAGTGCTGCACGACATCCCTGTTTTTTTTGGTACTGTATTCAACCGAATATGGACCGTTTGAAATTTTTATCAAAGAAAGGCAGATTTCACAAAATGTGTAAGTCTGAGACCCACACGTGGCGACTAAACTAACCTTTTATATGTCCTCTAACACCAACACATCTAACGTGATAGACCCAATGTGAAAACTAATTAAAACTTAACCTAAATTACAACTAAAATAGGATAAATACTAGTATCACAGCTTGAAGTTGCACTAAATTTTGAAAATATAATAATAATTGTCTAAAAAGAAAATAATGATATATGCACACATGTATGTGTAAAGATATTTAAAACTTTCTTTACTACTAAAATGTGATCGTTATGTTTAAAACTATGAGACCTACATTATTATCATCATAAAAGAAACAGAAAAACATTACAAAAAAAATACAAAAATTGGATAAAACATTTATTAAAAAAAACTTAAATGTCTGCTATAATCTCTAATCTAATCTCTCTAATCTATTAATCTCAAACCCTATAGAATTAAAAAAATATTAAAAATGTAAACAACATAATTATTAAAAAAAAATATTAATAACCTAATTGTTATTAATAATCAATATTTTAAAGAATTTTCTAAAGATTAAAACTATAAAGAAATATGCTTTGTTAATATTTAAAAAAAGGGACATTTATAATTTTTATATGGTATGAAATTTTCTCATTGTTATATTATTTTTAGGATGTAAAGAAATTGTTATTCAAATGTTTATATAGAGACCAAAACTTATGAATTAATTGTTAAATATTTTTGTTTTATTATAAGATCTTGTTAAATATTCCTAGGAAATCCAAATTGTTATTATTTTTTTTTTATAAATTTAGTCCCTCTTAGAAAATAAAAATGTGAATTTTGATATATAATACTAACTAATTATGTGTTAGATCTTTTTTTTAAGGCTGAAAAGTAGCGGTTATGTGAGTCAGAATTGATGGTTCGATTTTGGGATATTTCCAATTATATCTGGGCAACGGAAATATCACGGATGACAGAAATGTCATATGGGGTGGGATTGCTCTGGAGACTAAACATCCAAGTCTCATTATAGCGGAATCCGAATTATCGTTGAATTTAAAAATGAATGTGTGTATGGCAGAACGAAATGTAAAAAGCATATCCGTTTCCGACTTAATATCAATAGCCCATTTCCGGTCCATAAAAAAAAAAACAGTAGAATTAAAAAGGTACAAAATGAATTTAAATGTACAGCCTTAAGCGGAAGAAGAACCTCCCCATCCGGCGAGCTAAGCCGCAGCCTAACACCATTGTACCATTTCCGCTAACAAAGGGGGTTGTTACATATTGGCGCCCAGCAACGTGGGTCAGTCGACAAGAGATGTTCAAAACTGGGCACCGTCGCTACATTTTGGAACTCAGAAAGGTGAGGCATCGCTTTTCGACCCCCACACATTAATCCATTTAAGAATTGTTTCTATACAATAGCCCCAACTCAACATGATATTTTACTATGAGCATTGGATGTCACGGAAGGAGCTTTAGCACCATACCGATTTGCAACAATGTTCAAATGAAATGGAATGTTAAGTTCGAAGACCAGAAATTTATCGTTTTGTTATAGATGAATCTTGAAAGCATAGTTTATTATGGCTATATTGCTAAATATATCTATTTGTTTCAGTTTTGAAGAAGCAAGATGACAAATATTTGGAATTTATATCCAATATATAAGAATTGTTGCTTTTATGTTTTTTTTCGAGCTTTGCCAACAAAAATCCATTGATATATTTATGGGGAAACACATGTTTTTAAATTCAATCGAATTTTCTATTTGTTTATTAAAACAAAACCAAATATGTAAAATTAAATACAATCTAATTTTTTTATGATATTTAAATTCTATATAAATTTAGAAAATTTAAGAATATTATCGAGAAATGTTGTAGAGATTGTATTCGGATTTCGGAATTGCCAAATTCTGACCATACCCGTTACGAAATTTCAGCCTTGTTTACAAAATACCTGTATCTGAAAGGAAATAAAAACAAAAAAACATATATATTAATTATTTTGTAGACGTTTATGTTTATTAATGTTTTATGTTACTAACTAGTAGCAATCGTATTAAATAGTACATACTAAAACAACTAAATTTATTTAAATAATTATAATAGAAAGGTTTAAACAGTATTTTTTTAATATTATTTAAACTTTTTGTTGTTGGTTAAACCAGCGTAGACAAAAGTGTTTTTATTTTTTTTTTTGTTCCTTCTATTTCAAAACAAACCAATAAAAACACGCTAAAGTATCAGTATTTACAATAAAAATTAAAATTATTTGAGTCACAATTCAAAATTTTTACGAAATTATTATTATTTAAATAATAATTACATTTATACCTCATTCAATTATTCATATATCTAATAACAATTGAAGAAATACTAATTTTCCAAAACATAGAAAGTTTAAAGTTTATTCAATACGAACTAAATTTTTTTCTAATGATGCTCATTCTTGGAAATCACCAGTGAATTGATATAGATCGCAAGTGGGGAGAAAGCGCGAACATTATTTTTTTATATTTAACTCGTAATGCACAAAGGAATAGGAAACACTGCTCCAACTAGGTCCTCGAGCAGAATAGCAGCTAGGAACAACCGAGCAAGTAGCCTGAACCCGGATGCTTTGAATTTCGAACCCCATTCTGACATAAGTTTAGAGATAGCTAACAATTCAAATTCTACAAACCATACACATCACACAAATTCTATTACTTCGGAATCGGGTACGAATAGGACTGTTTTGGAGACAGGTAGCATACGTCCTTTGATATCGATACGATTTCCTAACGAATTAGGACCACAGACAACTTCTTCACCGGAATCCTTACGTTCTATTACGACACCTGAGTACAGTAGCATTACGGCACAGACAATTCGGAGAGAGTTTTCAAGAATGTCACATGCAAATGCAAGACTTCCAACCTTAGACGAGGATGTAGATCCCGAAGCTGCAGTGAATATGGATGGATTGAGTTTAAGGGATTATGTTAGCGCATCTGTAGGGGCCGCACAGGCAAATATGTTGAGGATAATGGAGGACAGGCTAGCAGTTATGATTCCGCAAGCCATTAGGGATTCGATGGGCTCACAAGCTAACACCTCATTTGATCATGTCAGTGGTTATAGACAGGTAGGCAATCAGGCGCCACAAATGTCTGGCTATCGGGAACCATTTTTTCAGGGCTCATTTCGACAACAACCGCCTCAGTCACAACAATTTCAACAACAACAACCCAGCAATACACCACGAAATATACCTGACCAGTGTCCGACATATGGTTACAAACCCATTACCCCTTTGCAATTGCAGAAATGGGGTTTAAAATTTGACGGTTTTTCGAAGACAGTTAGCGTCGAAGACTTTGTTTTTAGGGCTGAATCATTGAGAGTAGATTACAATTGTCCATGGGACATATTCGTGAAAGGTTTCCATCATCTTTTGACAGGTAGGGCTCATGATTGGATTTGGCAATTTCGCCAACAAAACCCAGTGTGCCAATGGGATCATCTTAAGTATCACCTTATTAAGAAATTTCGAAATTTTGAAAGCGATTTCGAAATTCAGAGGCGTATAATGGAACGACGGCAATTGCCTTCTGAAACTGCGGATATGTACATTTCCGAGATTGTGAAGCTCAGAAATCAACTTCGTATTCCGATACAAGAATACGAATTGATTCGTATAATGAAAGATAATTTAAAGGAAGGCCTCGTACAATTGATATTTCCCAGAGATATTGAGACGATTGATGAACTACTTGAGGAATGTAGGAGGGCGGAGAAGAATATCTCTAAAAGGATTTCACATCGGCAACAGAATCAAGGTTTTAGACGTGTGAATGAACTCGAAGTAGAAGAGAATGTATGCTCAAATGACAATCAAGACGTGGAGGCATTGTATCAAAACACGGTACCAGGTAGACAATATATTTGCTGGAATTGTAGGAAAAGTGGTCACTCATTTATAGACTGTCCGGATGAACAACGTAACATATTTTGTTACAAATGTGGGTTCGATGGTACTACATCACACAAATGTCCAAGATGTGCGGGAAACCCAAATCGGAACATGACGGGAACTGGGCCAACATGTTCGAGGCAGGGATCGACCCAGTGACACAAGACTATGATTTGACTTGCAACAATTCTACTTTGGCAAAAACCACTGATCATGGAAATTTTGAAGATATTGGCAGGGAATGTAGTGATTCATGTGCAACAACTAAATTGGAACCTTACAATATTATGCAGAAAACCCGTGTTTACACCCACACAGACACAGATTTGAACACAGGCAGAAGAATAAAGACTATTATACCATATGACACAAGATTGGAAAATTATAATCGAAAGAGAGAGGACATTTTTAGGAATTTTGTACCTGAGGTAAGCAAAAAGGTGTTAAAGGCCAGAAAAGGGTATGAAAAGAGAAAGAAAGAGAGAAAAGAAATAGCATCGGCTTGTATATCTGTAGAAGGGGACATTAGGCCTTACATGGACGTGAAACTCAATGGTTTTCCATTTCGCGGATTGATGGATAGTGGAGCAGCTGTTAGTTGCCTAGGCAAAGGGTGTATTGAGAATGCTGAACGTATGAACCTACCTATTTCTAATTTCAAGTCCTCTATAAACACAGCTGACGGTAAACCCCTTAAGATTATTGGAAAAGTTAGATTATTAATTCAATGTGGTAATAAAAGCGAGGAGATGACATTTTACTTAGTACCAGCATTAAAACAGAGCTTGATTTTGGGTTATGATTCTTGGCAGAGATTAGGAATAAAGATAGCAGTACCAGATCATTCGATATGTGAAATTGAGTCACAGGAGGAGGATACAAAGGCCCATAGACTGACACCACAGGAGCATGCTATCCTTGATAATGTAAAACTCTCGTTTCGATGCTATACTAGGTTTGGCTTAGGTAGAACCAATTTGGAGGAACATTCGATAGATGTGGGAAATTCGACCCCAAAGAAAGTGAGGTATTTTCCAGTTAGCCCAGCAGTCCAAAAGTTATGGTACAATGAGCTTGACCGAATGATTGCCCTAGATGTCATTGAAGTAGCCAGGAACGCAGAATGGAACAACAGAGTTACTTTGGTGATTAAGCCAAATAAAAATCGTCTATGTCTTGATGCAAGGGAGCTCAACAGGGTGACACGTAAGGACGCCTACCCACTACCTAACATAGATGGGTTGTTAGCTAGATTAGGAGACACATTTTATATTTCAGCCATAGATCTAAAGGACGCATTTTGGCAAATTCCTCTAAATGAATCTAGTCGACCGTTAACAGCGTTCACAGTCCAAGGGAGGCCCCATTACCAATTCAAGGTAATGCCCTTTGGACTATGCAACGCTGCACAACGAATGTGTAGACTAATGGACAAAGTGATTCCTCCAGAATTGAAGGACCGTGTATTTGTGTACCTGGACGATCTTTTGGTTGTGTCACCTAATTTTCAGGTTCACATGGAAATGTTGAATGTTGTGGGAAACAAGCTGACAGCAGCTGGACTGACTATTAACATGGAAAAATCCAAGTTCTGCTATAGAGAATTGAAATACCTTGGGTACATAGTTGGGGCAGGTAAATTGAAACCCGACCCTTCGAAAATTGAGGCGATCATGGACATTAGACCACCGAAGAGTCAGAAGGATGTACGTAAGTTTTTAGGTACAGTGGGGTGGTATCGACGCTTCATTCACGAATTCTCAACACTGACGGCATCTCTTACGGACACATTGAAGAAGTCACCGAAGTTTGTGATGACCCCCGAGGCATTGGAAGCTTTTAACAAATTAAAGTTGTGTTTGGTATCGAGCCCTGTTCTAAGTAGCCCCGATTTTGAGCGGCCATTCTTTATTCAGTGTGATGCGTCGAACGTTGGTGTAGGGGCAGTACTTTTTCAAAAGGACGATGATGGTGGCGAGCATCCTATCGAATATTTTTCAAAGAAATTGAATACTGCTCAAAAGAACTATTCCACAACCGAGAAGGAGTGTTTGGCTGTGATCCTGGCGATAGAGCGCTTTAGACAATATGTGGAGCTTATGGATTTTACGGTTATTACCGACCATTCAAGCCTTCAATGGTTGATGAGACAACGTGATCTCAATGGTAGACTGGCCAGATGGAGCTTAAAGCTACAGGGGTACAGGTTTTCTATAGAACATAGAAAAGGATCTAAGAATGTTGTTCCCGACATGTTGTCTCGGCTGAGCATGGATGAACTCGAATTGGAGAACGCCGCAATATTAGATTTTAATTCAAAGGAATTTAGAAATTCAGATTATTTATCACTTGTCGATACAATCGAACAGAATCAAGGCAGACTACCTGATTTGAAGGTCTGTGAGGGCATAGTGTACAAAAGGGTTCTGTTCAATCGTGAACATGTGGCATCAGAAGGTAGCTGTTGGAGAATTTGGCCACCATATGAATTAACGAACAATATAATCGTAAGAGCACATGAGAAGGATACTACACATGGCGGAATGGCGAAGACATTGCAAAGTGTCAGGCAATATTTTTATTGGCCTTCAATGGTTTCACAAATAAGGGACTTCGTGAGCAAGTGTGACACATGTAAGGAGGTGAAACACCCTAGACAGACATTAAGACCACCTATTGGTAACGAAGTGGTCACACAAAGACCTTTTCAGAAAATCTATGTGGATTTTCTTGGCCCATACCCACGAACACGATCAGGCAAGGCATATATTTTTATTGTATTAGACCATAAAACTAAATTTGTCCTATTGAAATCTATGGCGAAGGCTACAACAAAACAGGTAAACAGATATCTTGTAGAGGAAATTTTCCACAAATTCGGAGTACCTGAATGCATACACTCTGATAATGGAAAACAATTTGTATCCGAATCATTTCAGGAACTTTTAAAGACATTTGGTATACACCATATTCGTTCACCAATACACTCACCACAGGCGAACGCAAGCGAACGGGTTAACCAGACGATCCTAAGTAGCATTAGATGCTACCTGAAGACAGACCAGACACAATGGGATGAGAAATTGTCAAAAATAGAATGTTCGTTGCGATCAAATATACACACATCAACTGGTACATCTCCATATTTTGCTCTCACGGGTTATCAAATGATAACACATGCGGACGCTTATAAAATATTAAGGAAATTGAACGCTTTGGAAGACGGTGAGATAGATGTGTTACCGAAGTCCGATAAAATGCAAATGGTACACAGAAAGATCAATGAGAAACTACACGAGGCATATGAACGTAATGTACGGTCTTACAACCGAAGAAGTCGAGTTACAAAGTTTCAGCCTGGACAGGAAGTTTTTAGGAAGAATTTTGTGCAAAGTAATTTTGCAAAAGGGATAAACGCGAAATTCTGTAGGCCATGGTTGAAATGCCGAATACGAAGGGTAATTGGAAATTGTCAATATGAGGTGGAAACACTTAAGGGACAGCTAATAGGCATCGTTCATGCTCAACACTTAAGGGTATGAAAGGGCGACAAACAGATCTACCTGACATTACAACTTTCTTCTTTTTTCTTACCACATATCATGTCGGTATTCCATCACCGAGTCATTGGGTCATATAGCGGCCTTTGAGCGAATCACATTCTTTGTTGTTATTGTACCAGTTGTCCATAAAGCATCTATAGTAGAGAAAGAGAAACGACTTTAGTAAAATTTGATACATTGGAAAATATACCTGTAATGAAAGAAAAGAATTAGTATTTGGTATACAAGACGAGATTTACAAAGTGACTTATCTTTCATAAATGGATGCACATGAATGGCTGTTCTTCTTTTATTCAGCATTCATTATTGGCGATATTTATGTGGGAGATAGGAAAACATGTCGAAAGTGTCATCACAAATGTTTACCTGTGCCGGCAACGATACGCACATCCATCCCCCATTTGTATTCCATGCATGTATTTATAGCCCACACAGCACAACATACACACATGTCTTTTTATATGGTCACAGATAGCAGACATCTTATTAGATTTATGTTAGATTATTTCTGTGGACGGCCATAAGCATCATAAGCAGACAAAATTGGACATTTATTGCACACACATTCGATTACCCATAGGCGATGTACAGGTAAAGAAACATCTATGACCAACACAGATATTATATTTCAGCATCCACATACATATGTTTTACAACGTTAACCGCAACAAACTCTTATAGTAAGCTCTTGAAAATTGCCTTCATTTTGCATACTTGACATATTTTTCTGTGAAAGATAGACACAAATAGATTTTCATATACATTATTTCTAGCAATTATTTGTTTTCATTGCAATTTTCTTACCTTTCGTTTGCATATGTTTTGCTTATTTTCTGTCAGGTATTTGGTTGCTTGGAAATGCATGCAACAAGGGCAAACGACAGCCTAGTTTGACATGTATTTGCTGGATGATATATACACACCTTTCCCAATTATTTTTACTCTACAGGCTACGTAAAAATAATTGGCTTTGTGACGACCACTTTGAAGAAATACATTATTTTTCATTTCTTTGGCGGTTGTTGTGTATGTCTTCTTCTTCTTTTGTCATTTCTTTTTATGGCCATTCACAAAGACGAATTTCGGTGGCACGACCTATGCATAGGCGTATCACGTACGATAGGGGTTGCCATTTGTGTAACATGCACAGAGTTGTATAGTCATTACGACGTAACAGCGTAAGCGGCATGGGGGTCCTAGATGAATTGATTGATGGTTGTGCTTTTTGAGATCCTCTTTCAATTTTTGGGATCAAGCTGTCAACATCGTTTACTAGTGTGCCTTCTACTTGGACAGAGATAATTTCTTTTGAAGTCATTTTTTTGTGAAGTGATTTTTGTATTTGGCCCCGGCAAGTGCGGGTAAGGAAAAAGTTTTCTTTTTAATTTCTTTCATTTATGAGTTCGTGAATTCTAAATGGATTTATGGTGTTGAACATTAAAACATGTGTGAATATGGTACATTTCTTTTTTTAAGAAACGTGGTATGGAAGTGACATGAAATTTTAAGAGGAGAATTTAATTAAGGTTAAAGAGAAATTGAAATTGCATAAATTTCAACGTGTTTTAATGTTCTGGATTGTATTTTATGCATAATTTTTGATAATATGTGACATCATTATTTGTGGCATTCTTACTAGGGTTCCACCGTGCAACAGAGCCATCTGGTGTTGCACACACACCACTTTTAAGGTTAGCCACACGTGGTGAGTTTCTTCAAGTGCTGCACGACATCCCTGTTTTTTTTGGTACTGTATTCAACCGAATATGGACCGTTTGAAATTTTTATCAAAGAAAGGCAGATTTCACAAAATGTGTAAGTCTGAGACCCACACGTGGCGACTAAACTAACCTTTTATATGTCCTCTAACACCAACACATCTAACGTGATAGACCCAATGTGAAAACTAATTAAAACTTAACCTAAATTACAACTAAAATAGGATAAATACTAGTATCACAGCTTGAAGTTGCACTAAATTTTGAAAATATAATAATAATTGTCTAAAAAGAAAATAATGATATATGCACACATGTATGTGTAAAGATATTTAAAACTTTCTTTACTACTAAAATGTGATCGTTATGTTTAAAACTATGAGACCTACATTATTATCATCATAAAAGAAACAGAAAAACATTACAAAAAAAATACAAAAATTGGATAAAACATTTATTAAAAAAAACTTAAATGTCTGCTATAATCTCTAATCTAATCTCTCTAATCTATTAATCTCAAACCCTATAGAATTAAAAAAATATTAAAAATGTAAACAACATAATTATTAAAAAAAAATATTAATAACCTAATTGTTATTAATAATCAATATTTTAAAGAATTTTCTAAAGATTAAAACTATAAAGAAATATGCTTTGTTAATATTTAAAAAAAGGGACATTTATAATTTTTATATGGTATGAAATTTTCTCATTGTTATATTATTTTTAGGATGTAAAGAAATTGTTATTCAAATGTTTATATAGAGACCAAAACTTATGAATTAATTGTTAAATATTTTTGTTTTATTATAAGATCTTGTTAAATATTCCTAGGAAATCCAAATTGTTATTATTTTTTTTTTATAAATTTAGTCCCTCTTAGAAAATAAAAATGTGAATTTTGATATATAATACTAACTAATTATGTGTTAGATCTTTTTTTTAAGGCTGAAAAGTAGCGGTTATGTGAGTCAGAATTGATGGTTCGATTTTGGGATATTTCCAATTATATCTGGGCAACGGAAATATCACGGATGACAGAAATGTCATATGGGGTGGGATTGCTCTGGAGACTAAACATCCAAGTCTCATTATAGCGGAATCCGAATTATCGTTGAATTTAAAAATGAATGTGTGTATGGCAGAACGAAATGTAAAAAGCATATCCGTTTCCGACTTAATATCAATAGCCCATTTCCGGTCCATAAAAAAAAAAACAGTAGAATTAAAAAGGTACAAAATGAATTTAAATGTACAGCCTTAAGCGGAAGAAGAACCTCCCCATCCGGCGAGCTAAGCCGCAGCCTAACACCATTGTACCATTTCCGCTAACAAAGGGGGTTGTTACAAAGTTGTGGTGTGCGCCGAATAATGGCGCTACAGCGCCACCTGGTTGTGACTTGCCTTACTCCAGCGACACCTACTGGCTATGGTTGGCCCTCATCAGGGAGAGGGAGACAACCAGCTGACACCAACCTGTCATTATGGCTGCCCCCATATGTTTTGTTGGTGCCGGCTGGAAGACCAACTTCATGATGGAGACCAACCAAAGCCAAGCTGGCTAGAGTCCCCAAGATGAAGCGTTCTTTTTGGTTATGGACAGCAAGCTTACCGGAGGTGGAGTGAGACCCAAGTGGAAATAAATAAAGAAAAAGACGAGACGAAAACCGCGGTGAAAAAGTGTTGTTTTATTGAATATCAAAGCGTTTGTTTGTCTAATTGATAAAAAGCAAATAAAAGAACTTAAAATTAAACACTAAAAAACAAGCTTTGAAGAATATTTAATGGCTGTGTTAAGTTTTAGAAAAGACTGAAAAGAAAGAGATATTAACACCTGAAACGAAAGAAATGAATAATTAACATTGGCTAAAATCCGAACAAAATTGTTAATAAAGGTAAAGAACCTGAAGTTAAAACCTATAAGGAAATTAAAAACATTAAAATGCTTAAAGAAATAAAAGACGATAAAAATTGAAAGTTGTTAGAAGGCGAAAAAGACAGGAACGTAAAAAGCTGTAAGGGAAGAAAACACTAAACACCTGAAAAGAAAACGATACCTGAAAAGAGAAAGAAAAACATTAACCTGAAAAGAAAAGAAAATAAAGTTATCTGTAAATAAATAAGATAAAACGAAGAAAGTAAATACTAAAAAAAACCCAAAACTCCACCTCCACTGTCCCGACGTTGGAACATCAGCCAACCAGGCGATAACAGCACAGCGTTGGTCAGCCGACAACGCCAAAGGTACCCTCTATCAGAGCCCTTTTCCCATACATAAAACAGGACAATACGCTTGACTTAGACGGACGGACAGACAGCTACCTGACACAAAACTTCTGAAAATAAAGGTTTTAAATAAGGAAACCATTATAGAAAAGTTGTTGAGGCAGGGCTGACATCATTTCTTGTATTTTATTTAGCGCCAGGAAATTAGGAAGCGCCCTTTCAGCTTAGGTTGAGCTCACCCATAGGCCAGGAAGGTTTCAGTAAAAGGTACGTGGGGGCCCTTGCTCCATCATAGATGTCCACCTTGTTTTAGCGTTGACCAACAACATCCTATAAAAGAAAGCAATACAACTTTTATTTAAAGAACACCTACATAGGACTACAGCAACATTATACTTACCATCAGACGGACGGACAGGAAATAGGGTAGACGACAAACAGGGTCGGTACCATTGCAGGACTGGTGCTACAGCTAGGCAATCCCAGCTCCGACATCAAGGCCATCACTAGGCGAGACCAGGAAGAAGATTCGATGACCCATATTGCTGGAAGGAAGAAGAGAGAAAAGAAAACGAATTAAATGCTGAATTTCATTTGAATTTAGGACATGAAATTTTGAATCAACCTATATTTTAAATTGATTTTTGAATTGCTTCATTCGATCTTCCTATTTGTTTTTTTATTTTGTTTATTTATTTAATCATCATTATAAAGATTTGTTAGAAGTTAGCTACTGCGAAAATGCAATAAAGCCAAAACTGGAATTTTATAACGTTTTAACATGAAATAGTTCAGTTTTATCTTATGAATATGGAAGGCTAAAAAGCAGGTAAGAAAAAGGGTAGCTCAAACTTACCGGTCCAGGACAAACAGGTGTATTTGGGGTGTCCTCATAGATTATGACGCAAGAGGGCACCATGGTGGGGTGGGTGCGTCCAGACACCAGCTGAATGCTAAGTGGTGTCAACATGGTAGTGTGTGTCTGTCTAGTATTGTTCATGGTTGTTGTGTAGGTATCAGTGTCCCTCCATCAGCTGGTTGATTTTTGTTTTTTTGTCACCTGCTTTGGAGGAGGTGAACTGGCAAGAACCGCGCCCTTTTCGACTGAGCCACAGCCGGTGCTCGAACGCCAGCAGCCAGCGCCCGTCAGTTCATTTCCTCCCCTCCAAGCAAAGCAGGGTTCCTTCGGGAGCACGACAAAGTACGGAAATAATCAATCGTTTTTAGCTTCGGTCGCCAGAAAATTAAGCTGCGTCTACTTCCAGCCTGGAGGCCAGGAACGGACTTCGCTCAAAAAAGTACATATACCAATTTAAAGGGGAGATCACTACCTCTAATTTGGTATATCACGCTTACCAAAGTAAGCCAAATTAAAAAGGAGATCAGTACGTTTAATTTGGGGTCCCACACTTATCCCAGAACGATTTTTCGTAGAACAAACCTCCAAGTTTTCTGTTTCGAAACTGGAGGGCAGGACACAAAATTCATTCTGTAATCCATAAATGGTCTTCGTTCGAAAAAGTGCGTAACCCAAAGTGAAAGGGAGGTCAATACCTTCAATTTGGTGTACCACAAATATCCCAGAAATGTTTTTCGTAGAACAATCATTCTGGATTTTTTTTTAGAAACTCGAGAGCAGCACAGATACGGTTAATGGTAACATTGATGATAACTATACAGGCTGACATAATATTTTAAACAATATTCTACTTTAAGCCCTATATGCAGCTCTAGTCAAATTTTCACTCGCAAACACATGGTGACGAAAAACGATACATTTATTTGACCAATCTGCCACACTGGTTGGATGATAAAGTTTGCAATTATCAAAAATAAGCGATTTTATGTACAAAAAGATATTATGTGGTGCAAAAAACGTGAAAACATTGGATATTTATTCAATGAAGACAAAATAAATCTCCAATAAATCTCCTGCCGTTTTCATTCCAAACTAAAATATCGTTTCTTTATAAATTTACGGAAGATCACAACTTAATGATGGTACTATGGTCGCTTTAATCGAAATTTTGTCATGATTAAATTTTTTAGATAAAAGATTTTGAAGCAAAAGAACTTTTAAACTTTTTTTAGTCTCTATTTAGTCACTCATGGCTATATATTGCCAAGTGACATGTTTTCTCCCGTACCGAGACACTAATTACAATAAACAAGTAAAAGCGTGCAAAGTTCGGCCGGGCCGAATCTTATATACCCTCCACCATGGATCGCATTTGTCGAGCTCTTTTCCCGCCACCTTCTTAGGCAAAAAAGGATAGAAAAAAAGATTTGCTCTGCTATTAGAGCGATATCAAGATATAGTCCGATTCGGACCACAATTAAATTATATGTTGGAGACCTGTGTAAAATATCAGCCAACTCGAATAAGAGAGATCGATTTATATGGGAGCTGTATCAGGATATAGACCGATTCAGACCATAATAAACACGTATATTTATGGTCCAGAGAGGATCCGTCGTACAAAATTTTAGGCAAATCGGATAATAATTGCAACCTTTAGAGGCTCAAGAAGTCAAGATTCCAGATCAGTTTATATGGCAGCTTTATTAGGTTGTGAACCGATTTGCACCTAATTTAGCACAGTTGTTGGAAGTCATAGCAAACAAGTCGCGCAAAATTTCATTCCAATCGGATAAGAATTGCGCCCTCTAGAGGGTATAAAAAGGATAGAAGAAAAGATTTGCTCTGCTATTAAAGCGATATCAAGATATAGTCCTGTTCGGATCACAATTAAATTATATGTTGGAGACCTGTGTAAAATATCAGCCAATTCGAATAAGAATTGCGCTCTTTGGGGGCTCAAGAAGTAAATAGAGAGATCGCTTGACATCATTTTTGTTTTATTCATTTCAATGGTTCGTTTTTCTTTTTGTTATTTTACTTGCGAAAAAAAATAATAAAACCATAAGTGCAGATAAAAAACGTCCTTTGGTATAAAAATGAAAAAAAACATAGCTATCAAATTCCGCACGCGGAACAATTACAGATTTCCCCGACTATTCTGAAAACAGAATAGAATACCAACCCTTATGTAAAATAAACGCGATCGCCAATCTTCTAGTTGTAACAAAGTGTTTGTTATGTTGCGGGCGCCTGAACCCTCGATACAGCTTTGCGCTGACATGCGTAGTTGCATAAAAGCGTACTGGGGGTTACCATTCAGTAAAAAGGAAGATACTTATAGGCTTTTTGTTAGTGTAAACATTGTATTTAAATGGACTACCGAATCTTATGAATGAAATTTAAATTTTTTATACGTTTAAAATAAGAGATTTAGAGTAACATAAGAGGGCGGGATAAGAGAGATTAATTAAGAGGGAGATAGTTAGCAGCAAGTTTTCGATAAAATGACTTATATTGAATCAAGCCATTTTTTAAGACCGAATAAGGGAGAACTATTAGTTACAAGTGCACATAGAAAATTTTGTTGAACGGTGGTGTTTGGCACCAATTTACAAAAAAAGAGATTTTGTTTGTTACTGAAGAAAAAAAAGAATTAAAATGTGTACAATCAAACAAATAAGTGTGATAGTTGAACAACCGTACATATGAAGAAAATTACTTTGGAAAAAACCAGTGCTATATTAGCCGTGACAGAATGTTGATACAACGTTGGTTGTTACCCTGAAATAATCAATTCAAGAAGCAAAAATAAAAAAGAAACTGGTCACAATCTGGAACAGGGCAAAAGTGGTGACCAGCACATACACACAGTCCATAAAGTCTGCGTTCATGTGACAATTTCTTTTTTAATGATTAAAAAACAACATAAAAAAATAAAAAAAAGTTAAGTTTTGTTTTATATGTTGTTTCTTTATATTTCTTTAATTAGAAAACAAAAACAAATATACAAGTTCGCTTTTGCTTTTTTGTTCTAACGGTACTTTTGTCTCACAAGAAGAAGTTATGACAACTAAAAAGTCTGCGTTCACTTTCTTTACTTCGAAAGTACTGTTACTTTTATGATGCAAGTGATAGTTACACGGAAATGGAAACCAAAGGAAAGGAAATATGCATATCTGAAAGAAAAATAATTATTAAATTGGGGAAAGAAGGACAAAGCTTTAGAAATATTGGTGGAACAGTTGGAAGAACGTATTCTTCTGTCCAGCGAGTAATTAATAATTACAAAGAAACCATCATTATAACTTCAAAGCCTCGGCCTGGGCGTCCAAAAAAATTATCCGTTAGAGAAGAGAACAACCCTCGTGTAACATCAACCAAAATTGTTGAAAATATTAAAACAATGTTTAAAAAAAGCATCTGTGCCGAAACTGTCAGAAAAATATTACATAGAGCTGGATTTCATGGAAGAGTTGCTCGAAGAAAGCCGTATATTTCAGTCATAAACAGACAAAAGCAGATTGCATTCGCCAATACTTTCATCAATAAGCCTCCTGAATTCTGGAAACAAATTATTAACTCCGACGGGAGCAAATTCTGTATTTTTGGCATTAAAGGTCGGTAAATAGTGTGGCGCAAGTCCGGGACTGAGCTGGAAAAACAAAATTTAGTTGGAACGGTGAAGCACGGTGGTGGTGGAGTTATGGTGTGGGGGTGTATGGCTGCTAGTGGAGTGGGTCAATTAGAATTTATTGAGTCTAAAATGGATAAATGGGGTTATCTCAATATTTTGAAAAAAAATTGAAACCAAGTGCTGCTAAACTAGGATTAGCAACGACATTTTGGTTCCAACAAGATAACGATCCAAAGCATACATACATCGGAGGTTGTTAGGCTTTGGGTTCTATATAGCACTCCAAACAAATATATGTAAAGGAGTTGCTTTGATTTATAATTTTATTTTGTGGTCTTTAACCAATCATAAAAGTTTGTCAGGTGAACGCAGACTTTATGGGCTATGTGTATATATTTTTGCGAAACCCTGTTTGAATCTTGTACTTGTTAAAGGCGGATGGTGCCAACTATATCTTTTTTCGTAGTGCAAGAAGCAATTAGACTAAGGACACCGATTATTCATCACTTGTACTTCCAGGCCATGTGCCTGGACGGTTTTAGATGTCACTAGGATAGATGTATATCTCAAGCAGTCATTTTAGTCATTACAAAAGTTGAAAGTGTGTGACAAGGTACTCCTGCCGCGGTGTAATTAAAGACGAACTAAGTACAGTAAAACTGAAAGTTGAGTTAGTTCGGAGTTGAAACGTAGTACTATCATTGGCTTAACGTAATATCGTTTGTATTGCCTTATATAGAAAAAGAATTTGACAGCTGTGCTTGCCATTCATTAGATTTTTTTAAGGCAAATTTTTCTATTAAGTACTCGGGTAAGCAATTTTTTTGTGTGGAGATGAGGTAAATTTGTTTTATTAGAGTATAAAACAAATTATGTTTTTCTTTGTGCAGCATATTTTGGTTGGAACCTTTCAGAACAATATCCTCAATAAGTTCAGCGGCCTGGTCACAGGAGGGTTGCGGCATTAGGTGACACCTCATATCCCGAGGAAATTTTATTTAATTAACATTATTGTGGAATTCATTTTTGAAATTTAATGCGAAGCACAAAACTTCATAAGTAAGTTTACGTTATTTGAAATGAAGTAATGTATGGGGCAAGAAAAGAACGAAATATATATGTTTTAAAGATACTTGAGTTTGAAAAGAGCTTAAGAGTAATAAAAAAATGATAAATTTAAAAAAAAAATACATAATTATAAAGGAAGTACACTAAAAGAAATATATATAAAAATAATAAATAGGAAAGTAAGACAAAAAAGCCATATAAATATATACATATGTACATTACCCATTCATGAGTATATACATATGTATAAATAAGGAAGCATACTGTTATAATTTGTGAATTTATTCTTCAAATGGCCCTTCTTTTCTTCTACATTTAACAAAACTAGGTTAACAAATATATAGATTAAGTTTCAAAAGATGATTATTTTGAAAGCTTTAATAATTTATAATATATTTTGAATTCGTAAAATTAAAAATGATGGTTTAATATATTAATATTGTAGACTGAATAATTGGCACGTGGCTAAATAAAATAGAGGTATTTTCAAAAGAAGACATAATGGCATTTTCAAAAGAAGACATAATGGCAAGAGAATACCATGGATGACTGCAAAGCCATTAGGCTGGGCCATGATCGTTTTCGACTAACGTTCTTGTCATTTTAAAAACGGATCGAATTCAATGCGTTTAAGGTGCATATCAAAAGCGTTGATTCAGTTTGTTAAATGAATTTCTTTCAATACATGTGGTACCCATATTAAAATTGACGCCAAACAAACAAATGTAAACAAAATTTCGCGCACTTTTTTTCTAAAGCAAACTAAAAGTAACAGCTGATAACTGGCAGAAGAAAGAATGCAATTACAGAGTCACAAGCCGTTGAAAAAATTTGTCAACGCCGACTATATTACTACAACACTATTGTATATTACCGACAATTACTTTTTGGGCAACCCAATATATAACAACTTGCGCCCTACGAAGATGTTAAAGTACATAAAATATTATAAAAAAACAAAAAAATATGATGAAAATATGTTTGGTAAAATTTAAAATATGTTTGGTATTTTTACTGTGGTTGCGTATTGGGAGGTGGAGTTAATGATCGTTCGCCCCGCAGTGAAAACAAGCTAAGAGCAAAGGGCGGTTCGATCGTTTTACTAAAGTTTTTTATTGGCATACTTTTGATTCTACAAAAGCAATTGAGGTCAATGTTAACACATCCGTCAGGACTACTCAAAAACTTCTCACATATCAATGATTGCAGTCCGATTCAAATTTAAGCTCAATGATAAGGGGCTTCCTTTTTATAGCTGAGCCCGAAAGGCGTGCCGCAGTGCGACACCTCTTTGGAGAGAAGTTTTACTTAGCATAGTACCTCACAAATGCTGCCAGTATTAGGAGGGGAAACCCACCACTTCCAATTTTTTCTGATGGTCTCGCCAGGATTCGAACCCTGGCGTTCAGCGTCATTGGCGGACATGCTAATCTCTGCTACGGTGGCCTCCCAACTTTAAATACAAACTCTTCATCTATAACTTAGCCAACAAAAACAAAATCAGCATTTTAAGTTGCGTATATTATTTGCTTCACTGCAATATCTAATATTATGTGTGCAGCGTTGGACATGTCCAGGTGTATTCTAAAATTAAAATGGAATTTGTTTTATTCATAAAACTAACTTCATAATAGTATGCTTGTTTGTTTTTTTATTTACAGGGCAAACCCAAGGACGCCCACAGTGCTGCTAAACGTACCTCAGTAATATCGACAACGTTATCAACTCGCTTCCACTATCAGTCGTCTTTGTCTTCCCGTAATGACACGGTAACATGCGATGATGCAGGTGGTGGCCGTAAATGCTATGCTCGTTTCCATCCCCGTGTTAATAACTGTTGCAAGAAGAAGTATGAACACACCAACAACTTGCGCCCTAAAAAAAGTGCATAGACTATTATAACACAAACAATAAAAAATTATAAAAGAAAATGTTTGGTTAAATGAACAAAACAACGGCTTCGCTCATTTACTTGAAGAGTGCAATACATATCTCAAAAAATATTTGGTTTTGATTTAATGATTAATAAACCTTAAAATGCTTTTTCTGCAAAATCAATTTTTTTGAATTATGTCACTCTTCAAGTACATGAGCATTATTTATGTTTCTTTCGAAACAAACTCACCTTAGTAGAGCAAATGAATATAATAGTTTTGTTACGTTAAAGTCGAATAATCGTAGATTGATCATTTGTTGTTTGAATGAAAGAAGACTTTAAAGCAAAATCAACATTGTTGTCATGCTGGTTCCTCGGTGGACATGATAGCTTGGGGGAACCATGATGGTCAGTATGTGTGTTACAAAAAAACTTACAAATTTAATGCAAAAGACAAAAAAAGAAAAAAATATATATGTATAACTTAGGCATCATATATATATGTATATATATATATATATATATATATATATATATATATATATATATATATATATATATATATATATATATATATATATATATATATATATATATATATATATATATATATATATATATATATATATATATATATATATATATATATATATATATATATATATATATATATATATATGACACAATTTATTTTTTAATGATTAAAAACGAACATAAAAAATAAATAAAGTTTAGTTTTGTTGCATACATATGTTGTTTCTTTATATTTCTTAATTTAGAAAACAAAAATACAAGTTTGCTTTTGTGTGGATGTGGACATATTTGTGGATTATGACTATAGAGGCTCAAATCTGATATCTGTTTTACGCCCAAGTGTTTCGGGGACGCCTCACCTTAACCACACATATTTACCAACTATAGCAATTTGTAGCTTAAATGTGATTTTTGGGAATAGAGTATGAATCTGATATCCACTTTCGGGGCAAAGGGTTTGGCTTCTCCAATCCACCACCAAAACCAAGAGAATGAAGTAGATCTATTGTAACATCCAAACTGTAGTGGGAGGACTTACCTTTACCTTATTTTCAAAAACTCCAGATCTCGGAGATAGGTGGAGCAATTTAAAACTTAGGTTGTTTATAACAACTCCAGAACAGACATTTGGTATCCTTATTTCTGGCGGGATACTCAGGGGACCGCGCCACCTCCAAAGACCGTTAAAAGGAAATAAAGGGTGATTTTTTGAGGTTAGGATTTTCATGCATTAGTATTTGACAGATCACGTGGGATTTCAGACATGGTGTCAAAGAGAAAGATGCTCAGTATGCTTTGACATTTCATCATGAATAGACTTACTAACGAGCAACGCTTGCAAATCATTGAATTTTATTACCAAAATCAGTGTTCGGTTCGAAATGTGTTCAAATTTTGACAAATTTTGTTCAGCGATGAGGCTCATTTCTGGTTGAATGGCTACGTAAATAAGCAAAATTGCCGCATTTGGAGTGAAGAGCAACCAGAAGCCGTTCAAGAACTGCCCATGCATCCCGAAAAATGCACTGTTTGGTGTGGTTTGTACGCTGGTGGAATCATTGGACCGTATTTTTTCAAAGATGCTGTTGGACGCAACGTTACGGTGAATGAACACATTTCGAACCGAACACTGATTTTGGTAATAAAATTCAATGATTTGCAAGCGTTGCTCGTTAGTAAGTCTATTCATGATGAAATGTCAAAGCATACTGAGCATCTTTCTCTTTGACACCATGTCTGAAATCCCACGTGATCTGTCAAATACTAATACATGAAAATCCTAACCTCAAAAAAATCACCCTTTACAAACCAATAATGCCAATATGGGGCTCAAATTAAAGGTATTTGAGACTAGAGAACGAATCTGATATATGACGGTCGACCTCAACTCAAAATATACCCCCATACCGGACTTATTTACCGACCATAGCGATATAAGGGTCAAATGAAAGGTATTTGGGAGTAGAGCACCAGTATAAAATCCACATTGGGGCGAAATGTCTGAAAGGCCCCCCAGTACCCCCAAACAGGACATTCCTGACCGTGTCAGTAAAGGGCTCAGATAAAATAAGAGAATGAGAGAAGGCGCAGCGGAGCGGGCTCTGTTCAGCTAGTTTGAACATAGTTCAGCTAGTTTGAACGAAGTCCATTTATGGCTTCGAGTGTGGATTTAGTGTCCTGCCCTTCAGATTCAATAAAAAGGAGATCCCTTATCATGGAGCTTGAACATTCATCGGACTGCACTCTGCAAACAAATGTCAAAAAATCAACTCGCACAAGTTAAACAATTTTTAACTTTGATGACTACAGAATAACGCTTGCTTTCAAGCACCAAAGTTGAACATTTTTTAACACTTCCGCGTTGTTTTTGTGGGATTTGTGTGCAGAGTTGCATTTTGCAACGAGACGCTCATTCTATTTCGGCCTTAACTGGAACCGCTACGCGGATAGCACTGATGCTAAGATTTGGAACAAAAGCACTTTGCTTGGCGGAAAAAGGAGCTTGAATCGGCTGCGAACCTGCTGACTCGAGCCATGTGTGCAGTTATGAGGAGAACTGTCTTCTGACCTACCCAAATAGGAGATCACAACCTATTGTATTTAGAGGAATTGGATCTTAAAAGACATAGACAGACTACGGGAAGAGTATACAAAAAGGCGAATAAAAGTCCTGTCGAACTCAATAGGAAAGAGGCCGGGGGCGGTACACTAGCTGTAACGGAGGTGGCTGGCTGATTCTTACCTTTAGATGTCTGGTGTTGCATTGGGCATTAGACAACTGTGCCCCAAACAGGATGATCGATAAGGTACAGAGTACCACAGCAGTACACATCTATGGAGCAAGATGTGCGCGAGCGGCGTCTTGAGCGATAGTTTGCACCTGTATGTTGGGTGTGCGGAAAAGATCGCCCTGAGACTGTGAGAGTCTGGAACTCCATTTTGGGGATTTTTTCCATTCTACTGTGGTATGGAGATGTGGCTTGGTGGTATGCTATAAACGCTGCAACGGATTATTTACCGGAAAATACTTCCTTATTAACGATATGGCGCAATCCGTCATCTCATCAATATGTCATTTCTGAAATTACATTGTTCTAAAGACCATACCATAGGTTATGGCTATGGACATACACCTAAGCCAGCAATCGGCTTGTTGTGCGCTCGAAATTCTATATTTTTATTATCTCGAAAAAGAAAATCTAAGTAACTTACAAAATCCCTAATAGTTTTCTATACCAAGTCCCTAAGTTGGTTCATGTCTGGTATTGTGTCCTAACCTAAGTGCCGGTATCTGTTAGTCGCGAAACCTGGGCAATGATAAAGGAAATCCTCCAACGTCTCACCATCTGCCCCGCATGCTCTAAACATGTTATAACTTGCCGCACCGATTTTGCATAAGTAAGCTCGTAGTCTCGTTATGATACCGAAAGCTATACTGACCTTCTTTCTTCATTTCAATGTTAGCCTCGTTTTCTGACGACCTGGATCTCCCTATAGGATTTTCGCCGTCCTACCGACAGTTTCGCTCTTCCAAGTTCGTCGCCCACGCCCTATTTAAAGATTTTTCGTGATCTAACCGTCCTGGTTGTTAATGCCCTGCTTATTGTCCGTAAATATTCCGTAATCGCCCGGATCTCCGCCTGCAGGACCGTATTATGGTTAAGCAGTCTAAAACAGATCTCAGTCCCTGGGTTCTCAATGTAGACCCCCAGCCCCACTCTGTCCTCTAGCTTCGATCAATTCATGTTACATGATCTTCTAGACGGCAATACCAGAGTTCCGTCAATCCAAGACTGTGCCGCTGGCAGCAGTGCCTCGCAATCAACCTCAAGTGTCGTCTAAGGTATCGGCTCGGAAACCGCTTCCATTCCTTCCAGGTTTCCTATATTCACCTCAATTATACCGCGATGGTAAGACCTGCTTCTATCCTCAATCCATTCTCCTATCACCTTAAGTCTTATAGCCGCAGTGGCTGCTTCGCACTTAATTTGTATGTCTATGGGTCGGATAGCTAAAATAGTCTCCAGACCACGCCCACTAAGGTCCTCATGTGACACTTCCAATTAAATTTCCTATCCAAGATCACTCCTAAGTATCTGAACTTGTCAGATATCGAAATCGTTTTATTGAGGAAACGTGGTGCGTAAAATTGGCCCACCTTCGTCTTTCTCGTGAACAGGCAAATTTCCGTCTTCTCTGAGTTAACTGAGTCCAGCCCAGTCGTGTGCCATCTGTAACACCCTTTCGGCCCTTCTGCATAGCTGGTTCGTATCCTTACCCCTAAGAAGTATTATAACATAGTTTGCATAACAGACGGGTTCAAATCCCACCTTAGTAGGTCATTTATGATGGTCACCAATAGAAGTGGCGATAAAATGCCCCCTCTGTGGCGTGCCTTGTGCGATTTTCTTATCTCATGGGACACGCAATTTATTCATTTATGATGGTCACCCATAGAAGTGGCGATAAAATGCCCCCTCTGTGGCGTGCCTTGTGCGACTTTCTCCCATACATTTATCTCATGGAACACACAATTTATTCACCTGCTCCTTAGCATATGGTTTATCCAGTCTCTAAGGACCCGGTCCAGCTGGTAAGGACAGGTCTAGTCTAAGGGAGAAACTGGACTAAGGATAGTAGCAGTACTGGTCTAAGGATAGTAGCAGTACTGGTCTAAGGATAGTAGCAGTGTGTCGGTCCGCATAGTGTTAAAAGCCCGCTCGATGTCAATGCATACCGCCAGTGTGTACGTTTTGGCATCGAAGGATTCTTCTATTTTATGCACAACCTCTTGCAGGGTAGTTTCACCGACCTTTCCTTGACATAGGCATGCTGTTTGTATCTGAGCAGCTCGCTGAATGTCCTACTCTTCATCATGGTGTCCACATTACGTTCCATAGTTTTGAGTAGAAATGACGTAAAACTAATAGGTCTGTAGGCCTTGGGTGTCGCATAATTTGCCGTGCCGGGTTGAATATAAATACCACTCTTGGGTTTTCTTCAAAAGCCTCCACATGTCCCCCGTTGTCTCTGTTCTTTCATATCGTCTACTAAAGTTTCAGTTTGGACATGAGTTTTTGAGAGAAACTTTTTCATCTTGGCGGCGTCAATAACGCTATCGACATGTTTGCAGTATCTTCCAGGAAGCACGTTTTGTCGCTCTGGTAATTTTATTGTATGCCTTGCACCGTGTGTAATACACCTCCCAATATACTTCCGTTTTTTACGACATTCTCTGTTATAAAGGCTGCGGACCACTTTCCCAATATTGTGAAACTCCCCGGTCATCTAGGGGTTTCCTTGGGCTGATTTCCTTTCCCGAAGAGGACAACTATCTTCGAAAGACCCCACCTGTGCAGTCGTATTCCTGTTGACAATGTCGTCAATGTCTTTTATGCTTGGGCAATCTAAATTATCTTGTCCAAGTCTTCTTCTGAGAAGTCTTCCGAATTTTGGCCAGTTGGTTTTCAACTTATTACGGAAGCTTATCGGATTCGGCGTTGGCCTTGCTATTCTAAACCTAATGTAGCAATGGTATGAGAAGGAATGCTTCATGGAGACCATCCAATCCTGAACCTCATCGATTAGATTTTCCGAACATATCGTCACATCTAAAACCTCCTGCATAATCCTATTAACAAAGCTAGCGGTGTTGCCAATATAAAGTGTTATTAGGTCGTTAGTATTCAAGAACTCTGCCAGGGCTTGGCACCGCTTATTAGTGTTGGTACTACCCCACGAAATGCGGTGAGAGTTCGCATCGCACCCTATTCCTGTCTGTTTTGCTTTCCTCACCAGCCGTTGCAGCTCCGACTTGGGTGGCTTTGTCGGAGAGTCGAAATGCAGATGCAGATAAAGTGATGCCATAACGTCTGCCTATCTTACCACTGTTGCATCTGACGTTGACAACTCTGGGGAAAATATATAATTTAAATTTTTATGACAAATGACCCAGGGCCTCGGTCGAGTACCAGTGTTAGCATAGAATAATTGGTAGAAGGATTCACTGAATAAGGTTAAGCCACGCGATCAGCCGACATACAATTTTTTTAATTTTTGGTAGTACTGGGCATTGAGGATGTCAACTTGTTCTCTTTTTAAATTCATTCATTGTTTACGATTTCTCCTATTTTATGACATTTTCAATCGGCAGATTTGACATCCTTAATGATGTTCATGGCACCTATCCACCTTATGTTTTGCAAGTGACCTAACCTTCTGTTAGTGAATCCTGAATTGGTAGTTGATATGGTTCAGTCCCGAAACTTTGTTCAGGGTCGTCCATGGCTTCTGAATTAAGGCAATATGAATCTTGTCCTTGCTGATTTTCTCCATCAGATCTGGATGACCTCAATCATTGGTCCTCTATTAGATGGGCTTCTTAGGAGTGGGTCTCATCGTATGCTCCCTGTTCTTTAGGCTGCATTGAGTTTCCCGTCACTGCACTGCCTGATGTTTTAATACTAAGATCTTTTTCCATCCTAGTCTTCCGAATCTTGACAAAGTCGGTAATGGTTCCATCATAGGGTCCCTGTTAGTTAGGCTGTATTTTGTCTACCGTCCCTTATACTGCCTGATGTTCCAATAATAGGATCTTCACCTACACAGAAAAAATATATACCTAAATTTGACCGATTAAACATGGTATTGACTCGAACAAGGTTTTAATCGCTTTAATTATTTTTGAAATTGAAATCCAATTTTTTTTTTGTATTATGGCAGGTGATTGGTAAAGAAGACATTCGTTGAACATATTTTTAAATGTACGAATTAAATTGATATTTAATAATACAAATTGTGAGTATCTATTTCTGCGTTCTTTTGTGTCCTCTTTCACAACTATGTAATGCGAAGAAGTGCGAATGAGTCAAATATACATATATCTAGTTTCTATCATAAGGCTGGTACTACGTTTTTTTGGGGGAAAAATTTCCCTAAATCGTTGTTTCGGTGGTTTGACAAGGTACTACGTTTTTTTGGGGGAAAAATTTCCCTAAATCGTTGTTTCGGTGGTTTGACAAGGTTACCACATTTGATTTTTTTGGGTTTCTTTGGCCAAAATGTTGCTATTTGCATATAAAAATTCATATGGCACCAACCAATTTATCAGCTGCTTACGTACATGTTTACACACAAATATGAGTGTGTGGACTGTACTCAAATTCTTATATGTTGTTCCAATTTCAACCAAAACCAACCCCTTCGAAATTAATACATAATGAAACACAAAACTATTTAAAAAGAAACGAATTCGGCTTTTATTTGTAAAAATAATTAGATTTTGTAGTATTTTCATTGGTAAAAGTTAAATAAACACAACTTCCCAAAATCCTTTCCCAGCGTCTTTCACTTTGATAAAAAGTATTTTTGTTGTAATAGCAAGACCAAAAGCACAGCACTTTCTTTCGCAATTGTTATTACTAGTACAGATTTATTGCAATAGCTTGTTATGAAAGAAACATTTATTTTTTATTTATTTTAGAAGTATATTTTTTTATATTTATATTCAAATAGTTTCTTATTTATTCATCCACAAACAATATTTTTTCCACCCCGAGTAAGTACATGTGAGCAAAATCACTACCACTAACAAACACATAGTTACAGTTAGAAGTTTGGCGATCGTGTTTATTTTATGTAAGAAACAACTTGTTGCGCAGCGACAGTGGTTGTGCTCTTTTTGGGCGTCGTGAAATGTAATTTTCTCCTAGATAAAAAACAAGTTATAACGAAACGAACATTTTTCATTAATATTTTCCGTTAATTTTTTTATATGGAGTTTCACCGCATGTAGTACCAACATATAGACAGACACATAGTGGCGAAAATAGAAAGTATGGTTTTTATTTATATTAATACTTTCACTGGCCGGCTGTTTACAGCTGCTCGCGTGAGACCACCTTATTAAATCCGCCTTGATTGGCTTGGAAAACGACGCTGGTGACGGAAGATAACAAATGCAGCATTCCTTCATGTGGATCTAGATTTCCTGGTATTATGCGCAAAATGCTTAGATTGATATTTATAACGATTCACTTTAATATGTATGTATATAAATTATTTTGTTCATTATACTTTTTACAGACGGTATCCACGACAATGAAGAGAGGCTCTTGAAGGAAAGACAATTTTTTCTTTCTTTTAAAAAATAAATATTTTAAATCAATATATTACATGTTTTATCAGCAACTTAATGGAAAAAAAATATTTATTAATAATGCAAAAAATATCAAATGTTATTTGAGAGAAGGGACAACTTTCAAATACATTGTTTTATTGAGCTAATAACTGCATTGATTGGATTTTTGAGCTTGTCATAAATCCAAATTACAAAATTGTTAATCAATAATACAAATTCGTTTATAGGTCTGATTTCAGCGAATTTTTTAATTGAATGAACAAATTTCTTAATTGAACCATGTTTTTCATTTTTTCTGTGTATGCTAGTCTTCCAAATCTTGCGTAAATGGGCTTTTTGGGAGTAGGTCATGGTCTCATCGAATGCTCCCTGTGAGTTAGGCGGAATTGAGTTCTCTGTCACTGCACTGCCTGATGTTTCAGCATTAGGATCTTTATCCATCCTAGTCTTTCTAATCTCGAGAAAGCCATTGATGGTTCCGTCGTCGGGTCCCTGTTCGTTAGACTGTGTAGGGTCTCTCTCCCCTGCACTGCCTGATGTATTAGGATCTTTGCTTATCCTATTCATCCCAATATGTAGAGAGTCGGTGATTTTCTCGTCATTGGCCCCCTTTCCGTTAGGCGTTATCGAGTGTCCCGCCACTGCACCGCCTGATGGTTCAAAATTAGGATATTTGCCTATCCTAGTCTTCCCAATCTTGAAAAAGACTGCCATTGCCACGTAGTACACCATGCCTTTAGTCTTAGCCAAACTTGTGACTTGATCAATGCCCACCACAAGCAGAGTTCCTTCCTCCTTCTCCTTCCTGTGGAAACCTTCCACTTCTCCACGGCCAACTCTTGATTTTTCTTGTTTAAGACTTCCATCATTGGTTCCGTCGTGATTTCGCCTCCCACATCCTTGTTGAAGACCGTCGCCTTTGTGAGCTGTGGGATGTCCATCTTTCTCACTAGGACGAGCTTTGTGCGTAAGGGAGTGTGGATACTTCCAACGAGCTTTTGGACGGTATCAATACATTCCTCTTACGCAAAGGGATGCGTTTAAATGCCCCCCCTTTACTACAGCTCATAATTCGTATGGGTGGACCCTCTTCAGAGTTCAACACATGTTCGTTTACCCGGTCGTTTAACAAATGCCTTACCTTGGACTGACGATCTGGTGGAATCCCACCGGATGCACAGCCGTCCATGAAGACTCATGGACCGTGCTGGCTTGGCTTGGTTTTTCCAGAGTTCTTGAAAGCGGGGTGCTTTTTTCTTTTTCAGCATTTAGCAGTATTATACTCATCGAGAGATCTGATTTTCATATGTTGTTTTCATTTGTATCACATGACATTTACAACTCTATATGTGCTAAATTTGACATGTCATAAGACAATTAGATACCGTGTAATAGAGCCTTTAGCAAAGCCATCGCTCACTTTTGCCGTCATCTCTCGATTCAGCTTCGATGACTGTTGACATTGTCGCTATCTGAATCCGAATCGGAAACACCACCTTAATATTTAACCTTAATAATATTTGTTGGTTTGAAAAATCTGGCCCTATTTATTATAATCTTGTCACTTGTTTAGTATGGCATTTACATTTTTACTTGTCATCATCCCTTTGCTTCCTTTTTACCTCTCTCTCGTTTAATTTCGCACAGTATAGTCACGTACAATAAAGCTTGCTCTCTTTTAACTAATTTAATTGTGTTTTAATTAAGCCATCACAATAGGTTATGGGACCAGTGTTCGTCCAAAAAATTAGTTAAACTGTTTTGAGAGCAACAAGAACTTTATTTGATTAAAATGGCATTTGCCGCGAACCTTAGCATTGGATCGGTAGAGAGAATTGTCTCATGGTTGTTTGCAGTAAAGAACCTTCTACAACACGAAAAGATATGGGGTACTGTCAAGGGAAGGAATGGATGCGAAGGCCGACATCAAGGCAAAAACCAAAATAATCATGCTGCTCGACAAAGTTAATTATGTTCACATCGAAGATGCAGTAACTTCAAAAGAAGTACGGGAAAAATTAAAAGCCGCCTTTCAAGACTCCGGGCTTACTCGCCGCGTTGGTTGGTTACGGTAGCTTATCTTCACAAGCTTTGCAACGTCCGAAAACATTGAGGAGTACGTGAGCAAGATTATGTCCACCGCACACAAGTTAAAAGAAGTTGACATGCCAGTTAGCGATGAATGGGTTGGCACTTTACTATTAGCAGGCTTGCCAGAAGAACATACTCCTATGATTATGGAAATAGAATGTTGTGGAGTAAAAATCACTTGTGATTCTATTAAAACAAAGCTTCTGCAAGGTGTTAAAAAATCCAGTGATGGCAAGGGTGCAGCTTTTTTTTACTGACAGGAAACAATGCCAAAAAGAAAAATTTACGCTGTTTCACCTGTAATCGTTTTGGGCATATAGATTCTGAGTGCCACGGTAAGAAGAAAGCGGACGGCAAACAGGCTCATGGTTTTTGCATCGTTTTCGTGGTTGGGGCTATAAATGCTGATGAGAAAAGAAATTGTTGTGGCCAATAAAGAGCGCTTGATAGTGCGTGTGTGGGTGACATTAAAAGGCAGTTCAAGACAAATGGGGAATTGTTTGATATAACAATTCATGATGTGCTGTTTGTGCCAGATTCGATTGTAAACCTTTGTCTGTTGGTCAAATTGTAAAGAGAGGCTACACTGTTGAATTTCTAAATAAGAAGCGTGTGATTAGGACAAATCTAAACGTTATGGCGAGAGCAAGCCAAAAGGACAGCATGTTTAAGCTGATGGTTGTATAAACCCGTGCATGGTGGCAACATGCCAAGATATGGATTTTTGGCATGCTCGGATGGGGCATTTGAAATATGCAGATATGACAAAAACTCAACGGCTTGTGAAAAGAATGAACTTTCAGATGTCATCAAAGGAGAGTTTTTCGTGCCTCAAGGGCAAAATGTCGAGGAAACCATTCAGAAGAGTCTCACGCAAATGATTTGCTTGAGCTTGTGCATTCGTATCTTTGCGGTTGGATGGAAGAGCCTTCAATAAGCAGAGCTAAGTATTTTTTAACTTTTTTGGATGATTATTCGCGTAAACTTTAAAAAAGTACCGGCATTTTTTCTCAATACAAATCTCGTGTCGAGAATGAAACCGGCAAAAATAAAATGCTTGCGTACAGACAACAGCAGCGAGTATTGCAACAGTCAGTTATCATCAATACTGTTGAAAAGTGCAAAACGGAGCCGCCGAACGTATGAACAGAACGATAGTTGAAAAGGCGCGCTGTATGCTATTTCACGCTGGATTGCCTAAAAAGTTTTGGGCCGAAGCTGTTGCAAATGCCGTGAAGGATTGAATCGTTCTATTTCTGCCGCAATTGCAAAAAATATACCGCAGCAAATATAGATATGGAGAAACCATGGACTTGTCTCATCTCCGAACATTTGGTTGTCGTGCTATGGCCTATATACCCAAAGAGAAAAGAAAGAAATGCAAAATCGAGGGAATTTGTATTTGTTGGTTATCGTGAGGACACCAAAGGCTATCGATTACTCGATCCGGATAATTTGCGGTTAGTGAAGAGCCGTGATGTAGAATTTTTCGAGAACGTCTTTTATCGAGAACAGCAACAATTAAATCCTCCAAATGAATACAAATTACTTGATATTGTGGACACCATGATCATATTGCTGATGGTGATTGTGCATATGGTAGTGATGGCACAGAAAATAGTAGTAGCACTGAAAATAACGATGACACGGAAAATAGTAGTAGCACTGAAAATAGTGATGGCACAGAAGGTACCATCTCCCACGACATATTTAAAGACAGTGTTGAGTCGCCAACCGACAATGAAAGCGATGACCCTTTTTATGATCCTCTTGAGCAAAGTGAAGTCGAAATCGAATTGGGAATGAATGAAAATGGTGGTGTACGTCGTTCAGCTCACACTCCAATGTCTGTTCGAAGAGATGACTATTACTTATAATTAGTGGGGGCTGATTGTGTTGGTGACCCCTTGACCATAGATGATGCACTAGCGATGGTAAACAGTGGAGGTAAGCAATGGATAATGAAAACAAGTCATTAATTGACAACAACACCTGGTCTTTGGTTGACTTACCTTCAAAAGTAAAGCCTATCAAATGCAAATGGGTACTCAAAAAGAAACGCGACGAAAATGGTAATGTGCAGCGTTCTAAGGCTAGATAGTAATCAAGGGAAGCTCGCGAAAACACGGCATTGATTTTTAGGAGACATATTCCCCAGTCGTGCGTTATTTATCAATACGCTATATGTTGTCAATAGCAGCTAAATATGATCTCGATATTGAGCAAATGGATGCAGTGACGGCCTATCTGCAAGGTGATTTGGAAGAACTAATATTTATGGAGTCACCAGAAGGAATGTGCAGCAGAATAAATGGCAAAGTTTGTAAACTTAATAAGGCAATATACGCCCTCAAACAAACCAGCCGTCAGTGGAATAAAAAGTTGGATTATGCCTTAAAGAATTTACAACAAAAGCAGTCGAAGTTGGATCCATGCATTTATTTCGATATTAGTGGCACCAAAATATTTATCATCTCAGCTTATATTGATTTATGGATTTTCAGGAACAACACACTACTTAAATTAAAAGTGAAGGCTGAATTGTCAAGAAAGTTTTCTATGAAGTGATTGGGAGACGCGAAAAGTTCTGTTGGCCTACGTAGGTGAGATTTATATGGATCAGTCGATGCATGCTGAAGAATTTTTGAGACGTTTCAATATGAATGACTGCAACCCTGTTTCAACACCTTTTGATTTGAATGTAAAGCTAACAAATCCTGAATCTAATTCAAAATGTCCTGATAATATCCCATATCAGGAGGCTATTGGTTGTCTTCTTTATTATAACTACGATAAATCGCATTGGACCGCTGTGAAGCGTGTCTTAAGGTACCTTAAGGGTACAATTAACACCAGTATCACCTACAGGAAAGATGCTGATTTGGGAATGCTTGGTAATTGTGATGCCGACTACGATGGTGACGTGTCGGATAGAAGATCGTGCACAGGTTACGTGTTTATTCATCATGGTGTCATATGCTGGAACAGTAGGCGACAGACTACAGTGGCTCTTTCGACCACAGTGGCGGAATATATGGCAATGACAGCTGCTATGCAGGAAGCTGAGTGGCTTCGACAATTTCAACATGAGATGTTCCCAGACGCTTGTAATGACGGCATCGTGATTTATTGTGACAACAGAAGTGCCTTAAACCTAGCCACATCAGAAGCATATCACGCTCTTTCGAAGCATATAGACGTTTGGCACCATTTTATTCGAGACAATGTACCTGATGGTCACTTAAGGCTTCAATATGAGAAGTCTGAAAATATGGCAGCGGATTTCCTCACAAAACCAGTGACAAAGTAGAAGCATTAGAAATGCGCTGGGTCGCTAGGACTTACATCTGTATAGCCAGGTTTTAGTGGAGGTGTTGGTATGGAAAATCTGGCCATACTGATTACAACCCTGTCACATGTTTAGTGTGACATTTACATTAATACTTGTCATCATCCTTTATTTCCTTTTTAACCTCTTTCTCTTGTTTAACTACGCATAGTATAGTCACGTACAATGAGGCTCATTCTCTTTTAACTAATTAAATTGTTTTTCAATTAAGCCATCACAACGCTACTGAATAAAATCAGAAATTTTTTTGCTTCAATATCTATTATCAAAAAAAAAAATCACGAAAACATGTCGCGAAAAACGAACATAGTACCAGCCATAAGGAGCGAAATAAAAACACGTCCGATCCACTCAACGGATACTACTACACAACTATTTTTCAGTGGCGATAAAAATGTTTTGCCTGCATCCGAAAATTTCTCCAGAGGTGCATACTATGACATAATTACTAGGTAATGTATCGTAAACAGCTGAGTACATTTTTTTCTCGCGAAGTGCACTATCTGTCAAAGAATTTTTGCTGTGTATGTATTATAGTTAAGAACCATAACACACACAAACAATGAAAAATGGCGCGAACTAATAACATACATAAAATCAAAGTTGCACTAATCAGTTATTTTGACATATAGTGTACTCAATATTTTGTTGTTAGGTAACTGCTACTATCTGTAAATAAATATATATTGGTGCATACTCAGCTTTTGCTGCTTCCTAATATCGTAAAAGTGGCACAGTTTGTGTTCCTTCGTAAATAGAATATTATTTTGCAAACTATTACGAAATTACACCCAATTGTCTTGAAAAAGTTTGAAAACAAAAATTCTTTATCTTTTGGCACCATTTATAGCAAGTTTAAAGGCCTATTTCTTATATAATGGCTGGTACTATGTTAATTTTTCACCGTTGAAACCCCATCTTTCGCGATTACTTTTTTGAAACACTGCACAAATATCAATGATAAAATAATAATTTTATTAAAATTGTATCATAAGTAAAAAGGAAATCTCCTACTGAATGAATTCAGCAAGATTTTAAGCAATTTTTGTCTTAAAATCTATTTTCTAAAGAAAGTAATCGGCGAAAAATATCGCGAAAAACTAACGTAGTACCGGCCTTAAGGTTGGTACTATATTCGTTTTCCACAGTTGAATCACACATTTTTCACTGTTACTTTTTTTAAAGACTACAAACATCTTAATGAAAACATTATACTATTATGAACTTTTTTTAATATAAATAATGAGGAAATGTCCTACTGAATGATATCAGAAAGTTTTTTCCTTCAAATTCTATTATTTAAAAAAAGTAATCACAAAAAAAATCGAACCAGCCATTAATGGAAAAATTGCAAAATGTTAACATCATACCGCAAGTAAAAAATGGCAGTTCCACACATGTTTGAACCTAAATTGTGGTTTTATAAGAAAAGAAGACCAAGCAGTTTGTACATTTTGTAATTTACCTAAAATCTTTGATGTAAACACAAAATTGACATTGGCCACATGTTTAAATCAACATTGCATGACATGGCGAAACAATTAAGGTGGTCTCATTTGTACAACAACCACAAATTATACGTTGCAATCCGCCATCTTGTCATAAAGCTGATAGATGTTTTTCCAACACACTCAAAGAAATTTGTATACGTGGCGTAAATAAGCAGAGAATATGCGAGAAAGAAGGTAATAACAAAGAGAATGGAAACAAAAATCTGACATTTTAATACCGTCAAACCTGGTCGGCTGTTAACAGCTCTTTGCGTGAGACCACCATATTAAATCTGCCTTCATTAAATGACAACGAAATGTGAACTTTCTATTCCCAACGATTAATCTTAATGTGTAAACACCACTCGCAATTCAAATAACTTTTTATCATGACGTTACGCGAAGCAATTAATTGAGTATTGACATCTCTGTACTTTGAACAGCTGTCTTCTTCGGATGAATTTCCCTTTTCGCTCGAAGTGTTTGTTTTTTAAGTGCTAATCCAGAACAACGACCGCAGTATTTTTGGCTTGTGTAGTTTTTCAAATTAAATTCGCTAAAAACCCATTAGAATATTACGCATTTTTATTCCTTTTTAATTTACGTCATCGTTGATTGTTGCAAAATCAAATAGTGCTGAAAGGATCATCTCCAAACTAAGGTAAAACTATTTCTGTTCTCATAATTTGCAATAGCAGACCCTGCGTTCCTCTCTTCAATTGAAAATTCTTCTTGTTTTTGTTACTTGGTTTTGCTGCAACATTTACGTCTTCGTCGTGGTCATTGTTTTTACAAATGATGCCACCTACCATTCGAATAAACCGTTTCACTGTAACAGGTCATGTGTAATTCAGTATGTTTGGTGCTTCAACCAATATTGCTATGACATTGTTTAAAAATAAAGTTAATATCAAGTTTTTTACAAATTTAAAGTGGGCTAGTTAACATTTACGTTTTTCGTCAAACAATAGTCATCCAATACATTCTTCTTTTCAATGAACGCGTATCTCATTTTTTGTCTCACAACTTCTCAATTGCAGGGCATGACTACTACCTACCGCCATCAACTATGACTCAATTTAACCAAAAGTGTTTTATCTTGTTCGTACCGTTTGCATTTATTGTACTAAGAGTATCGTGAAAATTTAAAACCTTTGTTATTTTGATAAATACACTATTTGTTCATGTTTTGCATAGTTCATATGGTTTTCTATGATCTTATCTAATCGACTTTGTTTAATCGTAGTGACATTATACAAATCAACTTACATACGTATTTTTAGTAATCCACAAAAACTATTCAAGGATTCTTTTATATAAATACCTTGTAAAAATTGACACCGATGCGCCAGATTAAGCACAGAAAATATAAAAAATGAATTGAATCAATCATCTATTTAAATAAATCTGATTTTTTTCAATTGCGATAGTGATTAAAATTGAGACAATTTTCATTTAAAAGTAAATTGATTCAATCATTTGTTTAATTGAATCTGAAATTGTTTTCAATTACCAGCGTAATTGAAATTTTTTAATTGAATCTGAAAAAATTTTAAATATAAAATATGGTTGAAAATGTTAACCCTTTTCCATTTGAACAATAAGTTAATTTTTTTAATACCCAACACACTTTTATGCGCGTTCTTTTTTGAAAAAGTCTTGCTGCTCGAAATTTTGATAAATACTTTCTATGTAAAGCCCAATTTTTTAAGAGCTATAGGAAGGGTTTTTTTTATTTGAATCGATAGTACGGTCCTTATAATTTAATGTTTGAAGATTATACCATGTTAATGTTGACCGTAACCGTGACTGCGCCTCAAATGGTCCATCCGCTTAGTCCAATTTTGCCATACTCTTTTCAACATTTCGGTCGGTATCTCACGAATAAATGCTTCAATGTTGTCTTCCAATGCCTCAATTGAAGCGGACTTATCTGTAAAGACATGAGCTTTTACAAATCACCACAAAAAATAGTCTAAATGCGTTAAATCGCACGATCTAGGGCGCCAATTGACCGGCCCCAATCGTTAAATAAAATGTTCATCGAACTCGCCTCTCAATAATTGCATTGTTACGCGTGCTGTGTGGCATGTGGCACCGTTGTATTGAAACCACATGTCATACAAGTCGAGCTCTTGCATTTTCGGCAAAAAAAAAGAGTTTGCTATCATCTCACGGCAGCGCTCACCATTCACGTTACGATTCGCATCATCTTTGAAGAAGTACGGTCCAATGATGCCAACAGCCCATAATCCGCACCAAACTGTGACTTTTCTTGATGCATTGGTAGCTCTTGCAATGCTTTTGGATGATCTTCACTCCAAAGTCGACAATTCTGCTTAAAATGGAAGAAGCGCGACTTACAAACTTGAATAAAACTAGCGATCTTCAGTTGGTACGTTCTTTATTATTTTTTTTTGCTTTGATCTTGATCTGATCTTGATCAGATTGAAATTTTTATTTTCCAACAATTGTTTGTTGCTTAAAATATTTTGTGAATTGTTGAATCTGCAAAGCGACGAAAGCGATGTCGATGCTTAGGTCGCTGTTTGCTGTTAATTGCTTAAAATTCAAACTATTCTTTTAAGTATTTTTGGATGATTATGCTGATTTCGCCAAAATTCAACAAAATAATGCATATTAGGTTGCTATTAGGGTGAAGGTACATAACTCGCGCGATGAACTTTCTTAACAGAGCACGCATTTTGATAATAAAATTCAATAAGTTGCAAGCATTGCTCGTTTATAAGACGATTCATGGTTAAATTAAAGACTAAACTGAAGATGTTTGACAGCGAAACAAAACACGAAACGTGCGCGGAGCTGTTTAAACCAGTGTTTTCAAAAAAGTTTAGAGCTAAAATGTCACCGTATATAAGAGGAAACTCCCATACAAACAGTTTTTCGACTACCATATTACATTTATAGACGCAATTCTAATCTTCTTCCATTATCACCGGGTAACCTTGAAAATGGGCCCAAGAAGCTTAACATATTTAAACCAAGTTGTATAGATATCGATGGTGTGCCCTATACAGGGCGCTTTTCGAAAAAAATTGAATTTAAAATTTGTATATTTTCAATGTTTTCAATAAATTTTTAATTGATCCAATCAAAAAATCAATTGGAAATTTTGGAAACTTCCATCATTTTTTAATTGGATCAATCAAAAAATTAATATGAATGTTCAAAAATTTTTAATAATTTTTTTTTATTGAATATGCAATTTTTTTAATTGAAAATTTTTCAATTACCTTTTTCAAAAACTGAAATTGTTATTATCATCTTCGTGAGTGAAGCAGTTTGAATTAAAAAATTAATGGGATCATGTTTGTGCCTGTAATATTTTAGGTTTAAAGTTTTTATACAAAAAGCTCCGATTTGAACATAAACTTTATTGGACTGCTTCTTTTCAACGAGTGATATAAAAATTCAATATATGCAAAAATTTTCTCAAAACTATCAAAATGGATTTACCACAAAAAGGTTTTATGTACAAAAAAGGTTTATTTTAAACATACATACAATAGAATTTACCAGTATATGCCACTACAAATAGACTGGTTAGTGCTAAGATGTGCAAGGGAGTATGCATGTTTATTAGTTTGTGTGTATAGTTGCACTGCTGCCAGGTACCAAACCATGCAGTTTCATTAAACAACAACAATGTGAGTGTAGAGCAAGTGCATTTATGTAATACAAGGCCGGTCTTGCGGTTAATAGATCAATTAATTTCGTGATTGAACACAATTTTTATTTTTTCTGTGTAAAACAAGTCTTTTGTGCTGAACGTTGGATCGATCATATCCAAATGCGGCATACAGGAATACCCTGTACTTAGAATATTTTCAATACCCTGTACCTAGAATATTTTCAAATTTTCGCATGAACATGCCATTAAGAAAAGAATAATTTTCTCATATCAAATAGTGGTGTCTGATACAAGTTTAGGCTCAATGAAAAGGGACATCCCTTTTAGTTTTTGTGTTGTTCTCAACGGGACCCAGGCGTTTAGCGCCAAAGGCGGATATGATTACCTCTGAGCTAGATGGATCCTGCGACATATATAAATGAGCTCTGCCCGATTCTCTATTGCATGTCCCTTCACTCAGAAACTTCAGGTACAATGTGTTCGTTCTTGAATCTTAGGATAAGTTGAGTAAAAGATTTAGATATAGAAACAGTAAATTTAAATGGAAATTGAACGTTAAACCAACGGACAACAAAAAGGAAGGAGCCATGCGAGCCGGAGAAGACATTCATAAGGGAGTCTTTCCTTCAGTCAGCCATTTCATATCCGCACAGCGTAACGAGAAGGGAGTGTTTCTGAACAGAATCCTGTCGCAGGACCAAGTGGTAAACAGCGATCGCCACGGTTGACCCAGATCTGGTCTAAGGAAGAGTTGCAGAAAACTCTTCAATATGATGAAAGCCAAAAGGGCACCACACGGCTGTGACGTCTTCTATAAGGCTGAATTAATACAAGGGAGATCTAAGCCTACAAACCGTATACGGTCCTACCGTATTTAAAAGTCACAGATACACATTTCTCTCCAACGCACATTGTGGCGCCAGAAGGGGGTGTTACTGACATATTTCGTAGGAGGTTGGGGAAATTGTGTCTCAGTCAAAAATCCTTTGGGCTATAAAAAGTTTCGACTCCTTTAAATCATAAGGCCATGATGATATATTACCGATTTAATTACAAACTGTGTCCGAAAGACTAGCTCCTTGGCTAAGAGAGATATACTCTGCTTTTATCAGTACGTCGTATATACCTACTGGATAGAGAGACACAAATGTAATTTTTATTCCGAAAGCAGGGAAACCGTACACGCGAACGCGAAATATTTTCGTGCTATTAATCTGCAATCCCTTATGCTGGAAAATATGACAAGTTTTATAGAAACATATCTTAGGGCAAAGATCTCTGAAGATCGCCTTTTTTGTCATCACTTTATTTTACAACTCTGAATTATTCCTTTTTTGTTATGTTTGTAATTTTAAATCAGTTGCTTGTATGAATTCAAAGAGGTAGCATTATAGTCCACTGCCGTAAAAATAGCTTAAACGGATAATACGCGCGTGTGTTTCTTTGTCAGGCACGGGATGTTGCAAGTCCACTGCAACATCCCTTCACGACATGAACGCCTACATAGAAGGTTTTCTCGCCGTCAAAGAATATAAAATATAGCATTTTTTGACATTGAAGGTGCTTTCAATAATTTAAAAGAATCCCATGGCAGCCGGTTGTACATAAACATAAAACCGCCGTCAATCATGAAGGAGCTGCTGTTTCAAGGTATCAAAACTACCGTGAGAAAGTTTATTAATAACTAACTCACTAAAAGGTACATTACGGCGGGCTTGGGATCTGTAGATGAGCAGAGGTACACCTCAAGTAGTTGTACTGCCTCTCCTCTACTTTTGAATATAGCCATTAACAATATGTTATTGTCTCTGGAAGAAAAATGTGTAAAAGTGGTCGCGTATGCTGATGACGTGGCTACAGCGGTTAGGGGAAAGTTTTCCAGCACTCTTAGAGATAAAATTCAGGAAGCTCTACGTACGACAGTGAAGTAGGCTACCGAAAGTAGTCCAGACATAAACCCGTCTATAAGTTACCCACAGTGGCACCTGTCTCCTTGATTGGAGGGAATGTTGTTGAAAGCGCAAAATAAATTGGTGTTTTGCTGGACACGAAATTGAACTTTTAATGAAATGTTGCAGTATTCCTGATAAAACCGATTGGAACCACAATAACCCTAGTAATAAATACGTGGACTTCTATACTGATGGTTCCAGAGTAGACGATATGGTGGGGTGTATTCTGAATAAAAAGCACTGATCACGAGATGGCTGATCGTTTCAAAATTCATCTTTTTTGGGTGCAGGACCACAGAGACAACCCAAAGAATTGTAGAGCTGATGAGCTTGCGGGCTAGGATCAACCCTAAATATTTCTGGAGAATGCCTCTGGAGAAAAGTTATCTAGAGTCCACGATGAGGCCCGAAGGGTAACGAATGGCAGATGTTTGGCAGGACGGCATGTGAATTCTGAAAATAATGTGACCCTGTTTAAGACTTGAAGAGGTCTACCGCTTTGCTGTCGTTGGCTTGGACAGGGGTCTCGTTCATTGTGCCCGTCATGACAGGTCACTGTATGATCGGAAAACATTCTGATAGACTGGTAGATAGAGAAATATATGCGTTATAATTGCCCCACTGGCAGGCAGAAGGAGTTCCACTTTAGGTTCTTGGTTCTAATTTTGTAGGACTTGTCTGAATTAGCGGATGTGCAAATTCTCTATTTGTTGGACTTTTTAAAAAGAACTAAATGGATCAAGGGTAGGAAATATAACGCATTTTCCTTCTTTTGTTTCTGTAGTATCACAATAGACGAATCAAAGTCTGACTGCCAACTGCAGGGCAGTGACAATATGCAACCCACACATTATTTTCTGGTGCCACCCGTCCTCTCGTAAAAAATTGGTCAAAAATTGAGAAAAAATCGTCATAAAATCGTCACAACTAAAAATTGAAATTTTTGTTGAGTAAAAGACATCTGGAAGCTCAAATAATAAAGGATACTCGATTTTGTTTCGGAGCCCACCGTAGTGCAAAAGTTTGCATTTCTGCCTATGACGTTGAACGCCAGGATTTGAGTCCAGTCGAGGCAACCAGAAAAAAATTTCAGCAGTGGTTAGTACCTCCTATTGCTGACGAATTTGTGAAGTACTATGCCATGGTAAAACTTTTCCCCAAAGACGTGTCGCACGCAGTGAATCGAACTGCAGTCATTTATATGTTCCCTAACGGAATGTTCATGGGCAAATTTTCATTTTGCTCAATTTTTTTACTATTACTTTCAATTAAACATTTAATATCCGGAGATAAAATTTCATTTATATTTTCTTTGAACACAAAAAATCAATAAAATCTTCTCTAGAGACAAAATTTTAATACAAACTTCATCAAAGAAAAAAGAAATTTTCGTTAAACACAAAATTTTATTTAAATCTTTAACATTTTATAAGAATTTCTCTGAGGACAAAGACTCATTGAAATGTTGATTCAAGGCAAACTTTCAGAATGAAAAGCTTAAGAAACTCTAAAAATTTATTTATATTGAAATATCGATTTTTTCACAGAATTTATTCTACATATTGATATAGTCAGTCGACAAAAATGTCTCTTTGATACTGCTTGTGCTTTTCTTATCCGCATCGCATTTGAATTTTCGCTCTTGTGTAAACTCATACATTTTTTGTGTTGCGTATTCCTTTTTTTTTTTTGTTCTCTGAGACTGTTGAATAAATACTTACTGAGCGGACAGTTTTTTTTTAATTATGGCATCCTCCTCAGGAGGGAACTATTACGGAATACTTGGGTCCAACCCATCGCCCAAACATAAAAAACTAATAACCTAGTAAACCTCAATAAAGCTTCTGATTTTCCCTACATTATTGTTAAAAAAAACAGCTTCGTAAAACCTCAACAACCACAATATAAAGTTATAAAAAGTAAAAAATCCGAAAAACCTATCCGGAGCCACAACATTTTTTTTAAGTTTCAAAAGCTCTTGAATGTATTTCGTCCGAAGCCCCACTAGAGGTTAGCTTCCTGCGGGACGGTAACTTACTAGTCTTAGCAAAAAACGAGACACAAGCCAATCGTTTCCTTAAAGCCACTAACCTACAAGGCGTTTGCTTAATCGAAAGTCACTTCCATCCTAAACTTAACATCGTAAAAGGAGTGGTTTTCTCCAGGGATCTAATCGATCGTACGGAGGAAGAAATTGTGGAAGGACTCAAACATGAAGGTGTAGTTGGCTGTCGGAAAATTACAAGTTTTGTTTATGGTAAGGTGACAATCACGACGATACACATTCTCGACTTCAACCTTTTCCAACATCCAACTGAAGTTAAAGCAGGTAAAGTACTTAACTGCAAACACAGTGCAAAAAATGTTTTAAACTGGGACACACAAAGAAATATTGTAGAAGTGAACAAGAAATGTGTGAGGTGTGTTCTTCAACTCTACATGAGCCAAGCATATGTACCATAGTTCTTTGCGTTAATTGCAATCACGAACACAGGTCCAATATCAAAAATTGTCCCGTTGTAAAGCAAAGACAGAAAATTTTCAAAATAAAAACTATTGAAAGAATCCCATACAATGAAAGAAAAAGCAGCACCGATTTAAAACTTTGAAATTCCAACAAAACAATTAAAGAATACCAAAGAAGAAAATCAAAAAAATTACAGGCCCAAAATAAAAACAACAATCCTACACCAAATAATAACAAATAACTCTAAACCCATATACCAAACAACAACAATTTTAACCTCTCATGATACATCGCCAAATATCGCTCTCAGAAAATATACTAGCAATAAAGAAAAATCTAACTTTCACTCAACAAGCCAAAAATACTCAAAAAGAAACATCTAAGATACTCATCGATCAACGCTTACACAAACAAATACAACACGCACTCTCAATCACTCAATGCACCTCCCTCCAAACATTTGGAAGTGACTTTCTCACTCCCTCGCAGAATAGTCACTTTTTAGGTCCTTTTGTATGATAGTTTGTAGAGATTTCAAGATTTACAACAACAAAATGCATTACTGTCGAAATTCTATCATTCATGTTTCGCTAATTAGTTTCTCATAATCAACTGTTATTGCTACAAATTTAAAAATAGATTTTTTGTTATTGTTTTGGACGCTAACTCAAAAAACCCCAAACAAGAGAATGTATGTTAACTTAGCCTTCTGTAATGAAGAAAGGCCGGTAGCACAGAGGGATAGCATACGCCTCACAATCGTAAGGTTGGCTGTTCAAATCCCAGTCAGGGAAAATCATTGCAAAGAAAATCTTCGATTATTAATCTTGATTTGGAAAAGAAATAAATTAGAAAGAGAAATAAAAATAAGCCTCACTCTAAAAGGTAAAAAAAGACATTTGGCAAATAAATTTTTATTTTTATAAATGACGTTGATAATCGAATTTTACACTTTTTTTAGTCCCTATTTAGTCACTCATAGGTATATATCGCCAAGTGGCACGTTTTCTCCCGTACCGAGACACTAATTAGAGTAAAAAATGAAATCGCCTGAGATTGTTTTCAACTTCCTTGAGTGCAGATTTAGTGACTCGCACGATAGAAAATGTTTGGAGGGCTACTACAAATGTAAATAGTTCATCATCACTGTACAGCCCAAACATAACACCAACATCTACTCAAATCCCAACAAATACTCACCACTCTCGACTAATACTGATAAACAACATAAAAACAACATCAATGAAGCTAGAATAACACACAGGAGAGAAGAGATAGATACTCCAATTGAAAATATGGATAACTGAGCTTCTCTCTTTGTTTTCTTTCTCTTAACGTTTAAGGTAATGTTTAAAGTGTTTACGTCATATCAGATACTTCAGTGGAATATAAACGGTTTTTATAACAATCTCCATGAGCTGCAAATATTAATACGGGAACATTCACCAGATCTTATCGCTGTTCAAGAAACTCATCACTCTCACTATTCATTAAAATTTAGCGGATGCACCTCTTACACTTCTACATATGATGCGACCAAGCAAGGCGGAGCAACTATTTTCATTAAAAACAAACTAAAGCAAGAAAGTTTGATGCCATCAACAAAGATTGCTATTGGTGTTGAAGTTTTCCTTGATTTCAAACTCAAAGTCATTTCACTGTACCTGAATCCAGCAGAATCATTGTCATTTGGGAATATAACTTCCCTTTTTTCAAATAACAATCATCAAACTATTATTTTAGAAGACTTCAATGCACATTAACCTTTGCGGGGGTCGCCAGACACATTGCACAAAGGACGGATAGTTGAAAATTTAATAATTCAATCCAATATGGTTCGTTTGAACAACGGATCAGCTACTCACTTTTCTATCAGGTCCACTTTCACCCATATAGACCTATCACTCGCTTCAGGAGACATATTACCGATCGAATCCTGGCGTGCCGATAAGCAACTAAATGGTAGTGATCACTTTCCCATCTATATTCAGATTAAAAAAAGAGTATACACGGCTCTTGAAACTCACCTTAGACAGCCAAGGTTCAATATAAGTTAGGCTAATTCGCCTAAATTTAAGGAAATGCTAGAGGATGTTCATTATGAGAAACCCTCCCACCGCCGCCAAGTTACTGCTAATGTATGGATGCCACATTACAGAAACAAAAAAATTAAAAATATTAATACTGGTGGAGTAACAGTCTAATTCTATCATTCATGTTTCGCTAATTAGTTTCTCATAATCAACTGTTATTGCTACAAATTTAAAAATAGATTTTTTGTTATTGTTTTGGACGCTAACTCAAAAAACCCCAAACAAGAGAATGTATGTTAACTTAGCCTTCTGTAATGAAGAAAGGCCGGTAGCACAGAGGGATAGCATACGCCTCACAATCGTAAGGTTGGCTGTTCAAATCCCAGTCAGGGAAAATCATTGCAAAGAAAATCTTCGATTATTAATCTTGATTTGGAAAAGAAATAAATTAGAAAGAGAAATAAAAATAAGCCTCACTCTAAAAGGTAAAAAAAGACATTTGGCAAATAAATTTTTATTTTTATAAATGACGTTGATAATCGAATTTTACACTTTTTTTAGTCCCTATTTAGTCACTCATAGGTATATATCGCCAAGTGGCACTTTTTCTCCCGTACCGAGACACTAATTAGAGTAAAAAATGAAATCGCCTGAGATTGTTTTCAACTTCCTTGAGTGCAGATTTAGTGACTCGCACGATAGAAAATGTTTGGAGGGCTACTACAAATGTAAATAGTTCATCATCACTGTACAGCCCAAACATAACACCAACATCTACTCAAATCCCAACAAATACTCACCACTCTCGACTAATACTGATAAACAACATAAAAACAACATCAATGAAGCTAGAATAACACACAGGAGAGAAGAGATAGATACTCCAATTGAAAATATGGATAACTGAGCTTCTCTCTTTGTTTTCTTTCTCTTAACGTTTAAGGTAATGTTTAAAGTGTTTACGTCATATCAGATACTTCAGTGGAATATAAACGGTTTTTATAACAATCTCCATGAGCTGCAAATATTAATACGGGAACATTCACCAGATCTTATCGCTGTTCAAGAAACTCATCACTCTCACTATTCATTAAAATTTAGCGGATGCACCTCTTACACTTCTACATATGATGCGACCAAGCAAGGCGGAGCAACTATTTTCATTAAAAACAAACTAAAGCAAGAAAGTTTGATGCCATCAACAAAGTTTGCTATTGGTGTTGAAGTTTTCCTTGATTTCAAACTCAAAGTCATTTCACTGTACCTGAATCCAGCAGAATCATTGTCATTTGGGAATATAACTTCCCTTTTTTCAAATAACAATCATCAAACTATTATTTTAGAAGACTTCAATGCACATTAACCTTTGCGGGGGTCACCAGACACATTGCACAAAGGACGGATAGTTGAAAATTTAATAATTCAATCCAATATGGTTCGTTTGAACAACGGATCAGCTACTCACTTTTCTATCAGGTCCACTTTCACCCATATAGACCTATCACTCGCTTCAGGAGACATATTACCGATCGAATCCTGGCGTGCCGATAAGCAACTAAATGGTAGTGATCACTTTCCCATCTATATTCAGATTAAAAAAAGAGTATACACGGCTCTTGAAACTCACCTTAGACAGCCAAGGTTCAATATAAGTTAGGCTAATTCGCCTAAATTTAAGGAAATGCTAGAGGATGTTCATTATGAGAAACCCTCCCACCGCCGCCAAGTTACTGCTAATGTATGGATGCCACATTACAGAAACAAAAAAATTAAAAATATTAATACTGGTGGAGTAACAGTCTAAAGATCTTACGCGACAATAAGCAAAGGCCTTTCGATAAATTTAGAAAACATCCAACTATAGAAAATAGATTGGCATACAAAAAATCAGATGCCTTTTTCAAATTCAACAGCGGAAAAGCTAAACGGGAATCTTTTGCAAAGTTCACCAGCGAAATCACAACTGATACTCCACAAACTAAACTTTGGAACAATATCGGTAAACTAAAGGGGTCGAACGACTTTAATGGTACTTCACATATTTACATATTCACATATACACATAATTATAAATTGTACGCGTGAAATTTCTAATAATTTTGCAGAATTTTGGTCTCAACAATACAGTGATGATAACTTTCCCAACAGATGTGGTAACAACAAAAATTCAATAAACTTGTCTGTCGATTATTTTATTGTACCTTCTGCCAGAGTGTTGGAACAAGACTTTAAAATCTTTGAATTGCAATATTCTCTACGCCTTCTTAAAGGTTCAACTTCAGGTTTTGATAGAATATCATATCCTATGTTACAAAACCTACCACCAAACATACTTGCTTCAATTGTACAACATAATTTATGAAAACGGTATCCTGCCTGATCAATGGAAAATCTCCACGATAGTGCCAATACCTAAACCTAACAAAGATTTCACCCTGTTTGTCAAAGAAAATTTGAAAAAATGGTTGCTAAAAGACTCGTTTGGATCCTTCTCAAAAAAAAAAAATTATTAAGTAAACAACGAGTTGCATTTAAACCTAAAAAAGGCATAATTGATGCACTCACATACTTTGACCACAAAGCTGCAAACATATTATCGCACAGAGGTCATCTTTCCATCTTATCAATCGATTTTGATAAGGCTTTTGACCGAATCGGAGTTCATACTATAATATCTCAACTAATCGAGTGGAAACTCAGCAAACGGATTATTAGTTTTGTATGGATTTATGACAAAGCGCAAAATGCGAGTAAGAGTGAAGAACATATACTCTTCTATAAAGCCTTTCAACAATGGTATTCCCCAGGAATCTCCTTTGTCGTAATACTATTCCAGATTGCAATTAAAAACCTAACCCGAATAGTCTGCAACCAGAAGTATTTCAAACATGTCATCTATGCTGACGACCTGTATATTATGGCGAAACATAAGGTAAACTCAAACTTACAGATCGAGATTGACGACCTATATCAGAACATCAATAGCTGGTGCGATGAAACTGCCTCCACATCTGCAGAAAGCGCAGTTGTGCCGGTAACAGTATCACAATACAAGAACACAAATTAGAACTTGTTAAAGCTTTTAGAATTTTAGGAGTAATTTTTAATAGCAGTTTCTCTTGGACCTCTTATGTGAACTTTTTGAAATTTTCACTTCAACCTTCAAAGAAAGGCAATTCCCACCCTAACGCTGTCTTGAACGTAGTCCGCTGCGTCATTCTGGAGATATATATGGCTGCATAATTTTTAGAAAATGTCCGGTTTGGCAATTGAAGAAAATCACAACAGTTTTTCATTCAGCAATAAAAGTCACACTAGGAGTAAAATCTAGTCCAATAAGAAACCTTTTGACTACAACTGGCTTTGAAACATTAAGAGAAAGATTTAATGGATTGACAGCGAAGTTTATTACCAAAATATTAATTCCTAATCTAATCTAATAAATCGGATTTCTTTCATTTAATCGCAGCAACCTCTAAGAGTACCATCTACTATATCTCTGGCAATGAGTGGAGCCAATGAAATGAGTATTGATACAAAACCACAAAAAGCCTATGTCCCAACTGAACCTCCTTGGAAGTTTAAACCAAACATTTTCATTGATACTTTTCTACATATTGGTAAAAACTTAACACCTCCATGTTACTTTCTATCTACCTTCAACCAAATTTCCATCTTTTACAAAAAATAAAAATTGGAAAATTATTGTAACGGATGGATCCAAAACCTCTCTCTCAAATGAAAGGTATTTAGGATAAGAAAACGTATCTGATATCCAATTGTCGGACTAAGTGTAGAGGGGGACACCCAACCCCAAAACACCCCTCAATCGGACATATCTCCGACCACGACAATATGGGACTCAAATGAAAGTAATTTGCGAGTAGAATACGAATCTAATATCCAAATGTGGGACCACGTTTCTGGGGGTCCACCACTTCCCCAAATAGGACAAATTTACTGATCATGGCAATATGGGCCTCAAATAAAAGGTATTTAAGTGCAGAGTACGAATCTTATATCCAAATATGGGACCAAGTGTTTGGGGGGCCGCCTCTCCCCAAAGGGGACAAAATTACGACCATAGCAATATGGGGCTCTAATGAAAGGTCTTTGGCAGTTAAGCACGAATCCGATATCAATATTCTGGAAAAGTGTCTATGGGGCCACCCCACCTCCACAACACCACCCAAATAGGAAGTATTTTCTGACTATTGCAATAAGAGGGTTTTTAGAGTAGAACACGAATCCGATATATATTTTCAAGGCCAACTCACTGAGTGGCCGCCCATCCCCCCAAAAAAAACCCCAAGCCAGTCATGTTTGCCCACTATGGAAATATGGGGCTCAAATTAAAGGTATTTGGGAGAAGACCACGTATTTGATATCAACATTAGGGACCAACTGTCTAGGGCACGTCCCACCGCTATAACAATCCCCAAATAGGACGTATTTGCTCACCACGACAATTTGGCTCTTAAAGAGAGTGGAACTAAATATTTATAGTTTTTAGGGCCAATACCCCAAACCGGACATATTTGCTGACTTTTGCAATAAGGAGTTTAAATGAGATTAGAAAACGAATTTGATATCCATTTTGAGGCCAATGGCAAAAGGGGGTTCAAATAAATTATATATAGATATATGAGAATAGAGCACGTTGCTGATATATTTTCCGGGCTTAGTGTTTGGTGGACCACCCCAAACCCCAAAACACCCCTAAATAGGGCATATTTACCGACCATGTCGATGTGGAGCTTAAATGAAAGGTATTGGGGGGTAAAGCAAGAATTGATACCCACATTCGGGACCAATTTTCTGGGGGTCTACCCCTTTCCCAAAAATACCCCACAAACAGCAATTTTTTACTAACCGTCGCAATATGGGGCCCAAATAAAGGTATTTGGGAGTAGAATACGAATATCGAAATGTGGGATCATGTATTTGGGGCACCGCTCTTATATATAAAGTAAAAGAAGGCGCAGAGGAGCAGGCCCGGGTCAGGTAGTCTTATATATAAAATTCAATTTGTGTTTGTTTGTCGGTTCGTTTGTTCCGTATGGACTCAAAAACGGCAGAACCGATTACCTTCAAATTTCCACAGATTGTGTACGTTGGGTCGGAAGGAAACATAGGCTATATAAATTTTTGATATCGGGAGGGTGTCGGATCCTCCCCCTTAGCCCAAAAGTACTACCCAAAAATAAAAGGGGGCCGATCGGGACAATATGGGATTCAAATGAAAGGTATTTAAGAGTAGAGTACGAATTCATAATAAAAGTTAGGTCCAAGTACCTGGGGGTTCGCCCCAGCTCCAAACCCCCTTAAAATAGGTTTACTTGACGATCATGACAATTGGGACTCAAATAAAAGGTAGTCGGTAGTAAATTAAGAATATGGTGAGGAAGTAGGAATAGGCTTTATTATTAATTGATATCGGAAGGGGGCGGACCCTCCACCGTTACCCCAAAAACACCACCCTAAATCTAAAGTGGACCGATAAGGACAATATGGGTATCAAATGAAAAGTATGCGGGAGTGGATAACGAATCTGGCATACAAAATCATGTCGAAGTATAGGGGGTCACCCCACCCTCACAGAAACTCCCAATATGGGCACATTAGCCAATCACGGATATATGGGACTCGGTTTGTTTGTTCCGTATAGACCTAAAAAAGGCAGAACCGATTTTCTCGAAATTTTCGCATATTGTGTAGGTTGGTCTGGTAGGAAACATAGTCTATATAATTTTTCGGTATCGGAAGGGGGACGAACCCTTCTTCTTATGCCAAAAACATAACCCAAAATCAAAAGTGGACCGATCGGGGCAATATAGGCATCAAATGAAAGGTATTGAAGAGTATAATACGAATATGGTATTAAAATTTGAGTCTTAGTACCCATCGGGACGCCCCAACCCCAAAACTCCCCCAAACAGATACATTGGAGGTTAATTTCAATATGACCAGAAAACGAATATGGTATTAAAATTTGGGTCAAATGAAAAGTATAAGGCAGTAGATTACAAATTTGGCATAAAACATTAGGTCCAAGTAATGTTCGCCCACCCCCAAACACCCCCAAATGGGCATATTAGCCGGCCATGGCTATATTGGACTCAAATGAAAGGTATTAGGAAGTAGATTACGAATAAGACATTAAAATTTGCGTTCAAGTCAAGGTGGCGCTTTTCCTCCTAAAGATACGTCAAATGGGTTATTTGACTCTTTATGACAATATGGGACTCAAATGAAGGGTATTTGAGAGTAGAAAACGGGTTTGATATCCAATTTTGGAGCCAAGTTTTTTGGGGTACATCCTATAGCACCTCCTAAACTGAACTTAATTTCCGTTGGGAATAAAGAACGAATTTGATATCTAATTTCAGTTCGAAGTGGCGGTGGCCGCGCCAACCCCAAAACACCCTCCAAACGGTTCATAACACCTCTTTGCGGAAAATTTTTTAAATGACATTGTACCTCACAAATGTCGCCAACATTAAGGGGGAATAAACACCGCTTCGTCCGATGTTCTCGCCAAGATTCGAACGCGTTCAGCATCATAGGCTACAATGGTACGAATTCGATATCCGCATTCAGGGCGAAGTGACCCCACCCTAAAAAGATATTAGAGGGTTAAAGAAGGCTCAGTGGAGCGGGCCCGGCTAGTAATCTTATATAATATACACTTATAATAGAGATTAGGTCGAAAACCTTTGTTGTTAGAACCTAGTAACTTTTGTATTTATTATCATAATTTATTATGAACCTAAATTCTTTTAATAAATAAATGATAAACAAATATTAATATAGTACTGACAAAGAATTATTAAAAATACATCTTAAAAAATACCGCACATTTTTGGTACAAAAAGCGAGATAGTAAAAACCCGGTTGTGCTACCATATTTAGCAAAAACGTTCCCCTGTTTACCAAAATCGAACTGATAATCTTAATAACTATGTGACCTAAGAAGTATAAAAAAACGTCAAGACATAAGAAGACTTAGACGTCACGTCTACTCGCACCGGGTGTGTTTACTGATTCGGTAGCTTGATCAGTAGTCATCACCGTCAGATGATAGTTCGGTCGTATAGCCGCGAGACTGATTGGCCTGTCGTCATTGGGCAGAGAGTGAATCGATTTTCTGCATTTCCGGCCAGCAAACCATATGCATTTTATAAGTGCAAGAAGAAACACATCAAGTCGAAATTCAGAGAAATTTGAAGCAAGTGAACGTGACCGAAGGGGACAATAAAAAAAAACAAGTTTCGGCTCGGTAATTGCTTGACTCATCCGAGTTTGCATATCAAAGTTCTAGTTCTGATGAGAGAACGAAAAAAAATTCGATTCAGAACTTTATATCCTCCGTAAATTCATTTTGAATGCTTCATATCATGCACCATTCGTTGCATTTATTCGCATCGCCTCGTTTTTATACCCTCCATCATTTTATACCCTCCTTATTTTCAAATTTCGTGAAAACTATTAAGTTTTGTGTAACCAAAAAGCGCGTTTCAAAAGTTTTTTCGAGGAATGGAAAAAAACGGAAAAATATCTTAGAAGGACTACTTTGAAGGGGACAAGATAGTTATTGATGAATAAATCAATACCTTTTAAAAAAATTAAATAACGGTTATTTTTTGATTAGACCTTCTACTAATTTCGTCATTCCGTTTGTAACACATTGAAATATTCATCAGAGACCCAACAAATTTTTTTCGTCTGTTTGCTGAAAGCTCGCAAACTTTCGAAGGAGTAAGGCTAGCCGCTTGAAATTTCACACAAATACTTCCTGATAGTGTAGGTCGGTTAATAGAGCTTATATAGGAAAAGTCTTGGAAAGAACCTACCCCATGCGATTCATTGTGGAGGGTATATAAGATTCGGCCCGGTCGAACTTAACGCACCTTTGTTTTTTTCAATTTTTACTTTCAGTCTAACTTTACTAGCATCTACATTTATTTTTGATTTTTTAATCAGAAAACAGGCAAATATCTTCAACAGATTTTCGAGTTTCATTAAGAGACGCTTGTACGAACTACGCTTTCAATTAAAACCACAGTTTGTTACAAACTGAATGCGTATAAAAAAATCTGTACGTGCTAATACGATATGAATTGACACAAAAACACACAATCCAATGACCTTTTCGAATTCAAGAGAGTAATGAAATATTGCTTTCAAATGATACTCCCTCCATATACACACATGCAAGCATTTTCATTCATACAGAAATATTGTATATATTCGAAAGTATTCCAGAGTATTGCAAGCCCCATTTATTGTATAAAATAAAAAAAATGGAAATGCCTGGTATTTTTTCACATCCAAGTGCTTCTTATCACAAATACTCGTTGGTTCACTGTAATACCGGCTAATGTTGCTTTACTTGTTTATTGCATCATTCATTGACACTTATAAAGGAAACATTCCCAAAAGAAGCCCTACAAGACATGTGCTGGAGATCAAGTTTCCGCCGTGTCGAAACTCAGGAAGAAGAAGATAGTAAACGTATGATGGGAAGAATAACAGTATATTTTTGATGAAATGCGATAACTGATATGATAGTGGGAAGGTTTATAATACAGGGTTGTCCAAATGAGATGTTATTAAAAAAGTTAAAATGGGACGGACCTAATCTTGGATAGCCACCAAAAGGTTCCTAGGGTTTAAGAAATCATATCAAGGATCCGATTTTATTGTGGGCCATATCTCCTAATGTACATATTTGGATGCCACTTGGCGCAGGTGTTGTAGAACCTAAGGGTACTTCACTTAGCAAATTTCAGTCAAATCAGTAGTTTAGGCTCTAAAGAAGTCAATACTGAGGAATGATTTTTATGTTTCATGTATCTATCTGGGTTGCATTTGGTGTAAGTGTTGGAGGGCATCATTGTACTACTTTGCGGCTTACCAAAATAGAAACATTTTAGAAGCTCAAAAAATCAAATTGGGGTATCGGTGTGTATGTCCGTCTGAGCAGACGGATGGACGGACATTGCTAGACCGAATTAGAATGTGCAGGACTCCTGCTGCACATCAAGTATCATTTTAGGAACGAAAAAAATCAAATCGGGGGATCGGTTTGTCTGTCCGTCTAAACAGATGTACGAACATTGCTAGATCCTATTAGAATTTAAAAATGCTAGAAAAAGAAACGTCTCGGTTGTTGGTAGGAAATGAACATATTTATTATTTCTTAAAAGCATGCCTTAATACTATAACAACTTACATATACTTATAATTCTACAGACTAAAAAATGCTTAATACCTAAGGACAAACAAATACAAAATACATATAGTTTTTTTTCCATACATAAGGGATTTTCACACAGTCAGCTAGGTTTTTGTTGTTGTAACAGTTTGTTGTGTTTTTTCTATCATCTGCTAGATTCTGTTGAGTATCCAGATCCAAGAAATCTGCGAATAAGATGGAGTATCCAGAGGGATCTGGATCTGAGTTAAACAGGTGTCGTGTTTCGTGTAGTCCCTGGTCACAATCGGGACATACATCCCGCCCGTCCACATCAATCATTGCTCTGCAGGAGTTGAGGCGGCTGCATTTGCCCGATCGTAATTGAGACAGAACTACTCTGGTTTGCCGGGGGCGTTCAATTTCTTCAGGTGCAATGGGAGACGGTCGTTCCCAAGGACTACATTCACCCGGTAGCTATTTACTGCATTTGCTACCGTATCTACATGAATGTTGTCTAGACCCGCTTGATCTAGAGGTTCTCTCTTGTAGCGTTAAAACTCACGCTCTAGATCATGTAGATCTACCTTAAGGCTTCTGGGCGGTGGATATCTATCTACAAGATGATGATTTGGATGGTCTCTGCGATAACAGCCCAAAAATTATTGCTTAGACAGCATGTAGTTATGGGTAGGATTTTTGGCTCCTGGTGGAGTTGGTCTACACGAGAACTGAGAAGACAGCCCGTCGCAGTTCGAAGGACGGCATTATGACAGATCTGAATATTATTCCACTGCGTGTCACAGATCTGACGAGACCACACTGGCGCTGCATAATTTACCACAAACTGGCCAATTGCTTTGTACGTGATCAACAGGGTTTCTTTGTCAGCACCCCAAGTGCTGCCGGTAAGTGACTTGAGGACCTTGTTTCGACTTTTGGCTTTATCGCAAATTGCTGTAGCATGTGGGGAGAATGTTTAAGAGCTGTCAAATGTGACGCCAAGTATTTTGGGACACTTAATGTTCGAAATCATGTCTCCATCGCCCATCACAGTCAGCTGGGCATTCACCTCACGCGTATTTGTAGTGAACAATGTGGTTGAAGATTTCGTGGTCCATTTCGTACCATTGTCCGCATATGATACGATCTCTATGCCATCTGGAGGGGTGGAATTGTTAAAAGACGTGTTTTATATTCAAAAACAAGCAAACGAATGAAAAATTTTATTTTTCAATATACATACAAAGGGTAGTTTTCATAACTAATATTTCATAGCATACTACCATACATTATAACAAAGTTTATTTATTTAAAGTACAATCTTCATTTCCAACACCCCCATTAGATTGGTCTTTAAAGCCAAGTAAATTGCAACAATGGATATGTTTGGGAGCCGGCAATCCTTTCGTCAGTATGTCTGCCACCATATCTCTAGTTTGAATGTAAGCAATCTTAATTTGGTCTTCTTCAATTAATTCTCTAACGAAGTGATGACGAATGTCGATGTGCTTTGAGCGAGCATGAAATGTATTATTATGTGATAAACAAATAGCACTCTTATTATCGCATTTGATTTCAATGGAGTGAATTTCATCAAGTTCTGTGAGCAAGGATTTAAGCCACATTGCTTCTTGTGCTGAAGTCGATAATGCCATGTATTCAGCTTCGGTGGTAGAAAGAGCTGTAGTCTGTTGCTTCTTTGAATTCCACGATATTGGCCCATTTTGAAATTTAAAAACATAACCAGTGGTTGACTTTCTGTCGTCCACATCACCAGCCCAATCAGCATCAGTAAATCCATCTATTTGACTAGATCCATCTTTACTGAATTGCAGTGCATAATGACTTGTCGCCTTAAGGTATCGGAAAATTCTTTTTACAGCTTGCCAGTGTGCTTTACCATAATTTTTATTAAATCGTGAAAGCACCCCCACTGCATATGCAATATCTGGCCTTGTCACCTGCGCTGCATACATTATGCTTCCGACTGCTTCTTGATACGGTATGGTTTTCATTTCGTTTATTTCATCTTCTGTGGTAGGACACATATTCTTGGTAATTTTCTGGTTGATGTCAATTGGACTTTTTCAGCATATCTTCAATGTATAATTTCTGATTCAACCATAGCTTTCCATTCTCACGATCCCGTGTTAATTTCATTCCTAAAATATAGTGGGTTGGACCTAAGTCCTACATCTTAAAACATTTTGAGAGTCTTTCTTTTATGTACTCTTTACTTCTTTGATTATTTGAAAATATCAAAATGTCATCGACGTAAATTGCCACGTACGTTTTCTCTCCGTTTTGAGTTTTGAAATAGATGCATGGCTCTGTTTTGGATTGTGTGAGACCAATTTTCTTCAGAGTTTCATCTAACATTCTATTCCAAACTCTACTCACCTGTTTTAAACCCTATTTGGATTTCTTTAAGCGATATACCTTACGTGTGTCCGACTTGCAACCTTCTGGGATTTTCATGTAAATTTCTTTTTTTAGTTCACTCTGAAGAAACGCTGTCACAACATCCATTTGATCTATGTCCAAGTCATGACGAACGGTCAGGCTGAGAAGAAGTCGAATGGATGAATATCTCACAACTGGTGAGAACGTTTCGCTATAATCAATTCCTTCCTTTTGTGAATATCCTTTTGCCACAAGTCTGGCTTTGTAACGCTCGATTTCACCGTTAGAATTTCGTTTTATTTTGAACGTCCATTTGCTATCAATTGCATTCCTTCCTGGTGGTAAATCAACAATTTCCCAGGTTCCATTTTCAACAAGTGCATTTAGTTCGTCTGATATAGCCTTTTTCCAATGTTCTCTATCAACACATTTTTAAGCTTCTCTCATATTTTTGGGTTCCTCAGAACATTCTATGAGACTTACTTGCGCATACTTTGGATTAGGCTTCATAGTCCTAGATGATCTTCTTAATTTCGGAGATGCGGTTCTACTGTCATCAGATGAATGGTTATCCACACATTCCTCAAACTCATCTTCAGAAATTTGATCAGAAATGTCCTCATTCTCTTGACCATCCGCTTCCTGAATGTTAGGATCTTCTTCCCCCACTGAATCGCATCCGAAATCTATTTTGTAAAATATAATATCACTTTCCCTCTTTGGGTCATCTAAGAATTCAGATTCCAGAAATTTCGCATCCCTGCTCAATGAAACATTTCCAGTTTTAGGATCAAAAAACCTATACGAATTCGGATGTTGTGACTTGAACGACGGCCTTGCATCCAAACACTTTCAAATTCTTCAAATTTGGTTTTCTCCCATACCATGTTTCATAAGGACTAAGGAAATTTTGACGCTTACATGGAGTTCGGTTTATTAAATAAACTGCAGTATTTGCAGCCTCAGCCCAGAAAGTTTTTGGTAGTTTTGAATCAATAAGAAGGCATCTGGTTTTCTCAATGATGGAACGATTAATTCTCTCTGACTTACCATTTTGTTGCGGTGTGAACGGCACCGTGGTCTGATGTTGAATCCCATTTTGCACCATGATGCTTTTCATTTTAGCATTGCAGAACTCGGATCCATTGTCACTTCTAAATGCTTTAATTCTTTTACCAGTCTCATTTTCAACTTGATTTTTGAACTCAAAAACTTCTCAGAGACTTCACTTTTCTTCTTTAAAAAATAAACAAAAATTTTCGATGAAAAGTCGTCAACAAAAATTAGCATGTATTGTGAGCCCGCAAAGGATGGACATTCCATTGGACCACAAACGTCTCTGTGAATCAACTCCAGGAGGTCAGTTGTACGATTGGTTGTTTCATAAAAAGGATATCTTGCAAATTTCCCTTTATAGCATGTAACACACTCGAATTTACAAGGTTCAAAGCAAATTCCATCAACAGTTCCAGAAGCCATTTTCTTCAAAATGTCATTATTCACATGCCCAAAACGCTTGTGCCACATCTGAACTTGATTTTCTTGAGCCTTTCCTGCTAAAGCCTTATGATTCGAAGTCTTTAATTGAAACATACCATCCACATGATTTCCAGTAGCAATAACTTCCTTGTCTTTGGTGATAACCTTACAGCCATTATTAGTGAAACGAACCTCGTGTCCCTTTTGTACTATTTTCGATACTGACAAAAGGTTTAGACATAATTCTGGAACAAACAGTACATCATTGAGCTCAACAGACTCCCTGTTCGCAATTGTAGGCAAATCTATATTTCCAACTCCTTTTACCATCATCTTGGAATTATTTGCAACTGTCACCTCAGCTACTTTTGGTTCAATATTACCATTAAACAATGCCTCATTGGACGACATATGAGCCGATGCTCCAGAATCAAAATACCAGTTCTCTTTTCCGGCACTACTTACCGAAAAGGAACCAATCATTGCATTTGACTTTTTCTTTGTGGTATTTTTGTTTGGGCACTTAGCAGCAATATGTCCAAATTTTTGGCAATTAAAACATTTTGGACCCTTTGGTTTTTGCTTCTGACGACTATTGAGTGCTAAATTTTCATCATTTTGGATGCGCACGTTCTGTAAAAGTTTTAGCTTAATAGAATCTCCTGTGATTTTCATTCCAGAACTTTGAATGCCCATTATCATTGGTTTATATTCCTCAGGAAGACCAGCCAGCATCATTGATCCAACCCATTCTTCATCCAATTTCAAGCCAGCACTTCTAAGCTTATGTGCACTCGTCAATATATCATTTACATACCCATCCACGGACGCAAAATTATTGAGTTTTGCAGAACAGAACCTCTGGATAAGACTGACTCTTCGTACCAAACCAGAATCGGCAAAGACTTGATTCAAAGTATCCCATATTTCTTTGGCATTCTTGCACTCTCGAATATGTGGATACACACATTTGTCCACCAGCATAATTAGCTCTGCTCGGGCTTGAATATTTTTCTCCTCTTTGCTCTCGGTTCCTTCTATAGACTTCCATAGATCCTTCATTTGAAAATATGCCATTACGGCAAACTTCCAATCTTCGAAATTTTCATTTCCACGCAGCTTTTCTATAGCAGTATTATTCGTTGCCATTGCTAGTAAGTAATAACATATCTTACAAATCACACTTCAATTATTTTACGCGTTCAGGCCCATAACCTGTTAAAAGACGTGTTTTATATTCAAAAACAAGCAAACGAATGAAAAAATTTTATTTTTCAATATACATACAAAGGGTAGTTTTCATAACTAATATTTCATAGCATACTACCATACATTATAACAAAGTTTATTTATTTAAAGTACAATCTTCATTTCCAACAGGAATGGAGGATAGGTAGAGATTAAACAGTGCCGGAGATATCACCCCGCCCTGCGGGACTCCCTGTTTCAGTCAACTAGGTACTTGCATTAAACGAAATTTATTCACTCTACAATACATTTAACCCGGCACGGGACAGCACAGGCTCTAACATTGAGGTCCGATCTGTGTGGCGTTCATTACCGTCTGAAGCTTAGCTGCGAGCTATCGGGCGTGCCACATACGCAGTAGGAGCAACGGCAGTTGCGGACAATTCGCGGTAACGAGCGAAGAGTCTCAGTGAGAGGCCGGGCGGCATCGGCTCTTGCACAAATACTGAGTGCCTATGATGCTTGATATGACAAGGCGGGCTATTGGCGCATTTAAATAATCAATAGCCATCGGTCCCTTCGACCGGAACGAGTTTACTCACCTACAGAAGCTTGACAAGGATCGCCACCTCCACATGAAAATGTGGCTACGACAATGACGTTGCGATAGATGGAAGGCATTTATCCAGCTTGTTAGATGTACGATCGAACCGTGAAACGAATATGATTCGGATCATCGCCTTGTTACAGCAAAGGTTCGCACCCGATTGCGCATGGCGAGGAAAGATAATCTGATTCCATACAGACGCTGGACACTGAAAAGCTGCAAACAACGGCATACTCCACTCGACTGACCCAACTGCTTGATGAAAGCACTCCTTTTTCCGATGATATAATGGTGCAGTGGCAAACCATTGTCCACTCCATAGAAAATGCCGCGAAATCCGTACTTGGGTACCGAAAGGCTCCCCCCGAAACCCATGGTATGACGAAGAGTGTCTCGATGCTACTGAAGCCAAGAATGGGGGTTACAGAGAAACCCTGCAATCAATAACAACCAGATAAAGGAGAGGTATCGGGAGAAAAGGAGAGAAAAAACGTCTATACCGCAGAAAGGAGATGGAAAGACGCAAGTGCGAGCGAATTGAGATGTACAGGAGTCAGAATGAAGTCCGAAAATTCTACCAGAGAATTAAACATCAAACTTTGGTGCAGGCACACCCCCCTGCAGAGACAAAGAAGAAAATCTGGTAACTGACACAGATAGCGTGTTGATAATATGGAAATAACATTTTACCCAACGGTTAGTATCAAGCGATATCGGCGAAGAGGATACCGCAGAACCGACACACTGATTATGCGTATGCATCAGCTTGTCTACGCATCTGGCTAGACGAACGCATAACCGATAATTGGAACCTTAGCATAATATGTCCCGTACACAATAAAGGGGATGAAATGTGCCAACTACAGTGGAATAAGTCTCCTCCCCATCGCATAAAAAATATTTTCGAGCGTACTGTGTGAAAGATTAAAACCTAAAGTCGATGAGATAGTTGCAGCTTTAGACCTAGTAATCCACCAAAGATCAGATATTCACACCGCGAAAAATCCTGAAAAAGACAAGAGAAAGACAAATCAACACCTACCATCTCTTTGTTGCCTACAAAGCCGCTTTCGATGCCCCAATACGTTCAAAGGTATTTCAAGCCATGTCTGAGTTTGGTATCCCTGAAAATAAATAAGACTCTGCAGGATGACACTTGCTGATACACGTTCCTCTCAGTAAGAATAGGAAAGAAAATAACTTCGAACCATTTAATAGCAAATGGTCGTGTTATCTCTTTAATATCCTGCTGTGAATAGACAAGACAACAAATGCTCCTCGCCTATGCCGACGACATCGATATCATAGGTCAATCATCGGAAGTAGCAACTGCAGCCTTTAAAAGAATCGTTGAAAATTAGTCTGGCAGTAAATGGAGAAAGACAAAATCAACTCCCGAAACGCCTTGTACAATCAAAACTTTGAGATAGTCAGCAACTTTATTTATCTTGGCACCGCCCTAACGAATGATACCAGTTTTGAAATGAAGCGAAGAATAATACTGGCAAACAGATTCTACTTTGGGTAAAGTAAGCAGTTTAGAAAGAAGGCCACCTCTCGACAGACGAAGATTACACTATACAAAACAATGATACTTCCCGTGTTGTTACGTGGTTCTGCGGCATGGGAACTTGCGAAAGCAGACAAGGCAGCGCTTGAATGTTTGAGAGAAAGATTCTTCGTAAAATATATGGACCAGTTTGCGTTAATGGAGAATATAGGCGTCGTAAGAACCACGAGCTGTATGGTGACGATAGCATAGTTACACGGATAAAAATACAACGGCTTCGATGGCTGGGTTATGTTGTCAGAATGGATGAAGAAGCTCCAGCAAAGAAGTCTTTAGAAAGCAAACACGGTTGTACACGCAAACTGGGACGAACAAAAGAACGATGGAAAGATAAAGTGGTGGTGTCAGGGATTATAAAATGAGCGCAGTCAAGCGGACGGCAAGCTGTGTTCGTCCGACGATCTAGTATGTATACTTTGGTGGCCACCGGGGCGCAGAGGTTACCATGACCACCTATGGCGAGGTGCGCCTGGGTTCGAATCCTAGGGAGAACATCCGAAAAATATTTTCTGTGGTAGTTGCAAAATTGCCCATGAACATTCCATTAAGGAACGGGGGCAAACTTCTTAAATCTCACTAAGTTCAATTCAAGTTTAAGATCAATACAACTAAGCGGTTGAAGAAAAATGCAAGCACCCTCTATTCCTTACTGACTATGACTGTATTATAGCCATTGTCTGTCCATCCGTTAACGTGAAAATTGTTCGCAGAGCATTAAGTGATAATAACTTATATAGCAGGAGTCCAGGAAAAGTAACACTTTTGAGAAATATACATATCACAGGAACACAACAGTTTTCAAAACCTCACATTAATATTGGAAAATGGAGAAACATAGTGTGATTGCATGAATCAAAACTTGTTTTTAGGGTAGTGTGAGTCCTGAAAATATATGAGACGTTCGTCGGAATTAATAATATAGTCTTCGAGATACAACTAAAATCATAAAATATGGTAGATAAAATGTAATGGTTTCGTCTGCTTGATTCTGTTGAGTATCAAGATCCAGGAACTCTGGAACTAAGATGGGGTGCGTCCAGAGGTATCTGGGTCTGAGTCGAGTGGGTCTGGCTGGGCAGTTAAACAGGTGACGTGTATGGTGTGGTCCCTGGTCACAATCGGGACATACATCTTGCTCGTCGGCATCAATCCTCGCTCTGTAGGAGTTGAGGCGGCTGCTTCTGCCGGAAGGTAATTGAGCCAGAACTACTCTGGTTTGCCGGGGGAGGTCAATTTATTCAGGTGCAATGGGAGGCGGTCGTTCTCCAAGGAGACATTCACCCGGTAGCTATGTACCGCATCTGCTACCGTGTCTGCTGGATATCTATCCACAAGATGATGATTTAGATTGTCTCTGCGATAACAACCCAAAAGGAATTGCTTAGATAGCATTTAGTTATGTCGTCGCACTGGTAGGATCTTTGTCTCTTGATAGAGTAGTCCACATGAGAATTGAGGAGACAGCTCATCGCTGTTCGGAGGGCGGCATTATGACAGATCTGAATATAATTCCACTGCGTGTCACAGTTTTCACGAGACCACACTGGTGTTGCATAACTTACCACAAACCGGCCAATTGCTTTATACGTGATTAACAAGGTTTCTTTGTCAGCACCCAAAGTGCTGCCGGCAAGTGACTTGAGGACCTTGTTTCTACTTTTGACTTTATCGTAAATTACTGTAGCATGTGGGGAGAATGTTTAAGAGCTGTCAAATGTGACGCCAAGTATTTTGGGAAACTTGATGGTCGGAATCATGTCTCCATCGACCATCACAGTCAGCTGGGCATTTACTCCACGCGTATTTGTAGTGAACAATGAGACTGAAGATTTGCTTCGACTTCTTACCTCTAAATTCCACAAATGACTGGCGACCACACAGATAATTCGCGACTTAGCGTTTCAGGCCTGGCTGGAGGGACGTGTTGGCGCTACGGATGATATTCGTAATTGATGGTTGAACAACCTGGCGCATCACTTCGGATCAGTCACGGTTACGTCGCCAGAAATGACAGGTCCTGTCATCCCGTCTACCGGGGGTAGACCATATCTTGCCTGAACCGGTGTCAAAGTTACATTGCTTCAAGTGTTCCAGCTACAATTTCCGCCTATGTTCGTTGACTACTATTTCCAGATTCAGCTCGCTGATTTTGTGGTAAGTGGGGTCCGTACAACGAATCGCATCACGCTCGTCTGCGTTAAGCCAACCCAAACGGCCTTCTTCTGATTGATTAACGTCCGGCGCTCAGAGGTTATGAAGTCGGGTGATCGGTCGATGGTGAGAATTATGGGGAGGTGGTCTGACCCCAAAGAGATGACGGCTTGCCAGGGTACGTTACTCAGGAGATCAGGGGATGCAATGGAAATGTCTGGCGAGCTTCTACTCCTCCTCGTTATCCTAGTGGAAGCATCCTCATTCACCGTGCAAAGCGTGGAGCCTTCAACCTGCTCTGCCGAAGCCATGCCACGCTGGTCGTTACCTAGGGGACAATGCCATGAAATGTGATGCGCATTAAAGTCCCCAAGAACCAGACGATTAAGTCCAGATATTAATCCACTTATGTCGGGTTTGTAAGCTTGGCCATTAATTGGGACACAGCTACCAACAAGCGGTATGTACACGTTGTTTAGCTCTATCTCGGCAGTACCAGACCTGACTGCTATCCCCATACACACTATGTAGGGGTCACTAGCGCCAGGCGCAGGCGAGATGGGTCTATATTGCACGGAATGGTGTATCACGAAGGCCAATCCTCCACCTCCATTCCTTGAGCGATCCTTACCTAGCACATTGTATCCGTGACAACTTTGCAAGCTGCAGGTGTTCGTCAGCTTTGACTCCTGGATCTCTGCGACCAATGTGAGACCGTTGCAATTCAATTGCAAAAATGATACTCTTCCCGACATTGGCCTGGCAATATTGAGGCTGAGATGCTGCTGTTGCGTATATTGCCGCACGGGAGAGGTCGGAGGTCACATAGTCCGACGACAAAGACGCAGCGTGGCATGGCTGCAATCCCATGGCAGCCGGTTGTACGCACCGGATTGACCCGATGGAATCTTCATCGGCAAGGGCTGCCGCCTCAGTGTACGTGTTCGTCTTTTTTTGTCATGGGAGAGGCACATCCCGGAGTGCCTTCTCCGTATGCTTCTGGTCCGTGCCGGGATTGAAAGGAACCCCGGACCCTGGTTCTGTTCCGTTTGCCAGAACCGCCTTCATCATCGGTCAGTGTCGGTGAGGTGTAACCGGTGCTTGGAGTGGGTACATTTCCGTTCTTGCGCTGGCCTAACTTCGTTACGGGAGTATAGTCATACTGGCTATGTCGCTAGGTGCTGTGCGAACATAGCCAGCAGTGGGTCACAAGCGTCGCCGTCGTCGCCTTCGGCGTCCTCGTCGTCGGACTATGTGACCCCCCCGACCTCTCCCGTACGGCAATTTATGCAACGACAGCACCCTAGCCCTACTATTGCCAGGCCAGTGTCGGGAAATGTATCGTTCTTGCAGTTAAACTGCAATGGACTGCGAGGCAAGATTGATGAGATTGTAGATTTTATGAGTCGGAAGAGCATATCGGTCGCAGCGATCCAGGAGACAAAGCTGACTAACACCTGCAGCTTGCACAGTTGTCACGGCTACAATGTGCTACGTAAGGATCGCTCACGGAATGGAGGTGGGGGATTGGCCTTCGTTATACACCATTCCGTGCAGTATAGACCTATCTCGCCTGCGCTTGACGCTAGTGACCCATACATGGAATGTATGGGGGTAGCAGTCAGGTCTGGTACTGCCGAGATAGAGATATACAACGTGTATATACCGCCGGTTGGTAGCTGTGTCCCGATTAATGGCCAGGCCTACAGCCCCGACATAAGTGGGTTGTTATCTGGCCATAGTCATCTGGTTCTGGGGGATTTTAATGCACATCACTCGTCATGGCATTCTCCCCTAGGTAACGACCAGCGTGGCATAGCTTTGGCAGAGCAGATAGATAGCTCCACGTTTTGCACGGTGAATGAGGATGCCCCCACTAGGATTACGAGGAGGTGCAGCAGCTCGCCAGACATCTCAATCGCATCCCCTGATCTCCTGAGTGACGTATCCTGGCAAGCCGTCATCTCTTTGGGGTCAGACCACCTCCCCATAATCCTCACCATCGACCGACCACCCGACTTCATAACCTCTGAGCGCCGGACGTTCATCAATTACAAGAAGGCCAATTGGACTGGCTTCAGAGAGTATACCAATCGCCGTTTCAATGAACTGCCACCCCCCTCTGATGTGCTTGTGGCCGAGAGGAAATTCCGAGACATCATCAACGCAGCAGCCGCTCGCTTTATACCAGCCGGTCGAATACCGCAAGTGCGACCCAATTTCCCGGCGCAAGCAGTGGTACTCGCAGACGAGCGTGATGGGATTCGTGCTATGGACCCCGCTAACCCCAGAATCAGCGAGCTGAATCTGGAAATAAACAGGGTAGTCAACGAACATAAGCGGAATTTGTGGCTAGAACACTTGGAGCAATGTAACTTAGGCACCTGTGCAGGCAAATTGTGGGCCACTGTTAAGTCTCTCTCGAACCCCGGTAGACGGGACGACAGGACCTCAGTCACTTTTGGCGAGTTAACCGTGACTGATCCGAAGAGATGCGCCAGGCTGTTCAACCGTCAATTTATTGTGCATCCCGTGAGAGACAGGGCAAGGAGGAGAGCCATTCGCCGTATTCGTGGTCTCCGAGCCGATGAACAGCCATCACAATTTACCGTGGGCGAAGTTACGAATGTCATCCGTGGCGTCAAACCTTCCAAGGCGTTGGGCCCCGACGGAATCTCTACATTGATGCTGAAGAATCTGGATTTACCTGGAGTTGAGTACCTTACCACTGTCCTTAACCTGTCATTGAACACTCTTATAGTTCCCGATGTCTGGAAAATGGGCAGAGTGATCCCGCTACTGAAGTCTGGTAAAGACCCGAGTTTGGGGGAGTCGTACAGACCAATCTCCCTTCTCTCACCAGTGGCTAAGACGCTTGAGGCATTACTCCTCCCGAGCCTCGTAGGAGAATTTCCATTCACCGAGCATCAACACGGATTTCGGAGACTGCACAGCACAACAACAGCTTTGCATGCCATCACCACACACATTTGCCGTGGCTTCAATCAACCCAGGCCATGTGATAGGACGGTCCTCGTGGCACTGGACCTATCGAAGGCATTCGACACGGTCAGCCATGCCAAATTATTTGAGGACATCGCCAACACGTCCCTCCAGCCAGGCCTGAAACGTTGGGTCGCGAATTATCTGTGTGGCCGCCAGTCATTTGTGGAATTTAGGGATAAGAAGTCAAAACACCGTAGAGTGAAACAGGGAGTTCCCCAAGGTAGGGTGATATCTCCGGCTCTGTTTAACCTCTACCTTTCCTCCATCCCACCTCCTCCAGACGGCATAGAGATCGTATCATATGCGGACGACTGTACGATCATGGCATCAGGCCCCCCACCCATTGATGACATCTGCGATAGGTTGAACGTCTACCTCAACGAGCTTGCCTCATATTTCGCTGCAAGAAATCTGAAGATATCCGCCACCAAATCTTCAGCCACACTGTTCACTACAAATACGCGTGAGGTGAATGCTGAGCTGACTGTGATGGTCGATGGAGAAATGATTCCGACCATCAAGTGTCCCAAAATACTTGGCGTCACATTTGACAGCTCCTACACTTTCTCCCCACATGCCACAGCAATCTGCAATAAAGTCAAAAGTAGAAACAAGGTCCTCAAGTCACTCGCTGGCAGCACTTGGGGTGCAGACAAAGAAACCTTGTTGACCACGTACAAAGCAATTGGCCGGTCTGTGGTAAGTTATGCAGCGCCAGTGTGGTCACGTCAACTTTGTGACACGCAGTGGAATAATATTCAGATCTGTCAGAATGCCGCCCTCCGAACTGCTACGGGCTGTCTCCTTAGTTCTCATGTGGACCACCTCCATCAGGAGACAAAGATCCTACCAGTGCGAAGACATAACTACATGCTGTCTAAGCAATACCTTTTGGGCTGTTATCGCAGAAATCATCCAAATCATCATCTTGTGGATAGATACCCACCGCCCAGAAGCCTTAAGGTTGATCTACACGATCTAGAGCGTGAGGTCCAGCGCTACAAGAGAGAACCTCTAGATCAAGCGGCATATCAAGCGGGTCTGAACAACATTCATGCAGACACGGTAGCAGACGCGTTAATTGGCTACCGGGTGAATGTAGCCCTTGGAGAACGACCGCCACCCATTGCACCCGAAGAAATCGACCTCCCCCGGCAAACCAGAGTGGTTCTGGCTCAATTACGTTCCGGCAGATGCAGCCGCCTCAATTCCCACAGAGCTAGGATTGATGCCGACGTGCAAGATGTATGTCCCGATTGTAACCAGGGACCGCACGATACACGTCACCTGTTTAACTGCCCGGCCAGACCCACTCGACTCAGACCCACATGCCTGTGGACGCACCCCATCTTAGTCGCGGAGTTCCTGGGTCTTGACACTCAACAGAATCAAGCAGACGAAAGATAGTACACAATAAACTGCTACAACAACAACAACAAAGACGCAGAAGGCGACGACGCTCAATCCCATGGCAGCCGGTTGTACGTACCGGATTGACCCGATGGATTCCTTCATCGGCAAGGGCTGCCGCCTCAGTATATAACACACTGCAACAACAACAACAACGACGATGCTTGTGACCCACTGCTGTCTATGTTCGCACAGCACCTTGCAACATATTCAGTATGACTATAGTCCCGTAGTTGTGTGAGGCCAGAGCAAGATCGGAAATATACCAACTCCATGCACCGGTTACACCTCACCGACACCGACCGATGATGGGGGCGGTTCTGGCAAACCGAACAGAACCAGGATCCTGGGTTATTTTCAATACCGGCACGAACCGGAACCGTGCGAAGAAGGCACTCCGGGATGTGTCTCTCCCATGACGAAAAAAGGACGAACACGTACACTGAAGCGGCAACCCTTGCCGATGAAAGATTCCATCGGGTTAATTCTGTGCGTACAATCGGCTACCATGGGATCGAAAATGTTATGGTAGGTGGGATGTGTTTCTTACTAAGGGGTTGGTTCTGTATATTGCATTTCAATACTTGAAATACTCCAAAATATTATGCTCCCATATGCGGAGATTGAAATGACCTTATTTATTTACAAAATTTAATATCATAATAAATTATGGTATTAAAAAAGTAACAAATAAAAGGTCTAACAACAAAGGTTTTTGACCAAAACTTGTAATTTAGATTATAAAATTTAGAATAAATAGTATATATTACAATGTTTCAGTAATTTAATTACAGCGTAACGTTGTTGGAGGTAATTGTGCGTGGAAGCTCAGCGAAGCATTGTTTTACTAAATCTAAATTTTTGACTGAAATTAAAATATGACAGTCAAGAACTATATGTTGGATGCTCAAAATATCGTAATTGCAAAGCGGGCATTTAGGTGTATTTGTATGGTTGAAGAGATGCTTATGTGTTAGGTTTGTGTGTCCTAACCTCAACTCAATGTATTTTTGCAGATGCATTCTTTGGAGTGAATGTGGATAGGTAGGCCTTATATTGTTTGGATTAATAAGTTTATAGTAGTATTGATAATTGGTCCATTCGTTGTTTTCGAGCTGATTTAATCCGATACTTGCTATCCTTTAAAGGTCGTTGCTATTCGGCGCGATAAAACGAAGAACTGGGACATTAGTGGCGTATTTTACTGCCGCGTCGGCTAATGTATTTCCTTGTATCCCAGTATGTCCAGGAATCCACATTACATTAAATTTAGTATGATATTTGATAAGGATGTCTCTAATTTTTGAAATGATTATTCTATTGTTTTTTATATTTTGGATGATAATTATTGTTGATTTAGAGTCAGAACATATTAGAAATTTACCACGCATATTTCTATATATGTTTATGGTCCAAAAAATGGCTACTGCTTCAGCGGTAAATATTGATGCGTTCTCGTCGAGGGTTGCTATGAACTCTGTACGAAGTTGCTGGTTTATTACCCCAAAAGATGTAGCTGTTGACGTTTTGGAACCATCGGTATACAATATATTCCAGTACTTATTGCTTAAGGTTATAGATATTTCATGGAATCGGGATATGTAGATTTCATTAGATGTAGAGTTTTTTTGTACGGCCCTTAGGTCGTAAATAAAAACAGATTGTTTTAAGTTCCATGGAGGATCTGAAGGAAGTAAGGTCTTAGTGGCTTAGGCTCAATGCCAAGATCGTTTGAAATTTTCGTTGCCAGATATATAGTTGATGGGATGCCCAGTGTAGAAAGTGATTGAATGACAAAAACTCGTTTGATAAGGTGTTCTTCCGCAGGAAAAATAAGATTAGTCGTTAAGCTGACAGTAAAATTTCGTATATCAAATTATTTTTTACGAATAATGCTGTTCCACCCCGGCTGAAGCCATCAGCAACTGAGAGACACGATTGATATCCATTAAGAGAAAAGTCTTGTGGGGATTGTGAGTTTCCGGTAAGGCCCTTAAATCTGACGAATGGTCCTGTATTAATAATTGGAGTTCGTGTGGATTGTTAAAGAAACCATTTATATTCCATTGTAATATTTTAAATAACATAGAGAGAAGAAAAATAAACAGGGGCAAATGTCATCATTCTTCCATTTTATCCTTAGGTGTGTTGATTGCATTTCTTCTACTAGATATTTTGGCAGGCGTGTATCTTTTATCGGATTCTAAATTATTAGGATAATTGAAATTTGTAACATTATATACTTTGGATGTGCTATTTGTTGATGAGTTGAGAGAAAGAGAGTTTGAAATTATGGAGGTGGATTGAGCTAAAGAGTATTTGTTTTTCAAAAGAGAGCTTGTAGATGTTGAGAGATAGTCTTTTGATTGCTTGAGATCTTTGTTTAGGATTCTCTTGTTTTTCTTCCAATAAAGTTCCTAGTTCCTCCGTTGGTATTTCGAAGCTTTGTATTGGTTGTGCCTTCTGATTTGCTTCAAAGTAAGGTACTTTTTCTACTGTTTTTATTTTTAGAATGTCTTGCCTTTGTCTTACAAAAAGGCGCAGTTTCTGTTGTTAGATTTATGTTAATAGTTGCAATTTGTGCTGAGTACTCTAGTACAAGGGGTAGGCTCATGTAATGTAGATGAACAAATCTCACACATATCATTCTCACTTCTACAATATTTTTTGGTATAGCCAAATTTGTAGCAGTTTTTGCATTGCATGTGAGTAGGAATGTAGGGGTCGACTTTGCATAATAGTACCTTGCCAGCTTTTATTTCTTTTGGGATTTGAAGTATAAAGGACTTTTCCGTCTATAAATCTGCGACATCCGAATACATTTTCATGTTTGAGGCCGTCAATTATTTTCTTTTCCGAAAGGTTGGTTAAATCTCTAGAGATTACGCCTTTTACTGTGTTTAATGTGGGTGAAGAAATTTGATATCGATATTCGATGAATCTATTCGCTTGATTTTCATTTTTGATGAGTATCAACAGATTTCCATCGCGTAGAAAATTTCTTTCATGCGGTGGTTCAATGGATATTCCTTCAAATAAGGAAGATATTATAGTTCCGAATGGGGTTTTCATCGATTGTACTTTACTACTTACTACTGCAGGTTTTTTTTTAATTGATACTTGGAAAGTCATACTCGTTGTTTAGACTTACTCTATTATTGTTTTTTTCCTCTTAGGAGAGGGGTACACTCCTAGTATATCGTATTAATTTCCTCCAAAGGAGGATGCCATTATTAAGTTCCGTCGAGCTTTAGGTGGGGTGTGTTTCTTATTCAGGTGTAGGTCCTATATATTGCATCCATGGATGTATCCCAATTCATTGAAATGAGATTGAAATGACTTTATCATGTAGGTTAGGTTGAAAAGAGGGTGCTGATTAAATTCCGCCCTATGGACATACACTCGTTGTTAGGAATTCCGTGCTACTGACAAAATCCCTAATTGTTTTCCATACCACGTCCCTAAGTTGGTTCATGTCTGGTATTATGGGACACCTAGGTTAGGCTAGGTTGAAAAGAGGGTGCAGATATTAATTCGCCCCATGCCACTATGGACATTCACCTAAGCTTGTTGTGCGCTCTAAATACAAAATAAAGTAACCTCGAAAAAGAAAATCTAGGTCAGGAATTCCGTGCTACTTAAAAAATCCTTAAATGTTTTCCATGCCACTCCCCTAAGCTGATGCATGTTTGGTATAGTGTCCCCCCTTATTGCCGGTATCTGTTATATACGAAAGGCAGACAATGACAAAGGAAATGCTTCAACGTCTCACTATCTTCCCCGCATGCCCAACACATGCTATCATTTGCCGCTCGTAGTCCTATGTGTCCCGTTATGATACCAATAGCTATACTGACCTCCTTCGTACTTCCTTTCGACGTCCGCGCGTTAGCACCACACCACCTCAGGCATTCCGTTATCGCCCGGATCTCCGCTTGTAGGACCGCATTATGGTCAGTCAGTCTAATACAGATCTCAGTCCCAGGGTTCTCAATGTAGACCCCCAGGCCCACTCTGTGCTCTAGCTTGGATCCATCCGTGAAACATGAACTTCCAGATGGCAATACTAGGGTTCCATCAATCCAAGACTGTGCCGCTGGCAGCAGTACCTCTCACTCGACCTTAAGGTTCATCTAAGGTATCCAATCGGAAACCTCTTCCCTTCCTTCCAGGTTTCCTATCGTCGTCCTATTATACCGCGATGGTATGAACTGCTCCCATCCTCAGCTCATACCATCGCGGTATAATCAATTTTTGGATTAAGTGCTAAATAAGAAAGATTAATAATTTTGTTTAATTTTATGTTTTCTTTAAAAAAAATATCAGTCTTTTTGTTGGATAAATGAATTTTAATTTAAAGATAAAAATATTTAAAATTGTGGAGAGCAACTTATGCATACAAAATCATTTTCATTTGGGCCACCACTGGAGTAAAACACCTAATGAGCAATTTTCGCCGAGCGCTCTGATGTTTCTGATGAATATTTGGAGTTTTTTTGATGTTTTATAAGAAAACTAGCTGGACCGGGCCCGCTCCGCTGCTCCTTCTTTTACTTTATATGGAACAAAATTTTCCTTGGGATATTTATTTTCGACAATTAAAGAGCTTTTACTGAATTACCATGCTACGAAAATAGTATATCGCTTGACAAAGTTTAACAATATAAGTGCCTTTATCTGAATCTATATGATCTTTATTGGTCTATGAATTTAAGTTTGGATGTAAGGTGTACTCCATGCTTAAAATACTTTATTTCAGCCCGATATTCTCATGATGTCTGATTTAGGGGCGTTTTCGGGGTGAGGTGGTCCCCCAGACACTTGGCCCTGAAAAAATATCAGCATCGTACTCTTCTCTCAAATACCATTTATTTAAATTCCATATTGCCATTGGCTTTGAGGGGAATTTACAGGATGAGGCGTCCCCCCAAACACATGGCCCCAAAATTGGTTATCAAAATCGTTTTCTAATCTCAAATAACTTTCATTTGATCCACATATTGGCATGGTCGAGAAATGTTCACCCTTTGGGGGGTGTTGGATATCAAATACGTATTCTACTCCCAAATACCTTTATTTGAGCCCCATATTGCGATGGTCAGTAAAAAATTGCGGTTTGTGGGGTATTTTGGGAAAGGGGTAGACCCCCAGAAAATTGGTCCCGTAGGTGGGTATCAATACTTGCTCTACCCCCAATTCCTTTCATTTAATCCCCACATTGACATGGTAGGTAAATAAGCCCGATTACGGGGTGTTTTGGGGAGTGGGGTGGTCCCCCAAACACTAAGCCCTGAAAATATATCAGCAACGTCTTCGATCTCAAAACTTGGCTCCTTCAGCCTCCAAAGGTCGCAATTTTTATCTGATTTTGTTGAAATTTTGTACAACGGCCTCTCCCATGACCTTCAACATACATGTGCAATATGGTCTTAATCGATCTATAGTCTGATACAGCTCCCATATAAACCCATCTCCCGATAATGCTTCATGAGCCCTTCCAAGGCGCAATTCTTATCCGAATTTACTGAAATATTACCCATTGACTTCTACTATGGTCTTCAACATTCAATTCACTTATGGTTCAAATCGGACTATAGCTTAATATATCTCCAATAGCTAAAAAGAGATACCGGAGGGTACATAAATTCGGCTCGGCCGCTCTACTTGTTTTTCTCTTCAACAGTTTGCACGTCGCAAATATGGTATTTACCCGTTTTTATACCCCCCACCATAGAATAGGGGTATCCTAATTTCGTCATTCTGTTTGTAACACCTCGAATTATGCATCTAAGACCCCATAACGTATATATATTCTTGATCGTCACGTCATTTTAAGTCGATCTAGCCATGCCCGTCCGTCCGTCCATCTGTCTGTCGAAAGCACGCTAACTTTTGAAGGAGAAAAGCAAGCCGCTTGAAATTTTGAACAAATACTTTTTATAAGTGTAGGTCGGTTGGGATTGTAAATGGGCCATGTGTTGATATAGCTGCGGGGCCATGTGTTGATATAGCTGCGGTATAAACCGATCTTGGGTCTTGACTTCTTGAGCCTCTAGAGGGCGCAATTCTGGTTCGATTTGACTGAAATTTTGCACGTGGTGTTTTGATATCACTTCCAAAAACTGCTCTAAGTATGGTTCAAATCGGTTCATAATCTGGTATAGCTGTCATATAAACCGATCTTGGGTCTTGACTTCTTGAGCCAATAGAGCGCGCAATTCTCATCCAACATAACCTGATATAGCTGCCATATAAACCGATCTGGGATCTTGATTTCTTGAGCCTCTAGATTTATGTACTTTTCCCAATGCATTTATTTTTGTGTAATGATAGACATTCTGTCTGTGGCAAATTACACTTCTTCCGTACTACACATGATTTTGTTCATCTGTTGGAAGTTGTATTGATGGCTTCGAACGCTAAGACAACGGCAATGGCTCTCGCTGTTACTCCATGTGCCCAGGTTCGGATCCCGGCCGGGCTCTGCCGAATTTTTCATTTTTCAAGTTTTTTTGCCTGTTAGGACGAGATCATTAAATTTTACAATTTTTGTTTGTTTCTCTTTTGAGACGAGCTCAATGATCGGAGATGCAAATGGAAAAGGAAAGCGAAAGATAGCAACACACACCAACCACTATGGGACGCGTTTCGTCTTTGGATAGAAGACTTTTCAACCATATTAGGTGTGATGGCTTCAAGGGCCGTGCGTTGGTATGTTGTATTTGAATCGTATTAATAGCGAAAACGCATCTATGATACAATTACCACTTTAACCAAGCTCGACAACCCTCCTAAAGTACAGTGAAAATTATTTTTAATAGTGATATATGTATACAATATATGGAAACATATATTTATCTTAAGTTTTTAGATACGCCGAATAGAAGCTCAACCTCGTTAACGGCATCATAATTTTCAATGCACTTTAGAACTTTTTATTGTATGATATTTTCTCAATTATAAACAACAGAACATAAATAAAAAAATTGTAATTTGGAATTAATAATTGTATGGCGAAACTAAATTGTTTTAATTTTTCATTCAAAAAATAGCAAATTTTAATGTCAATTTCAACGGTTTCGTTGTTTACAAAATTTTTTATTTACTAAATTGAATACTTACTTAATAAATACAAATACCGCATTTTAATGGTACTTTAAAAATCAAATGTCGGTAAATCGGTTAATATTTTGCATAACATATAGGTATTATTAATGAAACTCTTGAATTCTAGTAAAATCCACTTTACGTAAACTCAAATTTACAGCATTTCTATAAAACTTTAAAATTGATCTCAAAAAACTCGTGTCCTGCTTTTTACTAAAACGTCAGAACTGCTATAAATAAATCGCCAAATTCATGTATAGGCACGAGTGTTGTCAGCAATGATTTTTACGAATGTGATTGCAATCTTATGGGCAGTATGCACCTCTGTCGCAATTTTCGTTGCCATATGAAATGCATTAACCATAGTTGAATTAAAAAGGTTGGCGCACTCGCCCAGCTAATGGAATTGTCCATCTCCAGAGTTGTATCCAAATTCCACTAAAACGTCAAATGTTTGGTTTGAATTTAAAATTTTTGTTCCTTTTTGTGTGAAACATTTTATTTGTTTTAATTTAAATAATGATAATGCAAATAAAAACTAGAATGTCAATTAGGAAGTGTCCAGAAATTTTACAGCCTAATGGAAATTTGCGCCACCGTCGCCACAGGGTTGTATCGTTGATGTCGGTATTGTTGGGCAAGTAAGCCAACCTTGTTAATTCAACCATGGTAATGACATATCCTTAGTGAAATTATGGATATCGACACCGCATCGTGTTTTGAGATTTTACTAACAGCCACCGACATTTGTGAGTAACACCGCATTACTAAAAAACACCGGTTGAAATTCTCTGGTCTCGTTTTGATACCGAAAGCTATACTGACCTCCATAGAATTTTCGCCGAAACGGTTGGTAGAGTTTCGCTGTTCCACAGTGTTACCTGAGCGTTCGACCACGCTCTTAACTCGGATTGCGTCAACCCAAAGGCTTCAGGTTAACCAAGTCTATTGCTGCGCTGTCCTCAGAGAAGGCGTAAATCTCCTTCTTATTATCCTTATGACCAGTTAACCGTCCGTAAAGATGTTCACACTCGACATCCTCGCGTTAGCGTCACAACAACAACTACGCAATCGGTAATCACCCGGATCTCCGCCTACAGAACCGTATTATGGTCAGGCAGTCTTGAACAGATTTCAGTCCCTGAGTTCCAGGCACACCCTGTCCTCTAGCTTTGATGCTGTATAGCATGATCTCCCAGATGGCAAATCCACGACTGTGCCTCTGGCAGCAGTGTCTCGCACCTCAAGTGTCATCTTAGATATCCGATCGGAAACCTCTTCTAATACATCACGGTTTCTTATCGTCGCCTCGATTATACCGCTATGGTATGAACTATCTATTCTCACATCTCTTTAAGTCTCATAGCCGCAGTGGCTGCCCCACACATAATCTGTATGTCAATGGGTCGGGTATCCAGTGGTTGTGGTTCTCATCGCTCCGCCTATGCCAAGACAACATGTTCTGTGAAACTGTTGTATTATCCTTACGTTGCAATTTTCCTCCGCAGTTTTTTTCTATCGCAGTCAACCGAACTACTGAGGCGTAAGTAAGTTTTGGTCTAATCACGCTCCTGTAGAGCCAGTGGACTCATCGGATTCAAGCCCTATTTCGAGCCTACAGTCCGTCTACATATTGCCCAACATCTTTATCCTTGTCATGTAAATTTCAAGAAGATAGTGACCCGAATTACGCCTATCTTTTAGCAATAAGGAAATAACCATCTAATGCAATGACCTGCATAGCCGTCGGATCTCAATCTAATAGAAATTTCGATGTTCGATATCAAAAATGAGATGGTCACAGCAAAATCCTGCCGAAAAATTCGAAGGAAAGATATTAGAATATAGTATATCCACTGAAACGTCTTTGTGGAAAAGTTTTACGCAGCAAAGGTTGTCCAATAAAATAATAATTTATACAGACTAATGCATTTGAAGACAATCGTACAAAAAAGATAAGTTATCCGAATTTTATGTTAATTTTTAGTTATCGCTGATTTTATTTTGACCACCCTTAATTCGGAAATAAACACATTTTAGGACTTTATTGAGAACATTTAAAATCATTGCATTTAAATCAACGCAAAATTATAATATGCTTCCAAAGCGGCTGTATATTCAAATATGCACCGATCTGAACCATATTCCGTTCGGATGTTGTACAGCAACTCACTGTTCCAAATTTCAACGAAATCGGGCAATAAATGCGGCTTTTATGGGCTTAAGACACTGAATCCACAGATAGGTCTATATGCCAGCTATATTTAAACATGGACCGATATTGGGGTCTATAGGAGTATAACCCACTGTTCCAAGTTTCAGCAAAATCGGATCATAAATGCGCCTATTATGGGCTCAAGACCCTAAATCAGAACCTCGGTCTATCTGGCAGTTATATCCGAATATGGACCAATTTGGTTCGTTATAGACCTTAACCTGCGTATTAAAGAAATGCGGATCTGTTGAAAATTTCAGCTCAATATCTCTATGTTTGAAGGCTGTATCGTGATTATAGCAGGCAGACGGACCGACACACGGACATCGTTAAATCGTTTTAGAACTTTACGAGAATCAGGAGTATATATTAAGATCGGAAATAGATATTCCGATGTGTTACAAACGGAATGACTAAATGAATATACCCCCTATTCTCTGGTAATGGATATAATTAAAAATCAACCATTAGAAGAGATGGGTAAATATCCAAGAGGTATTTACCTGGGTATTTACCCATATATACTCAAAAACTGGGTATTTATAATTTTACAGATATCTTAGGTATAAAACCATTTTCCAAATAATTTGATGATTTCGTATTCTTTGTATATAAACCTGAGCTTCTGATCTCAAAAAATCGGTATTTAGTTATATATAGCCGCTATATAGACCGATCTCAAGCAATAAATTGATAATTTTTTATCCGATTTCGATAAAATTTGGCACAGTGAGTTCTGGTAGACCCCTGTAGGCCGACCGCCCGATCTCCCGATATGGGGTATTAAGGCCATAAAAGATTTCGATGAAATTTGATACAGTGAGTTCTGGTAGACCCCTACCCATTCCTGTCAAATGTGGTCCAGATCGGACCATATTTGACATATAACCTATCTACCGATATAGAGTATTGAGCCTATAAAAGGTGCATTTTCATAAGATTTCGATGAAATTTTAAACAGTGAGCTTTGGTACCCCTCTACACCTTTTGGTTGAATATCGTCCATATTTGGACATAGCTGCCATATAGACTGATCTCACGATATATTAGGAATTTACTCTGTAGAAACTCATATCTAACCATTAGTTCATTTTTGTTCATTGTGACGGCAGACCAAAGCTTTTGGTGCTAATCGAACTTGCGACCCCTGCACTAGCATTCCAATCTACTCGGCTGCTGGGGTGCTTTTCGTGGAAATGACATTTCAACATTTTTTTTTTGTATTCAACAATATTTAAAGTGTATTTTCCAGAGTTTTACTTAGGAACCCCTATATTTGTATTACTTGTAAACTTTACTTTAGTAAACATGTATATGCAGATGGATAGGCTCATTAAACAACAAAAAACGATCTTAGAAAAGTACATATTTTATTATTTATATTTTGTTGTTGTTCATACTACTACTGAAGCATAAAATTCTATACTCGTAACAAGCAACTATTCTAAGTTACTTTTGTTTTTTGCTTCCACAGTCCCATTTGTAATCTCAACAAAGCAACTGTTTTAATTCACGCAGTCTTGTGGTTTATTGTATTTGGAACAGTCAAAGGTTCTACTAAGAATCGAATGATTTTAAAGAAATATTAATGTGCCTTTTTTCCACGCGGAAAACAAAGCTAATTTGGAAATTGAGGGTAATGATTCATATTTGATTATCTGAGTCAAAAATACACATGCATGTTTGTTCGTACACATGTATAAATAAAACAAAGTGCAATTACTATACTCGTATGTACTGAATAATAGAGCTTCATAGGCATGCATTCAACAGAGTTAAATAATTAGGTTTCAAAAAAAAGGAGGGCGGAGGAAAAATATTTTTTTTTGCGAACGATGGGGAGTAGTAGAAGATTAAGCGAAAAAGTAGAACTCTGCTATCATTGACGGCATAATTTTTATTTGTTTTATTGGTTTTAATAGTTAGTTTTTTATTTATTCCCGAAAAAATAAAATTTAATATAGAAACAATAAGTGCGGATAAAAAAAAAAACATTTTTTGGTATGGAAACAAAATCGCACGTGAATTGATTTGGATCTCACACACGAATCACGTGATTGAAGCGTGACACGACTACTCACGCCAAACGTGAACACCTCTAGTGTCGGTATACGTAAGAATGCGTTTGATATATGTATTTATAAAGAAGAATATGCAAACTGCATTTAAACCAAAAACAGCGTTAAATGTAAAATATGTGTTTAGTGATGAGTGTACTAAATATTATCTTTTTTTTTTTAATTTGTGAAGAAATACTAGAAATATACAATTAGAATAAAAAATTAAAAAAAAATCTTAAGCACAATATTCAAATAAGACGTTACATGAAAATAATAAAGGAAAAGCACACAAAAAATAGACCTAAATTTGACCGATTACCATGTTTAATTGGTGTTGACTTATACAGAACTTTTCAAACAAGTTGTTAATTGCTTTAATTATTTTTGACATTGAAATCCGATTTTTTTTTATCATAGCAAGTAATTGGTAAAGAAAGTTGAACATATTTTTAATTGTCCGAATTAAATTTTTATTTAATAATACAAATTGTGAGTATCTATTTTAGCGTTCTGTTGGGTCCTCTTTCACACATATGTAAGCGAAGATGTGCGAATGAGCTAAATATATGTTTAGTTTCTATTATATACTAGGTTGCCTTTTATATTTCGGGATTAAACAATGCTTGTGTTGCAATCTGCCAACCGACAGATTTATCGGTAAGCTCGACTTTTTTGAGGTTATGCGTACTCAGAACGTTTTATGTTGTTTACAGTAACTTAAAAGATGAATCTCGCCCAAAAGAATGGAATCGAATCGGGAGCATTTTCGTGCGATTTTTTTTACAACTTTCGGCGTGGATTAACTCAACAACAGTGCATCGATGAACCTAATCCAATATTTGGCAATGCAGCTCGATGGTATGGTGAATTCAACCGAGGTCGTAGTTTACTTCAAGACGAATTTCGTGAAGGTCGACCAAAATCAGTTATTGTTCCAAAAACCATTGATGCTGTGCGCCAACTGATATTGCAAGATCATCAAGTGACCTATCGTTAGATTGAGACAACCTTTGGCATTAGTGGGACCAGCATACAATCAATATTGCATGAACATTTGACCGTCAAAACAATTTTTTCTCAAATGTTGTTCTTGTTGTGCTCAAAAAAGGCTCGTGTCGATTGGTCGAAAGAAATGCTCCAAAAATACGAACCAACTGAAGTTTTTAGCACTCAAAACGTCGATTTGATGAGTCATCCACCGTATAGTCCTAACTTGGCACCGAATGACACTTTTTATTCTCGTACGTAAAAAATAAAGTGAGAAGTCAACGTTTTTCGACACCTGAAGAAGCGGTTGATGCGTTCAGAATGCATGTTTTGGAGATACCTCAATCAGAGTGGCAAAAGTGCTTCGACAATTGGTTTAAACGCATGCAAAAGTGTGGCGAATATTTAAAAAAAATATAAAGCGATTTTCGATGATTAGTGTATGTTTTCGTACTTCTAAGGGCCGAAAGGGTCTTGCATATAGCATATGATCCGGCTTGACCCAGATGTCTCAATGTTAACCCAGAGAAAACTGAAATATGCCTGTTCACGAGGAAGACAAATGTGAGCTAATTTAACGCAATACGTTTCCTGAACGAAACAATTTCGATTTCTGACAAAATCAAGTACTTAGGTGTGATCATCCAAGGAAACTTGGAAGTGTCACATTCAGGAGCGTACTGAGAAGGCTCGTAGGCTCGAAATGCGGCCTGCATCCGAGGCCGCTCTATAGGAGCGTGATATGGCCAATATTTACTTACGCCTCAGTATTGTAGTTTGGTGGACTGCTATGGAAAAAAGTACAATATAAGGACCATTCAACAGGTTCAGAGAACATGTTGTCTTGGCATAGGCGGAACGATGAAGACCACGCCCACTAGGGTACTGGAGATTATTCTAGATATCGGACCCATTGACTTACAGATTAAGTGTGAGGCAGCCACTGCGGTTATGAGACTTAAAGCGATGGGAGAATGGATTGAGGATGGGAGCAGCTCATACCATCGCGGTATAATCGAGGCGACGATAGGAAAACTGTAAGGAAGGGAAGAGGTTTCCGAACGGATACCTGAGATGAACCTTGAAGTCGAGTACGAGGCACTGACTGTACGACGGTAGGAAACCTGTAAGGAAGGGAAGAGGTTTCCGAATGGATACCTGAGATGAACCTTGAAGTCGAGTGAGAGGCACTGACTGTGCAATCGTCACAGTCTTGGATTGACGAAACCCTAGTATTGCCATCTGGAAGATGAGTTACACGGATGGGTCAAAGTTAGAGGACAAAGTGGGCCTGGGGGTCTACATTGAGAACCCAGGGACTGAGATCTGTTTTAGGTTGCCTGACCATAATACGGTCCTGCAGGCGGAGATCCGGGTGATCACGGAATGTGTGAGGTGGTGTGGTACTAACGCGAGGACGTCGAGTATGACCATCGTTACGGACAGTAAAATTTCCATAGGGGCAATAACAACCAGAACGGTAAGGTTACGAATAGTCTGGAAAAGTATGAAGGAGATTAACGGCTTCTCTGAGGAAGGCAAAATCCGCATCGGTATGCGGGAATGAAAGGGCAGACGATTGGGCGGTGAAGAGGACTGCCGTCAATAAACTTGGTTAACCCGAAGACTTTCGGGCCGACAAAGTCCGAGTTAAGGGCGTGGGCGACGAATTCGCATGTAACCATGTGGAACAGCGAAACGGTCGGTATGATGGCGAAAATCCTATGGGGAGATCCAGATCACGAGAAAACAAGGCTATTACTGAAAGGAAGTAAGAAAGAGGTCAGTATAGCTATTGGTATAACGGGACACATAGGACTACGAGCTCACTTATGTTAAATCGGTGCGGGAAGTGATGGCATGTGTAGGGCATGGGGAGAAGATGATGATCACTTAGGTGGGACACAATACCAGACATGAAGCATGAGCTAGAGGTCTGAAATTTGGCATTCAGGTACAACTAGAAAAAATATGGTGGGTGACAATGATCTTTTTACAATGCGTATATTTATGCACCAATATTAGTACCACTTGGTACTTTCTTTACAGATGGAGCTAGAGGTCACAAATTTAGCATGCAGGTATGATGGATGACTAAATAATCTGTTCACAACTTCAACATTTTGGTACCTTTTGGTACTTTCTTTATAGATGGAGCTAGACGTCTGAAATTGTGCATGTATATATAAGAAGGCAATATATATATATTTGGTACCAAAAAGTGCAAAATAGTACGAAATAGCTTATATTCGCCTACAGCCAACGCGGACAGCTAAAATTAAGCAATTTGACTAACATTATCGCAGTCTTGAAAAAAACGACATGTGGAAAAAAACGTACTAATTGTGGTGTAATTGGTGCCTTGAAACAATATATTGGACAACTAGAAGATATTTTTATTCGTATATTTAGGTACTAAAACGAATAGAATGTTACATTCTTTACGAGTTGAGCTAAAGCACTCAAAATTCGGATACGGGTACACCTTGACAGAAACTATTGGACGACTAGAAGAATCTTTTTTAATTCGTTCATTTAGGTACTAAAACATACAAAATTATACTTTCTTTACAGAGTGATATTAAGTTCTCAAAATTGGGAAACAGCTTCACCTTGACTATAAATTTTGGGCGACCAGAAGATGTTTTTTTTCAATCGTACATTTAGGTACTAAAACTTACAAAATGTCACTTTACAAATAGAACTTAAGCGCTCAAAAGTGGGATTCATTTATACCTTGACAATATATATTGAGTGACATAATAATTTTTCCGATGTATTATTATTCTTGATATTATTTGATACTCTTTTTACCCGAATTTCTGGGCGGGATTTGGTGATATTCGTACGTTTAGATAATAAAAAGTACGAAATGGTACATATTTGCCCCGTGCGAACAGAACGCGAATTAGAATTACGTTTTTGGGCTCAAATTAAGGAGCGTCTAGAAAAAATTAGGTTTGGTTGAAAGAAAATTGGAAAATCATACCCGAAGTAGGAGGATTAGTACGTTTAGTAACGCAATTGGTACTTTCTTTGTAAATTACTCTAATGCTCTGAATTTTGAAACATAGGTACCCTATGGCAACCATTATTGGGAGACTATAAAAGTTTTTGAAAATGTGTACATTTAAGAACTAAAAAAGGACTAACAAGTAAAAGCGTGCTAAGTTCGGCCGGGCGGACTCTTCTATACCCTCCACCATGGATCGTATTTGTTGAGTTCTTTTCCCGGCATCTCTTCTTAGGCAAAAAACGATCAAAGAAATGATTTGCTCTGCTATTAAAGCGATATCAAGTTATGGTCCGATTCGAACCATAATCAAAATATATGTTAGAGACTTGAATTCGAATAAGAATTGCACCTTTTTGGGGGCTCAAGAAGTAAAACAAAGAGATCGGTTTATATTGGAGCTGTAACAGGCTATAGATCGATTCAGACCATAATAAACACGCATGTTGACGGTCCGTCGTACAAAATTTCAGGCAAATCGGATAATAATTGCGACCTCTAGAGGTTTAAGAAGTCAAGATTGCAGATCGGTTTATATGGCAGCTATTGGGTTGCCCAAAAACTAATTGCGGATTTTTCATATAGTCGGCGTTGACAAATTTTTTCACAGCTTGTGACTCTGTAATTGCATTCTTTCTTTCGTCAGTTATCAGCTGTTACTTTTAGCTTGCTTTAGAAAAAATGTGTAAAAAAGTATATTTGATTAAAGTTCATTCTAAGTTTTATTAAAAATGCATTTACTTTCTTTTAAAAAATCCGCAATTACTTTTTAGGCAACCCAATATTAAAAATTCGTTTATTTTGGTACAAATTGTACTTTCTGTTCAGATGAAGCTAGAGGTCTGAAATTTGGCATGTAGGTACAACTAAGAAATATATGATGGTTGGCTAAATGATCTATTCACCATTCGCACATTTTGGTCCCGAAATTGTTACCATTGAGTACTTTCTTCATAGATGGAGCTAGAGGTCTGAAATTTGGTATGTAGGTACAACTAAAAAATATATAATGGGTGACTAAATGGTCCATTCAAAATTCGTAAATTTTGGTACCAAAAATTGCAAAATAGTACAAAAATGCTAGTCATTACATAAAATAAGTAAAGACGTGCTCAGTTCGGCCGGGCCGATATTGGTTACCCACCACCATGGATTCCGATAAAAATTGCCTTTATTAACTCAGTTCGTATTTGATTTATTTTACAACATTCAAATCGCGAATTGGTTGCAGCTCCTATGGTCTCAAGTAGTCATATCGGGAAATCGATATTTAAAGACCTATATTAGTATATAGATCGATTCGGATCATACTTGGAACGGACGTTGGAAGTCAAAGCAGAAGCCGTTGTGTCAAATTTCAGTCAAATCTGGTGTTAATGTTCACCAGGAGCTCAAGAAGTCTAGACTGGGATCGGTTTATATGGGGGCTATACCAGTATAGATACCGATTCGGATCATGCTTGGAATAAATGTTGGAAGTCTTTGCACCAAATATAAGCCAAATGATAGAGAATTGAGGCTTCTAAAGGCTCAATAAGTCAAATCCGTGGATCGGTTTATATGGGCGATATACTAGTTTATTGATCATGCTTGGAATAGATGTTGGAAGTCTTTGCACCAAATGTAAGCCAAATGATAGAGAATTGAGGCTTCTAAAGGCTCAATAAGTCAAATCCGGGGATCGGTTTATATGGGCGATATACTAGTTTATTGACCGATTCGTATCATACTCGGCAATAATGTCGGAAGTCAGAACAGAAATCCTTGTGTCAAGTTTCTGCCAAATCGGACGCTAACTGAGACTTTTAGGGACTCAAGAAGTCAAAGCCGAGGATAGGTTTGTATGGCGGCTATTTTAGTTTATAGACCGATTCGGATACTCGGCACTGATGTTGGAAGTCTGAACCCAAGTCCTTGTGCCGAATGGGATGAAGATTGAGGTCTCTAGGAGCGCAATACATCAAAATTGGGGATCGATTTATTTGGGCGCTACATCCAAATCTGAACCGATATGGTCCATTTGCAATCCCATCGATAAGAAGTGTCTGGGCAAAATTTCAAGCGTACACTTTATTCGTTCGAACGCTATTGTGATTTCGACAGACGGAAGGACGGACAAACATGACTAGATCGACTCAGAATTTCAAGACGATCAAGATTATATGTACATACTTTATCCCAGGTCAATATTTCGAGGTGTTACAAACGGAATGGATAGATTACTATACCCCACATCCTATGGTGGTAGGTTTAAAAAATTATGAAGAAGTAGTATATATAACTCATACAGTAGAATCGAGTGTTCTCAATTTATTGGTGGTTTACGGGAGAAAAATTTTGCCATATGATCACATAATATTGACTGGCAACTTCAATTCCAATGTTCTCTGACAGAGTCTTACAGCTCCATTACGGGAATGGGGGTTGTTGTTCCCTGTCAATACAGTGACACCAACCGGCCGTGACAGTTTACTTGTTTTGTTTTGTATAGCACATCCGGAGATTTTACTATTATTTATGTTAGCCTGTTAAAGGCTGGTCATGTATATCGAAGCTCTGCACAAAACCATTCATTGGTGACTGTTTTTGCTGAACTCATGAACACTAAACCCACATGATTTTATATTTCAAGACTACTGAAGATAGAGTAAAACGACCAAGTTGCAGTTGAGTAGATAATCTTGAAAAACATCCACCATTCAGTACTTGGGAGTATTTTTATCTCGAATACATAGTCACTACAGTGAGTTATGAGAAATTACTCGCTGTATATGAAAGCGTCACGCTGTCATTTTCAAAATATGAACTGATCACACAAATCATTTGCAAACTGTTTGTTTGTGTGTGTGTTAACCCATGCCAAATCATCCACGTTGCGGAAGCAGACGACAAGAAAAATAGTAGTTTATCTGAAGCAAAATGTAACCGAATACATGCATTGTACAACGTGCACTTACTGAAATGCGAATCAATCTTTCTTTTTGCTGAAGGGCTCATTTTATGCATACACTCTTCTCGTTACTTGGTGTCTTGTTTATCAGTTTTACTCAGTTCTCAATTGTCTCATACAATGTTGTATTTTTAAACGAAGAGTTCAGTTCTTGAAATACTCTGTGATTGTTAGTGCGTCTTGAAAGCAGAAATGAATAGTCTTGCGCAGGCCTTTGCTGTATATGATTACTTTATTTGTTTTTGCTCCAAGGTGGAGTCGAACTTACCTTACGAACTTACCATGAGAATTATGTTAAGCGGAAAGATTTGACTGTTGAAAAGTTACTGAAAAGAAATTGCCTAATCAACAGATCCTTGGACATAGACATAGCATTGATATACGTTCCGTTTCGAATGTTGGTTAGACATTCTTGTTCATTACCATCGCTTTTCTCATATCCACATGACAGCTGAGGCTCCCGCCTTTGTAGCTCATTTTTTGACACTTATTCAACGTCCTATGAAATTGGCATATGTCATGCTGAAAGCCCACAGAGGCAAAATGTCCATTTACCTGCAGGAAAAAGAGAACGATTGCTGGATAAAAACTGCTGCAAAACTTCCCAACATTTAGAATATGTGTCTTACCTATTGTTTAAATGCCTTTCTCATACACAATGAAGGTTTTATTCTTATCTGTGTGTTTCTTCTATTAAAATATTGCTTCCATAGAAACAAATAAATAAGCATAGATTAACCGTTTTTTTGTTTTTACTCTCATTTGTTCATTTCTTTTTTTTTTTCTTTTTTGCAGTTGTTGCCCATACATGGTTCAGATACTTAAGTTGTGATTTACCATCGATTGATTATAAACAACACAAATTAATTAATTTGAGATTATAAGGTGTGTCGGAGAGATTTAATTCTCTGAACGCTGAAATGTCTCAAAATCTCAATAATACTTCTTCGTCACATCGCGATTATGGCGCCACTTCAAGTACAACCGCAAACATGATCGGTTCTGGCGGCTCATCGTCATCAATTCCTGATGTGAATTTTTCCGGCTTCAGCCCGACTGAGTTTATGTCGCTCAGTGAAGACATTGGTCATAACATACAAGCCATCAACTCGTCTTACAAACAATTGGATAAAATTCTACAAATTATTGGCACGCCACGCGATCAACAATCAACACGTGATAAGGTTCATGATATTCATACCAAGGCCAATCCTCGCATTGAAGCCACCAGTATTGATTTTCAACGGCTAACGGCAATTGTTCGCCGTGGAGACAAGCAACAAAAGTTGCAATTGGAAAAGCTATATAATGATTTTTGCACAGTGGTGGAAAAGTACTCCATAATTCAGAAACGCATTGCTGTAGCCATGCGTCAGACATATTCGCAAAACCAATTGGCCCAAATGCAGGAGCAACAGAAGCCCAATGACAATGAGAGGCAAATGTTGTTGCGACGGCAAATGCAAGTGGAACAACAAGAAATGCAATTTGAACACGATTTGCTGGTGGATCGTGAAAGACAGATTAAACAAATAGAGGCTGATATTTTAGATGTTAATTCAATAATGCGTACCATGAGTACTTTGGTGCAGGCCCAAAGCGAAGATGTGGGTGAGTGAAGTATAAAATCATTATTTTGGGCATCATTACTAGAGATGGGCGAAGGGTAAATACCCAAAGGGTATTTACCGGGTAAATTGGGTAAATACCCGGTTATTTACCCATTTATACCCAAAAGCTGGGTATTTACAATTTTGCAGATATATTGGGTATAAAAATATTTTCCAAACAATTTTTGATGATTTCGTATTCTTTGTATATAAACCAGACCTTCTGATTTCATAAAATCGGATTTTAGTTATATATAGCCGATATATAGACCGATCTTCAGACTTAAAGTCTTGAGGCAACAAATTGGTAATTTTTCATTCGATTTCGTGAAATTTGGCACAGTGAGTTCTGGTAGACCCCAACCCATTTCTGTGAAGTGTGGTTCAGATCGGACTAAATTTTGAAAAAAGGTGTTGTCAGAAAAAGCCTATATTTTAGTAAAAAAAATGGTGTTGTTGTTGTAGCAGTGTGTTTTACACTGAGGCGGCCGCCCTTGCCGATGAAGGAATTCATCGGCTGCCATGGGATAGGGTTAAAAAAGTCATAAATGAATTTTATAAAATGGAAGTTGTAGAGAAAAGCTTTTTTTCATGGAACTACATGTAAATGTGGTGTAACTTGGTTACTGGCAGTATAAGATGAGAAATAATGCAAAATTTTGAATTATATACATTTTTTGACATAATTTTCATATAGTTTTAACATCTAGCAAAGCCTGCTTGAAAGCCTCGGTTCTCTAGTTAACAAAAATGTTGTATTTTGCAGCAGCCGTTTGCAGCTCTATGTGCAGTATCCGATTTAGTGTCATTGAGGAACTAATAAGATATTGAGTTGACACACGGGTTTAACTGTAGAAATTCTTTTAAAATGCCAGTAAATGTTATTAATTGTTGTTTCATGAAGTAATCTATATTCTTTTCGTTTAATTTATATTCTATAATAGTATGATATATTTAATTTCGAGAATTCAAATTGCTCCGAGATTAATTATTCTAGCTTTCGTACTTATTCGTACTATTTTATACTTTTTTTTGAAACAAAATGTAAAAATTTTCATCCTTGGAATTTTAAATCCGATTTCATTACTGGTCTTTGAAACCAATGAGTCAGCCAAACAGATCTTTTACATTTAAAAACTTATTCCTAAAATAGGGTCGAAGTTGTATATATGTATTTTATGTTATCCAACTTCATATCAGAACTTAACAACAATGCCGTAAACAAAGTGAACATAGTACGTTTTACATATCTGGCACGTTTTAGCGCCAAATAGTAAATTTTTGTGCCAATTACCACTGTTTTCACACATAATTTTTAGTGTTGCATACCATTCCATATACCTAAATTCAGATTTCCTGCTCCATTCGTTAAGTGGAACGGAAAAAGGAACATTTCGAACAGTTGTACGAAAAATGATACATTTCGTACCTTTTAATACACATGTGTACAAATCCAGTTGCAACCTTCATGCAAAATTTCAAAATTCTCGCTTTAACCGTTTTGTCTAGACGTTGTATATTATTCCACCTTGAAAGATTTTATTTTTGGCGCACCTTCTCATACAAATGGTATGTACACGTTGTATACCTCTATCTCGGCAGTACAGAATTTCACTGCTATCCCATACATTCGATGTAGATGTCATATGCGCTAGGCGCAGGCGAGAGATCCAGGGTCCGAAGTTTTTTTCAATCCCAGCACGGACCAGAAGCGTGCGGAGGACAAAAAGAGGGCCAACACGTACTTAGGCGGCCCTGGCCGATAAAGGGTTCCATCGGATCAATCCGGCACGTACAACCGGCTGCCATGGGATTGTGGTCATGCCAGTATGCCTTTCAATTGATGTTTTTTGCCATATGCTCCCTTGACGAGCAAGGTTTTCCGAAGCATAGAACTGATCAGTAGATGATCGGTATATGATAACGTCCGGAGACCATACTCTTGGAATGACTTCGAAGAGCCATTTGAGGTAAATTTTTTTTTATTTATTGATTATATGTAATTTGAAGCCATTAGATGGCCCATATAAACATAAATTACAAAATTATCTACATAGATATTAAGGCTACTCTCTTATAAATTTAAAAAATTTAAATAAATAACATCGACAATAAAATATTTCATAGTTACTCCAAATTTCGAATGGTATTGGGATGATATCATTATATCTTTAACATTAGCTAAGCCATTCTTGGAGTAATTAAAATTCTTTGCCTTTATTATTTTATAGACTTTTATATTTATGTTTGCTTTTATCCTATTCTGTCTTTCAGAACGTATTGAAACCTCTGTGGAAACTACCGCTGCAGAAGTGGAACTTGCCCGAGAAGAGTTGGCGAAAGCCGCAAATCATCGTCAGAGTTATCGCCGTAAAATTTTAATTCTTTTAGCCATCGCTGTGATAATAGGCCTAATCGTTACTGGTATTATTGTCAGTAAATTGACCAGTTAAAGCACCCAGTGTAACAATAATTGTGTGATTTAATGAAATCCTTTTCTGCCTAAATGTTGGAAAACAAACAATGAAACGGAGTGACAAACATAGTTCACTTCGGTCAATCTTAACGTAGTAATATCGTATCAAATAAAACAAGAAATAATGGATTTTATGAATGAAAGCGCATTATGAATGCCCTGTTGAAATTATGAATAGATATTGTTACTATTCACTGATAATTATTTGAATGTTGTTTTGCAAAATATTTATTATTTAGATTATTTATTTAATCTATATGAAATGATACAAATCCTTATGTAGTAACCAGATTTTTATTGCAATTATCATTTCTTTATTGCACTATTTGTTATTCTTATACTTATTTAATGATTCTACCTATGTATTTACATATTTATGTATATAATGATTTTTGTAAAACTTAAATTAAATTTAATTTATTTTACATACCTTTCCCATTTCTTTTAAAAATTTATAACATTCTCTTAGCTGTCTTACTCTGGAGTACATAAAAATGTATGTACGTAGTTAACAATTCGGAAACATTTATTATACCACTTCAAAACAAAAAAAGAAATTGGGAATAAAACGATAAAGAAATTGAAAATGGGACGATTTTTTATTAAATTGATTTGTTTTAGAGAAGCCAGTATTAATTCCTCTCCACGTACAATTATGGCTGTTTGTCAACGAACAATTTTACAAATGATGGGTGATGTATAACCACTAAAGGCTCTATCACATTATATGTTCTTATCTTATCTTATGAAATTTCATATCGTATTTAATGGTTGTAATATCACTTGTATAGAAATTTGTAAGTCCAAGTTTTTATAAATAATGCTCGGTTTAAACATTCGCGTTCTTAAATTTCAAAAGTTCCCGTTCAATAAAGAGATACATAATTCACAATAAAGAGATGTCGAACGATTTTACTCATTCACGTATGCGGTGATTCGGCCCCTGATTTTTTATGGCTACAAATTGTTAAAGTTGTGAGAAAGTTGTTTAAATCATAAAGTTGTGAAAAAAAATTAATTTGGGGTTGTTTTTGTTTTCATTCGACTGACAACAAAAACAGCTGATTTCTTTATGTTGAAAAAATACTGCTATTTTGAAAAGTGTTTTCATGTGTTAGTTTCATTCGTATCACACTATAGCTGTGTTCGGGAACTCAAAAATTTGTGCAAATTTGCAAAAAATTTTACTGAAAGTCGTTCGCGTACATTAGCCGTGTTCGGGAACTCAAAAATTTGTGCAAATTTGCGCATTTTTTTACTGGAAGTCGTTCGCGTACTTTATTTGAGAGAGAGCAAAGGTTTACAGTTCTAATATAGAGAACCTGCAAATTTTTACTGCGACTTCTTTTGCCAGCAGAAATTTGCAACTTTGAACAGATGTTTTGTAAAGGTCAGCTGTTGTATGAAACGCAGCCGTTACATGAAAATACAAAAGCTAAAACCAAAATGGATTAATGAGGCAGAGGTAAGTAAAAAATAAAAATATTGTTTATTGGTAATTATTAAATTTGTTTAATTTTTATTTACTTGTAATGAAGATTCATGGCAGCAGCTAGTGTTCAGGCACATAAAACTCGCCCAATGGAGCTATAGCGGGATCACACTGCCCATCTTCCGAACATCGGGTACTATAATAGTGTTCAGACAGGCTGAGGACAGTTGTAAGACACTCGACTCCAGGTAGATCCAGATTCTTCAGCATCAGTGTAAAGATTCCGTCTGGAACCAGAGCCTTGCGCGACTTGGCGGCACGTATGACATTCGTAATTTCGTGCACGGTTAATTGTGATGGCTATCCAGCGGTACGGAGATCACGGAAACGACGAATGGCTCCCCTTCTCAAAGAGGGTAAGAAGTAGAAGAGAATATAATAGAAAAAAACTCGCGGTAAAGACACAAAATTTTCCATGGATTCACATTGAGGGTTGCAACATTTTCGTGTTTTTCTGTTTTGATTGGAACATTCGTTCGAACATTTTTTCGTATTTTGCTTTGTTTCTTTGGAACCGAAAGTTAAAAGGAAAAACGAAATATCGTAAGCAATTCAAACATGTTGTCTTTAAATTTAGTCACTCGTCATCCCGAATAGGGCTCTTAATGCCAACTATTCTTCTTTCTTACGCTCTTTGCCTCTTCTAGCCTTATCACTCTCGCGTTAATAAATTGACGTTTATCTAAGATAATAACTCCCAAGTATCGCCAGCATTTTTTTATTTTAAAACAGTTGTTTTCTTAAGCAAGCAAATAAAAACGAACCAAAACAAAAATCAGCAGTTTTTCTGCAAATTTTCGTTCTCGTACTTTTGCTTGCAAATGTTGGAAAGAGAGTAAAATGGCTCTTACTCTCTGCACATGTTTACTGGAAAAGTACACGAACAGACCTATTGTTTCGCCATGCTGTAAAACCATGTTTCCACTAGAGCCCAAATCCACTTGACTTGATATAATCCCCAAAACCCGTTTCCACTACGATTTATGCGGTTTTTATTTGTCGTTTTTGACAGCGTTTTTATTGTGATTAGCATTTTCATTGTGTTCAGCTTATACTTTGCGTTCAGCAATTAAGTTTGTGAAACGATTTTATTAAATAACTACTCAATTTTATACTTTCAATAAGAAATTGTCAGATGTTTAGAAAAAGAGCTTCCCAAAAATCCTAATAATAACCTGTATTCAAGCAAACGCAGTGTTGCATCTGAATTTGGAAGGAGATTTGCTGCAAATCTTCTCAAATAAGTAGATTTGCTCGCATTGAAAATGTATGGGAAACCTTTTTGCAAAACACGAGATTTCCGAAATCTCGTCGCGAATTTAGATTTGCTTTAAGTGGAAACATGGTTTAAATGTAAGAAAACGTGTCAGCTGTTTTATTTTGGCCTATGAATACACATTCAAGTGATTACCGAACGTCTGTCGACGATAACCGGAAAGTACAATAGAATTCAGTTAAATCAAAATTTTACGTTCCCTTTTTTTGTCAGCTGACAAAATTTGAAGTTTGAACAAATTTCAAAACCAAATATTACATTTAGAAAACTGCTTTTCTCCTATTCTATGATTTCTCTGTGGAATTGTTAATAGTTTAGGTTGAATGGGTAGCCCACCATGAAAAGGTGAGTTCACTCGGTGGCCAATCCGACCTATGGTGAAAAGAAAATAAAAAAATATGTGATAAAAAAATTACAAGAAAAGAGTAGGGGGTAAGCGTCAATACGGCACCGTCGTATGCGCTAATCCATGTTAGCACTATGTCGTGAAACTGGAGTTTATTCAGGGTTTCCACACATTCAGCCAAGAACTTCGACCTCACTGCCCTTTAACCCATAGCCTTGAGGGCCGCCATATATGTATACTGTTTTTGTTCCGTTTTCTTGTCAGCTGACAAAATTTGAAGTTTGAACAAATTTCAAACCCAAATATTACATTTAGAAAACTGCTTTCTCCTATTCTATAATTTCTCTGTGGAATTGTTAATAGTTTAGGTTGCATGGGTAGCCCACCATGAAAAGGTGAGTTCACTCTGTGGCCAATCCGACCTGTGGTGAAAAGAAAATAAAAAAATATGTGATAAAAAAATTACAAGCAAAGAGTAGGGCGCAGTCGTATGCGCTAATCCATGTTAGCACTATGTCGTGAAACTGAAGCTTATTTAGGGTTTCCACGCATTCAGCCAAGAACTTCGACCTCACTGTCCCATAACCCATGGCCTTGAGGGCCGCCACATATGTATATTGTTTTCGAAAACTGTCTCACCGACGTACCGATATTTTGTGTGTCGGAGCATGGGCCGAATCTGCCCTATGTGATACCTTTAAATCACCAATGGCCATCTCGTTCCCTCGGCAATCGGTCCTTTGACTGGAACGAGCTTGCTCACACAGGAGTTTGAAGAGGATCGCCACCTTCACATGAAAATGTGGCCACAACAACCGAGGTATAATTCTCGTCAAACACAGGATTCGCTTCCCATTTCTCCCTCCCGGGAAAGCAAATCCCCAGTGTACCCCACCCTTTGACGCGTTCCCCTTATTACCCGCCTTCTGACTTCATTATCTCCGAAGTTCGCGTTGATAGCTCTGTCACGTAGCGGTAGATGTCGACCCATCTCCTCTTTATTAGATGCCCTCTCAAGACCCCTTTTACCTTCAAGTCTTTTTGTTAATAAAATTGTTTCGTCTATAATGTTAAATGCTATGCATCTTTACATTTACGATACATTTTTTCTACATTTATGAGAGCATAACCAGGCCTTTAGAAACACTAAGGGAACGAAGGAGACAAGGCTTCCTCGCGACCTTTACGGTTGTATGCAGAGCAATTTGTCTGTTAAAAAATAAATAACCAACTAATACTACCAAAAAACTTAAAAATAGATAACAAAACGGACTTTTAACTGTAACATTGATGTAGTAAACATATAAACCGTAATTATAAGGTCATTGAATGAAAGTGAAAACACATTTTTATCACAGAGGATTTCATGTAAGTATTAAATTGTTAAAAAAAAATATTAATATAATGATACGATATAATTGTTTTAACAGGTACATAAGTTCCATTCTGTACAAAGCTAATGATGTGAGTATTACTTTTATATATATTTTACATATGTATATAAACTATTGGGTTGCCCAAAAAGTAATTGCGGATTTTTCATATAGTCGGCGTTGACAAATTTTTTCACAGCTTGTAACTCTGTAATTGCATTCTTTCTTCTGTCAGTTATCAGCTGTAACTTTTAGCTTGCTTTAGAAAAAAAGTGTAAAAAAAGTATATTCGATTAAAGTTCATTCTAAGTATTATTAAAAATGCATTTACTTTCTTTTAAAAAAAATCCGCAATTACTTTTTGGGCAACCCAATATTTCGTGTATAGCATAATAAAATAATTTTTTTTTTCATTTGTCCTCCTCTGTGTGAACCAGGAGAGGCTTTAAGATAGAACTGAGGCATATTGTTGTGGTTTGAGTCGTTGTTAAAAGATTCGTGGATAATCGAAACAGGTGACATATAAAGGCTGGTACTGCGTTTTTTTTTGGGGGAAAAATTTCCCTAAATCGTTCTTTTGATGGTTTGACAAGGTTACCACATTTATTTTTTTTGTTTTCTTTGGCCAAAATGTTGCCATTTGCATATAAAGATTGATATGACACCGACCAATTTATCAGCTGCTTACCCTCCAAACATTTGGAAGTGACTTTCTCACTCCCTCCCAGAATAGTCACTTTTTAGGACCTTTTGTATGATAGTTTGTAGAGATTTCAAGATTTACAACAACAAAATACATTACTGTCGGAATTCTATCATTCATGTTTCGCTAATTAGTTTCTCATAATCAACTGCTACAAATTTAAAAATAGATTTTTTGTTGTTGTTTTGGACGCTAACTCAAAAAACCCCAAACAAGAGAATGTATGTTAAATTAGCCTTCTGTAATGAAGAAAGGCCGGTAGCACAGAAGGATAGCATACGCCTCACAATAGTAAGGTTGGCTGTTCAAATCCCAGTCAGGGAAATCTTTATTTGGAAAAGAAATAAATTAGAAAGAGACATAAAAATTAGCCTCACTCTAAAAGGTAAAAAAAACATTTGGCAAATAAAAAATTATTTTTATAAATGACGTTGATAATCGAAATTTACACTTTTTTTAGTCCCTATTTAGTCACTCATGGGTATATATCGCCAAGTGGCACGTTTTCTCCCGTACCGAGACACTAATTAGATTAAAAAATGTGTGTGTTCAGGCACATAAAACTCGCCCAATGGAGTTATAGCGGGATCACACTGCCCATCTTCCGAACATCGGGTACTATAATAGTGTTCAGACAGGCTGAGGACAGTTGTAAGACACTCGACTCCAGGTAGATCCAGATTCTTCAGCATCAGTGTAAAGATTCCGTCTGGAACCAGAGCCTTGCGCGACTTGGCGGCACGTATGACATTCGTAATTTCGTGCACGGTTAATTGTGATGGCTATCCAGCGGTACGGAGATCACGGAAACGACGAATGGCTCCCCTTCTCAAAGAGGGTAAGAAGTAGAAGAGAATATAATAGAAAAAAACTCGCGGTAAAGACACAAAATTTTCCATGGATTCACATTGAGGGTTGCAACATTTTCGTGTTTTTCTGTTTTGATTGGAACATTCGTTCGAACATTTTTTCGTATTTTGCTTTGTTTCTTTGGAACCGAAAGTTAAAAGGAAAAACGAAATATCGTAAGCAATTCAAACATGTTGTCTTTAAATTTAGTCACTCGTCATCCCGAATAGGGCTCTTAATGCCAACTATTCTTCTTTCTTACGCTCTTTGCCTCTTCTAGCCTTATCACTCTCGCGTTAATAAATTGACGTTTATCTAAGATAATAACTCCCAAGTATCGCCAGCATTTTTTTATTTTAAAACAGTTGTTTTCTTAAGCAAGCAAATAAAAACGAACCAAAACAAAAATCAGCAGTTTTTCTGCAAATTTTCGTTCTCGTACTTTTGCTTGCAAATGTTGGAAAGAGAGTAAAATGGCTCTTACTCTCTGCACATGTTTACTGGAAAAGTACACGAACAGACCTATTGTTTCGCCATGCTGTAAAACCATGTTTCCACTAGAGCCCAAATCCACTTGACTTGATATAATCCCCAAAACCCGTTTCCACTACGATTTATGCGGTTTTTATTTGTCGTTTTTGACAGCGTTTTTATTGTGATTAGCATTTTCATTGTGTTCAGCTTATACTTTGCGTTCAGCAATTAAGTTTGTGAAACGATTTTATTAAATAACTACTCAATTTTATACTTTCAATAAGAAATTGTCAGATGTTTAGAAAAAGAGCTTCCCAAAAATCCTAATAATAACCTGTATTCAAGCAAACGCAGTGTTGCATCTGAATTTGGAAGGAGATTTGCTGCAAATCTTCTCAAATAAGTAGATTTGCTCGCATTGAAAATGTATGGGAAACCTTTTTGCAAAACACGAGATTTCCGAAATCTCGTCGCGAATTTAGATTTGCTTTAAGTGGAAACATGGTTTAAATGTAAGAAAACGTGTCAGCTGTTTTATTTTGGCCTATGAATACACATTCAAGTGATTACCGAACGTCTGTCGACGATAACCGGAAAGTACAATAGAATTCAGTTAAATCAAAATTTTACGTTCCCTCTTTTTGTCAGCTGACAAAATTTGAAGTTTGAACAAATTTCAAAACCAAATATTACATTTAGAAAACTGCTTTTCTCCTATTCTATGATTTCTCTGTGGAATTGTTAATAGTTTAGGTTGAATGGGTAGCCCACCATGAAAAGGTGAGTTCACTCGGTGGCCAATCCGACCTATGGTGAAAAGAAAATAAAAAAATATGTGATAAAAAAATTACAAGAAAAGAGTAGGGGGTAAGCGTCAATACGGCACCGTCGTATGCGCTAATCTATGTTAGCACTATGTCGTGAAACTGGAGTTTATTCAGGGTTTCCACACATTCAGCCAAGAACTTCGACCTCACTGCCCTTTAACCCATAGCCTTGAGGGCCGCCATATATGTATACTGTTTTTGTTCCGTTTTCTTGTCAGCTGACAAAATTTGAAGTTTGAACAAATTTCAAACCCAAATATTACATTTAGAAAACTGCTTTTCTCCTATTCTATAATTTCTCTGTGGAATTGTTAATAGTTTAGGTTGCATGGGTAGCCCACCATGAAAAGGTGAGTTCACTCTGTGGCCAATCCGACCTGTGGTGAAAAGAAAATAAAAAAATATGTGATAAAAAAATTACAAGCAAAGAGTAGGGCGCAGTCGTATGCGCTAATCCATGTTAGCACTATGTCGTGAAACTGAAGCTTATTTAGGGTTTCCACGCATTCAGCCAAGAACTTCGACCTCACTGTCCCATAACCCATGGCCTTGAGGGCCGCCACATATGTATATTGTTTTCGAAAACTGTCTCACCGACGTACCGATATTTTGTGTGTCGGAGCATGGGCCGAATCTGCCCTATGTGATACCTTTAAATCACCAATGGCCATCTCGTTCCCTCGGCAATCGGTCCTTTGACTGGAACGAGCTTGCTCACACAGGAGTTTGAAGAGGATCGCCACCTTCACATGAAAATGTGGCCACAACAACCGAGGTATAATTCTCGTCAAACACAGGATTCGCTTCCCTTTTCTCCCTCCCGGGAAAGCAAATCCCCACTGTACCCCACACTTTGACGCGTTCCCCTTATTACCCGCCTTCTGACTTCATTATCTCCGAAGTTCGCGTTGATAGCTCTGTCACGTAGCGGTAGATGTCGACCCATCTCCTCTTTATTAGATGCCCTCTCAAGACCCCTTTTACCTTCAAGTCTTTTTGTTAATAAAATTGTTTCGTCTATAATGTTAAATGCTATGCATCTTTACATTTACGATACATTTTTTCTACATTTATGAGAGCATAACCAGGCCTTTAGAAACACTAAGGGAACGAAGGAGACAAGGCTTCCTCGCGACCTTTACGGTTGTATGCAGAGCAATTTGTCTGTTAAAAAATAAATAACCAACTAATACTACCAAAAAACTTAAAAATAGATAACAAAACGGACTTTTAACTGTAACATTGATGTAGTAAACATATAAACCGTAATTATAAGGTCATTGAATGAAAGTGAAAACACATTTTTATCACAGAGGATTTCATGTAAGTATTAAATTGTTAAAAAAAATATTAATATAATGATACGATATAATTGTTTTAACAGGTACATAAGTTCCATTCTGTACAAAGCTAATGATGTGAGTATTACTTTTATATATATTTTACATATGTATATAAACTATTGGGTTGCCCAAAAAGTAATTGCGGATTTTTCATATAGTCGGCGTTGACAAATTTTTTCACAGCTTGTAACTCTGTAATTGCATTCTTTCTTCTGTCAGTTATCAGCTGTAACTTTTAGCTTGCTTTAGAAAAAAAGTGTAAAAAAAGTATATTCGATTAAAGTTCATTCTAAGTATTATTAAAAATGCATTTACTTTCTTTTAAAAAAAATCCGTAATTACTTTTTGGGCAACCCAATATTTCGTGTATAGCATAATAAAATAATTTTTTTTTTCATTTGTCCTCCTCTGTGTGAACCAGGAGAGGCTTTAAGATAGAACTGAGGCATATTGTTGTGGTTTGAGTCGTTGTTAAAAGATTCGTGGATAATCGAAACAGGTGACATATAAAGGCTGGTACTGCGTTTTTTTTTGGGGGAAAAATTTCCCTAAATCGTTCTTTTGATGGTTTGACAAGGTTACCACATTTATTTTTTTTGTTTTCTTTGGCCAAAATGTTGCCATTTGCATATAAAGATTGATATGACACCGACCAATTTATCAGCTGCTTACCCTCCAAACATTTGGAAGTGACTTTCTCACTCCCTCCCAGAATAGTCACTTTTTAGGACCTTTTGTATGATAGTTTGTAGAGATTTCAAGATTTACAACAACAAAATACATTACTGTCGGAATTCTATCATTCATGTTTCGCTAATTAGTTTCTCATAATCAACTGCTACAAATTTAAAAATAGATTTTTTGTTGTTGTTTTGGACGCTAACTCAAAAAACCCCAAACAAGAGAATGTATGTTAAATTAGCCTTCTGTAATGAAGAAAGGCCGGTAGCACAGAGGAATAGCATACGCCTCACAATAGTAAGGTTGGCTGTTCAAATCCCAGTCAGGGAAATCTTTATTTGGAAAAGAAATAAATTAGAAAGAGTGTTACGCGCTATTTTTCATTCCAATCTGGAATATTGTTTAGTATAAATCTGCGGGAATCACAAGCTGTGGCATGTTATGATGTAAAATTGCCCTGGCTAGCTCCACCAGGATGTAGGGTCTCAACCCGTAATTTCACGCGCGAACATATTTTTTTCTTAACGTTTCATGCCATCAAAAGTTAATAAAGATCATCGACTTTCAAAAACTTACACGTTGTTTTTCCTTGAGCCACTGTATTAGTCTTACCTGTGAATGTGTTTGGTATGTCCAGATGTAGTGACATACCGAGGTACAATGTCCCCACCCTGTCGCCTTTTGACATTGAAAATACCCTTATTCCACCCAATGTCCCTATTATGACCAGCTTCTAAAACTAAAGATGAGCCTTGCCCCACATTTCTCTTAAAGAAAGCGAACTTAGCAATTCATATTAAATTCGGTATATTTTGGCATAGCCATCATAAATCTTAAGTATCAAAACAAAACAAAAATATAATTAAATTTTTATACTAAGCCTATTTTGTTCAAGTATAATTTGAATGAATGACACTAAGAAAATACATGATGAATTTATTAATTCATCCTAGTTTAAAATAAAACGTTCTTTGGAGAAACACCAAAAATAAAAAGCTTTAGAGACCGTTAGATGTCTGCATTATGTTGGGAAAAAAAAAATAAAATAAATGTCTCAATTTATTTTTGCTATTGCTATTTCATTTATGTCCAGGGAGAAAGGAAAAAAAAAAAAATTATTGTCGTGGATGATAGAGCTCAATAATCCAGAATACTAAAATCAGAAACTAACCGTTATCATTTTGGCTATTGCATTGTAAAAGTGTGGATGGGAAAACAACAATAACAAAAAAAAAACCGGTATGACACCTATCAGTCTTTACACCACCAAGAATGTATTCTCTTAAGTCCAAAATTTAAGTTAAATGTAAAAATGTTTCTCACACATACATACACATATACATGTTATGCACCCATTTCATTTATTGGTGATTTACTTTACACTCAAATTCACTATGGGTATGTATGTGTTGTTTAAAGATCAATGTTTAGTACCGTTATGATGAGAAATGAAGGAAAAAGAAAAAAAAAAAAAAAACTTAGTATGTATATGGATTATGTATATGCCTATGAGTACTTATATACTACTTTTACTACATGTGCTTCAATTTCATGTATACATCACCGAAAAATATTTCCAATTTGACGAGCTTGGGAGCTCAAAAGCTGGGACGTATGGGCAGCCGCAACTCCCAATACGATTTGACAAATCCAAAAAGACAATGTGCGCCTATGGCGACTTAGGGCTCCTTTCTCTTCCCCTAAGCAGACTCTTCTCAGCGACAAATTCAACGCCTGTTGGAGTAACAGGCTGCGGCAGTGATATGATTTAGTGCAATTGCACTTACCAAGATGAAATGGTAAAATTATGGAGTAGCTGGGCACCTATCACGTCTATGTCTTGTGTAGTCGTGTATAACACAAAGACCGATGATAATTTCGGTCGCCCCCAGAAACACCTTAGTGGTGGCAGCCGACACAGTTTCCCAGCAAAAAAAAATCCGCACCAGGAGGCCGATGAAGTTATCAGAAACCCCTCTGGTCAACGTTCACCTCACTGCGTAAAATTTCTCAACTCCACGGTCGTAAAATAATTGCCGCAACACAGGTGTATGTGTGCAAGAAAATCCAATCGCCTATAGAAGTCAATGGAGAAGATAATTAAAGGTCTTTAATTAAATTCTCTTCACAGGGTCAGCTCATATTCAATCATGCTTACCAATGAACAATTTATGTTCCGTTTATAAAAAAAAATCTTTTGTAACCAGGGTAATGTTTAATTTTCATTCACTGCCCACCACTCTTGGTATTGCAAGTCTTGTTCTGGTCTCTTTGAAAACTCTTTTCGGAATGTCGAAATGCCTTGACTGCAAAATAACTTGGTGCAAGAGTGTTAGTGTACTGTCAACTATCAGGCAGGGTTACCAGATCACCTCCAAAAAAAATAAAAATTTCCCTAATTACCATCGATCCTTATTAACAAAGACATTGATCGCCGTGTCGTATTGTAAGCACAAATGGCCGTATCGTACAGCATAAAAGGGGTCAGTAATGATCCGTTTCAAAACTGCTTCGTCTTGAGATTTATAATCGCTAAGCGAACAGGCAGGATCCCATAACGCCCTATCGTGTGGCTCGACCCACGCAGCCGGGCAAACACCATACGACACCTGCACCGTTTCGTCTACTATGTTCATGCTCGCAAATCAGACGCATGGTACTTTCCAATATAATTTCCGCGAAGGTCCTCAATATCATACAATGCGTTACCGATCCTCCTTCGTATTCTACATTTCACGAATTTCGGATTAAACTTTGCGTTTAGGCCTTTTCCGAAGTTACTCTGAGAGTGGTTTTTTCGAAACACCTCTTGACCACTCACGAAATTCACGTGTCGCGTCCTGGTATTATAGATCTTCGATGCCTTCTCGTGTGCCACATCAAGGTTGTGCGATATCTTATCTCTTATGGCTTGTAGGCGGTCCGCATGTTCAACTATAGTGCCATCGTTTAGCATATCTAGCTTTTCCAAAACATCATAGGTCGACCCATGAAGTATCATGTTCTGCCCGAAGACAGCCCGATATGGTGCGGTTCCAATGCCAGAATGTACATCGCTTCGAAGAACTGTGAGTATCCTGGGTATATCTCTATCCCAGTTCAAATGATTAGTTTCGTCCCGTAAGAAGTATCTGATTTTGGAAATGATTTCCCTATTGGCTCTTTCTGCGGCGTTAGCCTGAGGCGAATAAAATCCTGTTGTAATGTGGCGAATACCATAAGTTGCGAAGAACTCCCGCATTTCCTTTGACGTAAATTGTTTCGCGTTATCAGTATGGATGTACTGAGGAATTCCGAATGTGCAAAAAAGTTCGTTGTGTAAGTAATCAATGACCCCTATGGACGTGGCAGACTTCATGGGCTTAAGGAATAGAAATTTCGTAAAGTGATCAACCGCTATAAACAGTTGGCAATTCCTCGATTTACTGCAGGGGTAGGGGCCCAGAAAATCGCAGTATAGCCTCTGGAAGGGTCTGAGCGTCCTAAACTGTTCTCCCATTGGGGGTCTGGTGATGCGGTTATTCGGCTTTATCATCTTGCATTCATCGCAATTCCTTATGAACTCCTTAACGTCACTAGACATCCTTGGCCAGAAAAACTTTTGCCTAAGCCGAAATAAGGTCTTGGCGTATCCTCCATGACACCCTTCCGAGTGAGCGAGTTCTATAATACTGTTAACTAGACTTCTAGGTATCCAGATCCGCCATAACGATTCCTCCTCTTCCATTCCATTCCGAAACTCCACGCGCTTATGAACAATGCCATCACAAATTCGTAAATCAGGTAATGTATCGCCACTTCCGACTATTTTCCTCCTCAAGGTGTCATATTCCGGACTATTAAATTCAGGGGAAGTAAGATCGACTTCCAAGGGCACCTGGTTCAACTCGAGCTCATCCACGTCAACCCTTGATAGGGCGTCAGGCACCACGTTCAAAGATCCCTTCCTGTGCTCCATCCTAAAATCAAAGGCCTGCAACTTCAGGCTCCATCTGGCCAACCTCCCAGATAGTTCCTTTTGAGCCATGAGCCATTTAAGACTGGCATGGTCTGTCACAATCTTGAAAGGAAGGCCTTCAATATAGGGTCTGAATCTTTGAACACAGGTTATGGCCGCCAGGCACTCCAATTCCGTAACCGTATAATTGCGCTGAGCCTCATTCAGCTTTTGCGATACGTACGAAATTGGGTGCTCCTGTCCCTGATCATCCACCTGGTACAGGACCCCACCAACACCGACACACGAGGCATCACACTGTACCACGAATTCCCGGTTGAAGTCCGGCTGGGCCAGGACTGGTGCACTGGATAGCGCCTGCTTTAATCTCGAGAAGGATTCAAGCGCACTTGAAGAAAGTCGAAATGGTGTATTCGATTTCCGTAAAGAGTCCGTCAAGGGTCCCGATAGGTCGGAGAAGTTGTCTATGAATGAGCGGTACCAGTTTGCCATGCCAACAAACCGTCGCACCTGACGTGGCGTCCTTGGCAAAGGAAACTCCACAATTGCCTTGACCTTATCGGGATCGACTTTCAGGGCACCCCCGCCAATCCGATAGCCGAGGTATTTTATCTCCCTTTGGCAGAACTTGCTCTTACCCACATTTATAGTCAGACCCGCAACCCTAAGGTACTGAGCCACCTCGCCCAACAGAGTGACGTGGCTATCAAAATCCGGACTACATACCAGGAGATCGTCCAAATATATAAAGACCCGGTCACGCAACTTCGAAGGAATTGTCCTGTCCATAAGACGACTCATCGTCTGTGGACCGTTACATACCCCAAAAGGCATGACCCTGTACTGGTACAGGGGGCGTCCGGGGACAGCAAAAGCGGTCTTTTCCTTCGAAGTTTCGGATAGCCCTATTTGAAAATACGCATCCTTCAGGTCGATCCCTGTTATGTAGTGCGTATCCTGTAGCCTGCTCAACAGGCCATTTATGTGGGGTAGAGGGTACGAGTCCCTTTTAGTGAGAGCGTTCAACTTTCGGCAGTCGAGGCAGAGTCTGATTTTACCTGGTTTTCGCACCGTCACTATTGGACTGCACCACGGCGAGTTAGACTCTTCGATAACGCCAAGAGCCAACAGACGATCCAACTCACTGTAGACCTCGGCCTGCCTCGGTGGAGACAGAGGGTAGTGTCTAGACCTCACTGGGACAGCGTCGCCAGTATCAATGTGGTGCTCAATAAGACCGGTACGCCCCAGTCCCAACTTCTCAAAAGACGGCATCAGTGAAATGACAGAATCTAGTTTCAGCTTCTGTTCAGGTCGAAGATCATGAAAAAGAAGGTCAGTACCATCACCCTTCTCCAAACTCATCACGCTTGGTACAATGTGCGGTGCGAGAGCATATTCCCTCCAAAAATCCACACCTAAATAGCACCTCTGGGAAAGGGTTGGTACTACGTAAAATACCAAGGTCTTGGTAACATCTTTGAATGTCACAGGAAGCGAGCAGTAGCCCAAAACATGATCCATCGAACCATTAGCACTAGAAATCTTTGACCTGAACCGATTCAACTTCACACCATGACTCGAAATAAAATCCTCACTACCATGACCCAAAACGGAAACATTCGCCCCAGAATCCAATAAGCATAGAAATTCTGTTTCACAAATCGTAACCCTTGCATAAGGTCTGCCGTCGTCCGAATTCGACAAAAGCGAAGTCTCTACTGCAGCACGGTATCGGCACCTCTTCCTGTACCTCTCTCGACATTTAATAACTCGGCGTGATGGCTTGACATGATTGGTTACTGTGGAGGGAAAGCTTCCCTGTGAGAGGCTTTCTTCCAATGTCAATCGCGACTCGGGATCTGGGAAACAGAACGAGGGTCCCCGGTTAACCTCTCTCTCCGACGTCTGTTTTCCGAATGGGAGTTGTCACACTTAGGTGTAGTGACACCTCTTTGTCCGCACTTGAAGCAGAATGTATGTCTGGGTTCATCTGGGCAATATATATAGCTGTGCCCCATCTGTAGGCAATTCCAGCACTTAATTCCGGAATAATCATTCCTCAAACGAGTCACCCTCAACGCCTCGACTTGAGGATCTGGTTCCTCCTCATACTCCTCCGAATCGGACTCTACACGAATCTCATTCACCTGTCGTGCACGTGGCGCCGCATGTGTCATCTGAGACCTATTCTCCTGCAATACCTTCTCAGCTTTCCTAGCAAGGTCTCGAAGTTCGCCCAGGTCCTTTGGATCCGATATGAAAAGCATCGTTCTGAGATCAGGGTAAACGTTCTTCTTCATGATCTCAATCATCGACGAGTCAGTCATAGGAGTCTTCAGTCTTTGATTCATGTGAACAACAACAGCATGATAGTCGTCAAAGCTCTCCTTGGCATGCTGTCGTCTAGTTGAGATCCGTAATATAACCTCATGGTCACTCTCAAGTGTGCCAAACTCTCTGGTCATAGCGATCTTCAGAGTAGGGTACGTCAAGTCTGGGTTCTGTCTCGTATAGAACCAATACCAGTCATCGGCCTTGCCCGAAAGAAAGACCTGGAAGTTAGCCATCAAGTAATCGTGAGGACATCTCGAACGCTCAGTCAATGTATCTACTTTGAATAAAAAATCTGCCACGCTCCCTGTCCCATCATAAGATACATTCCAATCCTTGAGATTCTTAGGGAAACTTAAACTCAAATTCGAAGACTGCTCCTGTGGAGTGCTCCTTGCCGTATTATGCATATCAGATGCCGCTGGCGTGGACCTAGAGGCCGGTGTCCTATTAATCGAATCTCTGATACTGCCTAGTTCCCTTCTGAACTCTTCCTGGGTCTCCCTCATAACTTCCCGGAAGTAAAGTATCAATGATCGTGTGGACGCATCATCGTTGTTGGCCGTATGTCCACCTGACGCCAGTGGAACACAGTCGTCTCGAGCCTCTTCTTCCATTTGCGACTCCCTTTGAAAGTCCTCCGATTGAGACAAAGATTCAGAAAATATTTCGCCACGTGGCTGTATAGAAACAGTTGCACCCTGTCGTGGTGGAACCGTTGCCAACCCAGATATCCGGTCTATGCAGGGTAAATCACTCTTCGACCTTCCCCCAGTATTCGAAGAACTTCCTAACTTGGTCTTAGACTGTGCCAATCCCCCTGTGCTCATAGATCTCCTCAGACCACGAGATGCCGGAGATCCTCTTCCCCTACTTGTCCGTAATGATGTATTCAGTCGCGATGCCGATGAACGAGTTTCAGGTCTACTCATAACGTGTTCAATACAACCAAAATTATTATGCGGTAAATAGTATATATATATATATAATATATATATATATATATATGCGGTATATAGATATATAAAAAAAAGATAGTATTCAACTTTGTTTATGTTATGCTAAGAGGAATGTGGGTAGTTCACCTTTCATGAAAGTTTGGTCATAATATCTAGGAAGCACATAGGCATTAAATGAATGCTCTGACTCTTCCTCGTAGCTCTGGCTCATCTTATTCCTTACAATAAAGAAACTTCCCCTATGGATGACTCAGAATATCAAAAAAAAATCTCTGATCGAAAATGCAGATGTGCAACAGCACCTGCCATTAGCCCTGTGTACGCCCTGCCTGGTTCGCCTATGTCCGAAGCCCTAAAATCCAGACAAGTCTGAACTCAATAGAACGAACACAATGTTCCGGGTAAACTGGTTCCCTAACGCAACAAAGGCCTGACAACTCCTGCGTGTCAGTCTGGACTTCTAGTTCGCCAATATATACCATGATGAGTAGCCAATGTGTAATCCACATCTCGATCAGTCTCGCTTACAAAAATGCAAATATCATCAAATAGTCAAATCGCACCGTTTATGTATACATAGTACATCCAGTAGCAACGCCTTACCAATAATAAAAACCTTTGCAATCGATAGTAAAATAAAACCCTTCACAATGGTATGACTTTTACAGTGGCTCATGTTCTAGTCAGATCAAAATCCAACTTAAAATTCTATAAAAAGAAATTCGTCTAAACGGTAAAATCTCAATTTTCAAAAATGATGAAAAATACATACATAAATGTATTTTCGTTGGGCGCCATATATGTTACGCGCTATTTTTCATTCCAATCTGGAATATTGTTTAGTATAAATCTGCGGGAATCACAAGCTGTGGCATGTTATGATGTAAAATTGTCCTGGCTAGCTCCACCAGGATGTAGGGTCTCAAAGTTACAGGGCCACCCACGCTGTCCGCAGAATTTTAATTCATTATGACTATGGATTTTTGCAGCATTAGCAAAAATCCATGATCAACGAAATTGTCGCAAATGGATTTTGTATATACAAAATCCATTTACCCCAACCAGCCACAGAGAAACAGAGATCAATGCAAATATCATTTGACCACCCATAGCGAGCCATAATGAAAACATATACTATGAAGAATTCATCAGCTAATTGTAAACATTTATTTATTAAGCTAGCGTTAAGGAAAATTTGAAATAAAGATTCAGATAGACTTGAAACTTACACAAGAGAAGTTTGTATCTAAAACTGGCGCAGTCGGTAGGATCCTACAAGGTATCCACGACTCAACACCATCCAGGAAAAGGATGAAAACATAAATCCTCGAAAAGGATTTACTTTCGGAATCCAGGAAAAGGTTTTGTCCGGGCAACAGGAAAAACCATACGACGGATAAAGGAAGAAAAAGGATGAAAACATAAATCCTCGAAAAGGATTTACTTTCGGAATCCAGGAAAAGGTTTTGTCCGGGCAGCAGGAAAAACCATACGACGGATAAAGGAAGAAAGAGGGAGAAACATACCAGCTCTAATTTATGGTAACTAATAAGAAAATAATATTGAATATTAAGAAATTGTGAAAAAAAAAATTGTGAAAAATTTACGCTAAAAAAAAAATTGTTTCTGATAACTCTAATTTATGGTAACTAATAAGAAAATAATAGTGAATATTAAGAAATTGTGAAAAAAAAATTGTGAAAATTTTACGCTAAAAAAAAAAAAAATTGTTTCTGATAAAAAAAAAATCAGCAAAGAAAAAAGTTTTAATTTAGACAAAAAAAATTTAAATAATAGTAAAATGGCACTTAACGCAGTCACGGTTGACCCTATAAAGTATTTATCAAAATTACCGGTTTATAACGGTAGTTTTAGCGAACTCTACACCTTTATTGACTTAGTTGACAGAATTACGCAAATTTTAGAAACCTATGATGACTTGTCGAAGGGAATATTTTTAGACATAATTAAGTCAAAACTAAGTGGACCGGCTAAGGACATTTCCGAAATAAACAATCACCTTACAAGATGGACAGAGCTAAAAGAAACCCTTATTAACAACTTTGGCGATAGATTAACAGATGAACAGTTATATGATAAATTAAGATCAGTTAAATTTAAAACTAATGCAAAGAATTTTTATGACGAGATAATAACTTATCTCAGAAGACTTAACATGAAAACTCGATCATTACATCAAAACGAAGCGGGCTACAATGCTCTCATTGCAGCTAATAAAAGGGTAGCATTGGACGTATTTAAAAACAAATTAATTGAACCAATGCGTTCCATTATAATTTGTAGAAATCCAAATAATATCGAGAATGCGATGAAAATACTTTACGATACGAATTATGCTTTCTATAATCCTAATCCAATTCCAAATAAAAACGAAACAAATTCTACTCATGACAATAGAAATAAAAGCGTGAATCAAAATACGAACTTTAATAAAAATCAAAACTATAAATATCAAAATCAAAGACACAGACAAAATCAACATCAGAATCAAAATTATACCAGATATCAGGATCAATATCAAAATTATATTCCGAGACAGAATGATAGTAATAATCGAAACAACCCGTTTCAAAATAACACCGTTAGCAGTGATTCAACTAATCAACCAATAAATGATAGTGATAGACCAACACCAATGGATATTGGAAATTTTTGTCAGACAGCTCCAATGAACTCACCTACATAGTAATTAACAAGTGCAAATTTTTGATTGATACAGGAGCCACAAACTCCTTAGTGAATCCAAATGTTTTTCATCAAAGTAAAATAGTACAATTAAAAGGACCAAAGGAAATGTTAGCTTTAAAAAATTCACATATAGTTACACATAAAGCCGTGGTGAAGGCTTTCAGGGAATTTAATTTGCCAAATCAAATGTTTGAATTTTATGTTTACAATTTTAATAATAATTTTGAAGGATTAATAGGCAACGACATTTTATTGAAAAATAAAGCGATTATAAATTACGAAGGGATGTATTTACTTCTAAATGGTTCAAAACTGCCATTACTTTCTGAGAAAATAACGACGAAAGTAAAGATAACTATTCCACCGGGAGAGCAAGATTGTAAAATATGTCTTCCTTTAGAAAATGGAGACGTATTAATTAATAATATTATGCAGGGTAATGGAATAATTCTCAATGAAGGTCTTTATAAATGTGAAAATGGAGAAGTGTGTGTAAAGATTAATAATAAATCAAATAAACCTATTGTTTTAGATACAGGAGTGATTTTGACGTATGAAGAAATTTCGGAAATTCATAATATTAATGATATTAGTGGAAAAATCAATAGCGAAATTATAGATGTTGATTCAGTTCTAAAGAAAATTAGAACCGAACACCTTAATTCTAAGGAGAGATTAGAATTGGAGAAACTAATTAGGGATTTTAAGGTTTTACTTTCTGATAATGGAAAATTGACTTTTACCCACGAAATTAAGCATACTATAGATACCACTGATGAAATACCAATAAGAAGTAAAATTTATCGGTACCCTTATATATACAAAGATGAAATCCAAAAACAGATTTTGGAAATGTTAAGTAATGGAATTATTGCACCGAGCAGTAGTCCATACAACAGTCCTGTTTGGGTTGTACCAAAGAAATCAGATGCATCGGGCATGAAGAAATTTAGATTAGTCATTGACTATCGAAAATTAAATGATAAAACCATTGAGGATAATTATCCGATTCCAAATATAACAGATATATTAGACAAGTTAGGAAAATCAAATTATTTTTCTATTCTTGACCTCAAAAGCGGTTTTCACCAAATCGAAGTCCATGAAAAGGACAGACAAAAAACTGCATTTTCAGTAGATAACGGCCATTATGAATTTAATAGAATGCCATTCGGGTTGAAAAATGCACCGAGCACTTTTCAACGATTGGTAGATAATATTTTAAGGGAAAATGTTTCGAAAAGGGAGTGTATGGTTTATATGGATGATATTATTGTATTTTCCAATGGACTAGAAGAACATGTAAAAAATTTGAAATCAGTGCTTAACAAATTAAGAAATGCAAGGCTCAAAATTCAATTAGATAAATGTGAATTTTTCAGGAAAGAAGTCGAATTTTTGGGTCATACAGTAAATGAAGAAGGCGTGTCCCCGAACCAAGCTAAAATTGAAGTTATAAGAAAATTACAAATTCCTAGAACTGAAAAGGAAATAAAAAGATTCTTGGGAATGACGGGCTATTATAGAAGATTCATAAAAAATTATGCACACATTACTAAACCCATGACTAAATACTTGAAAAAGGACTCGATTTTAGATATAAAAGATATAAATTACATCGATGCATTTAACATTTTGAAGGAAAAGTTGGTTCATGCTCCAATATTAGTTTATCCCGACTTCAGTTTACCTTTTGAAATTACTACGGATGCGAGCAATGTTGCTATTGGAGGAGTTCTATCGCAGAACGATAAACCGATTGCATACGTATCTCGAACTTTGAATGAACACGAAATAAACTATTCCACCATTGAGAAAGAATGTCTTGGAATTGTATGGTGTTTAAAACAATTTAGGCCATATGTCTATGGCAGGAAAATTAAACTTTTTACTGACCACAAACCACTAATATGGTTAAATAACTTAAAAGAGCCAAATTCGAAATTAATGCGGTGGAGACTTCAAATAGGAGAGTATGATTATGAAATAAACTATAAAGAAGGACACCTAAATAAGGTGGCAGACTGTCTTAGTAGAATTGAAATTAATAATACCATATCATCAAATCAAAATTTTAACAATAATGAAAATCTAAATTCAATTAAGGAATTGCAAAAACCAATAAATATTTATGACAATCAAGTTATATTTCAAAAAATAATATCAGGCGCTGTATCAATTAGAAACTCAGTCATACATAACCACAAAAGAAAAGTAATAAAGGCAAAGGAATTTGACGATGATTTCCTGAAAACAATTATAGAAAATCATTTTGATCACGAAAAAACAAACGCACTATTTGTAGATGATGACATATTTAATAAATTAAAATCAATCTTATTTAAAGATTATAGTAATCTAAAAATTGTCAGATGTCTCAAGAAATTAATTGATATCCTCGACGAGGAGTATTTAGAAGAGATAATCTCTAATGAACATTTGAAAAATAACCATAGAGGATGCAATGAAAACTACAAAGAAATTAAAGATAAATATTATTACCCATATTTGTATAAGAAAGTATCGGAATTTATAAACAATTGTGAAGTTTGTATGCTGTCAAAATACGAAAGGAATCCAGATCTAGTTCCTTATAAAATATCTGAAACCCCTAGAAGACCACATGAAATTATCCATATGGATGTATTTTATTCCATAAATAAAAGTATATTTGTTACCATGATAGACAAATTTAGTAAAGTAGCACTTATAACTCGTGTTACCAATAGATCAGACCCCGAATTTAGGAAATGCATCTTAAGATATTTAAGCTCTTATGGAAATATTGAAAAAATTGTAACAGATAACGAACTCGGAATGAAATCACATGGAATGATGGAGTTCTTAAAAGAAAAGAATATTGAAATTAACTTTACATCAAGTTTAAATCATAATAGCAATAGCGATATTGAAAGGCTACATAATACTATCAATGAACATTTAAGAATTCTCAAGCAAAGCAAAATTGACATTTCTATAGAAGAACAGATGATTCAAATAAATGGTTTCTACAACCATACTATACATAGTACAACAAATATAAAACCAATTGATTTTATTCAAGGGAAGATTAATGAATCTCAATACCCGGATATATATGATAGGATGCTAAAGAAAAAGGAACAAGTAATTAATAAACTGAATGAATCAAGGATAGGAGAAAAAATTCTAGAAGACGGCATCAATTATATCAAAGAGACTAGAGGAGGCAAAAATTATCAGAAATTCAGGAAAATAGAAGGAAGGAAAATTGACGACTCTCATTTAAAAGACCAAAATTCAAAACAAATTTATTATAAAACACATGTTAAAAAGAAAAAGAAATTCCAAAACGCACAGAACGTAAGATTCCCAGTGCAACAAACCACTAGAAGGGGTAATGCTGTTAAACGAAAGAATTAGTAGCAACAATACAGGAGCATAAAATCGAATTTTAAAGATTACTGCATTAATTTTATACATATATATATATATATATATCTAAATAACAAATAATTATTATAATTGTCTAAATTGGTCTTCCTTGATCTTATATTCTATTAGATCACAATGACAACTTTGTTGGTACTAATAATTTTGATATATGGAATTCATGCGGAGAATATCGAAATAATCGATTTGGACAACAACAATGGTTATTTACCAATCAAAGTGGATGAAGTGCGGCTTATTGAGTATAATATGAAAGTATTACACATAATTAATATAACAGAACTAGAAGTTGCTAGAAACCAAATAGAAGTTAATATTAAGATGTTAAATGAAACGCTACCAAGTGACACAAAAAATGACTATATACATAGGACGTTGCTTAGGAATTTTAGGGAACTGGATACAAAACTTAAAGCTTTAACACCAAAAATAAGAAATAAAAGAGGATTAATTGACTTATTAGGGAAAACATTAAAAGTTATTGCAGGAACCATGGACAGTGAGGATGAAAAAGCAATCTATAATGCATTACATAATTTAGATACAGAAAATACCGAACTTATTAATGAAAATAACAAACAAATTAAAATAAACAAGGAATTACAGGAACAGATAGAAATTCTAAACAAAAATATTTTGAATATTGAAAGATATATTTCCAGCCAAATAAAAAGTCTTGTATTAAATACTCAGATTAGGGAACATTATTACTATTTGAAAGTATGTTTTCAAATACACAATGACATTAATTCTTTACTTCATTTTATCGACACAATAGAGGACGTTATTTTGACCAGCCGATTAGGTATCCTCACAAGAAATATTTTGACAGACCAAGAAACAAAACTGATAGAATCTGACGAAGAATTTAAAAATATTGATTTAGTGTCATTACTATATAAGCATAATATTATTATATTTACTCTATTAATTCCTAAATACGGAAAAGAAAAATATGAAAAATATCGTCTTTTTGAAATTTTGGATGATAAAAATGAAACAATTAGTTTTAAGCACAAAGAAATATTGTTAAAAGACGGTATTGTTTACGAATTTAATGAGAAATCGGAAAAAGCAAGCAATCTTGTAAAATTAAATGATGAATGTATTATCGATATTTTTACAAAATCCATAATAAAAAATTGCATTAGAATTAAGAAAAAAGCAGAAGAAACAATAAAAATTATAACGCCAGGCTCTATTGTAATACAGAAATTTCATAAAACCAAAATGAAAACTACTTGTGGTCATAATATTTTTGTAGAAGGAACAAAATGGATTAAATACAAAAATTGTACTTTATACCTTAAAAATCAATCTTTTACAAATGTCGAAAACACTATTAAACACCATTATTTAAACCCTGAGTTTATTAAAGCTATACCATTTACAAATACAACCAAAGAAGAACTTACTATGGAAATATTGGACACAAAAAATGTCCAAAATAGAAACAAAATTGAAAAACATCAAAAAGTGTCAAATTACCATTATACATGTCTGTATTTGTTAATATCAATTATAATTATACTTATTTCATATCAAAGTGTAAAAAGATTTAAGTTAAATCTATCATCGACTCCGAGGACGGAGCCCGAAACAAGCGTTGGGGGAGTTACAGGGCCACCCACGCTGTCCGCAGAATTTTAATTCATTATGACTATGGATTTTTGCAGCATTAGCAAAAATCCATGATCAACGAAATTGTCGCAAATGGATTTTGTATATACAAAATCCATTTACCCCAACCAGCCACAGAGAAACAGAGATCAATGCAAATATCATTTGACCACCCATAGCGAGCCATAATGAAAACATATACTATGAAGAATTCATCAGCTAATTGTAAACATTTATTTATTAAGCTAGCGTTAAGGAAAATTTGAAATAAAGATTCAGATAGACTTGAAACTTACACAAGAGAAGTTTGTATCTAAAACTTCTCAACCCGTAATTTCACGCGCGAACATATTTTTTTCTTAACGTTTCATGCCATCAAAAGTTAATAAAGATCATCGACTTTCAAAAACTTACACGTTGTTTTTCCTTGAGCCACTGTATTAGTCTTACCTGTGAATGTGTTTGGTATGTCCAGATGTAGTGACATACCGAGGTACAATGTCCCCACCCTGTCGCCTTTTGACATTGAAAATACCCTTATTCCACCCAATGTCCCTATTATGACCAGCTTCTAAAACTAAAGATGAGCCTTGCCCCACATTTCTCTTAAAGAAAGCGAACTTAGCAATTCATATTAAATTCGGTATATTTTGGCATAGCCATCATAAATCTTAAGTATCAAAACAAAACAAAAATATAATTAAATTTTTATACTAAGCCTATTTTGTTCAAGTATAATTTGAATGAATGACACTAAGAAAATACATGATGAATTTATTAATTCATCCTAGTTTAAAATAAAACGTTCTTTGGAGAAACACCAAAAATAAAAAGCTTTAGAGACCGTTAGATGTCTGCATTATGTTGGGAAAAAAAAAATAAAATAAATGTCTCAATTTATTTTTGCTATTGCTATTTCATTTATGTCCAGGGAGAAAGGAAAAAAAAAAAATTATTGTCGTGGATGATAGAGCTCAATAATCCAGAATACTAAAATCAGAAACTAACCGTTATCATTTTGGCTATTGCATTGTAAAAGTGTGGATGGGAAAACAACAATAACAAAAAAAAAACCGGTATGACACCTATCAGTCTTTACACCACCAAGAATGTATTCTCTTAAGTCCAAAATTTAAGTTAAATGTAAAAATGTTTCTCACACATACATACACATATACATGTTATGCACCCATTTCATTTATTGGTGATTTACTTTACACTCAAATTCACTATGGGTATGTATGTGTTGTTTAAAGATCAATGTTTAGTACCGTTATGATGAGAAATGAAGGAAAAAGAAAAAAAAAAAAAAACTTAGTATGTATATGGATTATGTATATGCCTATGAGTACTTATATACTACTTTTACTACATGTGCTTCAATTTCATGTATACATCACCGAAAAATATTTCCAATTTGACGAGCTTGGGAGCTCAAAAGCTGGGACGTATGGGCAGCCGCAACTCCCAATACGATTTGACAAATCCAAAAAGACAATGTGCGCCTATGGCGACTTAGGGCTCCTTTCTCTTCCCCTAAGCAGACTCTTCTCAGCGACAAATTCAACGCCTGTTGGAGTAACAGGCTGCGGCAGTGATATGATTTAGTGCAATTGCACTTACCAAGATGAAATGGTAAAATTATGGAGTAGCTGGGCACCTATCACGTCTATGTCTTGTGTAGTCGTGTATAACACAAAGACCGATGATAATTTCGGTCGCCCCCAGAAACACCTTAGTGGTGGCAGCCGACACAGTTTCCCAGCAAAAAAAAATCCGCACCAGGAGGCCGATGAAGTTATCAGAAACCCCTCTGGTCAACGTTCACCTCACTGCGTAAAATTTCTCAACTCCACGGTCGTAAAATAATTGCCGCAACACAGGTGTATGTGTGCAAGAAAATCCAATCGCCTATAGAAGTCAATGGAGAAGATAATTAAAGGTCTTTAATTAAATTCTCTTCACAGGGTCAGCTCATATTCAATCATGCTTACCAATGAACAATTTATGTTCCGTTTATAAAAAAAAATCTTTTGTAACCAGGGTAATGTTTAATTTTCATTCACTGCCCACCACTCTTGGTATTGCAAGTCTTGTTCTGGTCTCTTTGAAAACTCTTTTCGGAATGTCGAAATGCCTTGACTGCAAAATAACTTGGTGCAAGAGTGTTAGTGTACTGTCAACTATCAGGCAGGGTTACCAGATCACCTCCAAAAAAAATAAAAATTTCCCTAATTACCATCGATCCTTATTAACAAAGACATTGATCGCCGTGTCGTATTGTAAGCACAAATGGCCGTATCGTACAGCATAAAAGGGGTCAGTAACGATCGGTTTCAAGAGACATAAAAATTAGCCTCACTCTAAAAGGTAAAAAAAACATTTGGCAAATAAAAAATTATTTTTATAAATGACGTTGATAATCGAATTTTACACTTTTTTTAGTCCCTATTTAGTCACTCATGGGTATATATCGCCAAGTGGCACGTTTTCTCCCGTACCGAGACACTAATTAGATTAAAAAATGATATCGCCTGAGATTGTTTTCAACTTCCTTGAGTGCTGATTTAGTGACTCGCACGATAGAAATTGTTTGGAGGGTACGTACATGTTTACACACAAATGTGAATGTGTGAACCGTACTCAAATTCATATATGTTGTTCAATTTCAACCCACCCCTTCGAAATTAATGAATTATGAAACACAAAACTATTTAAAAAGAAACGAATTCAGCTTTTATTTGTAAAAATAATTAGATTTTGTAGTATTTTCGATGGTATAAGTTAAATAAACACAACTTTCCAAAAGTCTTTGCCAGCAACTCCCACTCGTATAAAAATAATGTTGTTGTAATAGCAAGACCAAAAGCACAACACTTTCATAATCGATATTATTCGCAAAGATTTATTGCAATTGCTTGTTATGAAAGAAACATTTATTTTTTATTTAATATAGAAGTATATTTATTTTTATTTTTATATATATATACAAACAGATTCTTATTTATGAATCCACAAATAATATTTGTTTCCACCCCGAGCAAGTACATGTGAGCAAGATCATTAACTTAGACTTTAGATCATTAATCAGACTTGTTGCGTCGTGAAATATAAATTTCCCCTGGATGAAAAAACAAGTTGGCGAAACGAATTTTATGGGGATGTTGATCCCATCAAGAGAAAGCCGCAGGTATTTGCTTTCAGGAACCACGCCTCTCGGGCCTTCCCTGAAGCATTCAAGGCGGATTTAAAAAGGTGGTCTCACGCATGACATAATTCCCAGGTAGTGTACCGTAAACAGCTGAGTACAATTTTTTCTCGCGAAGTGCACTATCTGTCAACGAGTTTTGTTTGTGTGTGTGTATATAGTTAAGAACGATGACACACACAAAATCTTCGATTATTAATCTTGATTTGGAAAAGAAAAAAATTAGAAAGAGAAATAAAAAATCCTTACTCTAAAAGGTAAAAAAAACATTAGGGAAAAAAATTTATTTTTTTGTTAATGACGTTGATAATCGAATTTTAAACTTTTTTTAGTCCCTATTTAGTCACTCATGGGTATATATCGCCAAGTGGCACGTTTTCTCCCGTACCGAGACTCTAATTAGAGTAAAAAATGATATCGCCTGAGATTGTTTTCAACTTCCTTGAGTGCAAATTTAGTGACTCGCGCGATAGAAAATGTTTGCAGGGATACACAAAATCAGTGTTGCACTAATCACTGATTTTGACAGATAGTGCACTCAATATTTTGTTTTTGGGCAACTGCCACTACCTGGAAATGAATATATCTTGGTCTCACGCAAACAGCTGTTAACAGCCGGCCAGGTTTGGCGGTATTAAGACGTCAGATTTTTGTTTGCACTCTCTTTGTTGTTATCTTCTTTCTAGCATATTCTCTGTTCATGTACGCACACGTATTCACAAACGCACATAAATTTCTTTGTGTGTGTTGGCAAACCATCGATCAGCTGGATGACAAAATGGCGGATTGTGACGCGTGTGCCTTAATGTCGCTCGAAGCGCCACCTGGCGGACAATAGCGAACTGCTTAGGCATGAGCCACGACCCCTGTCTGATTGACAGTAGGACAGTTGGTGTTGTGTTGTCATTTGGCCCATCAGAGGAAGTTCTGGCTGGGAAGAGCGCCATGATGGACCAAATGACAGCATATGCCTCTGCCCTAAGAAGGAAAAATCTTTCTTTTTGATTTTGACTGTGCAGCAAGCCGGAGGTGAGCCGAGAAGACAACTGGAAGTGAGCCTAACGAGCATAAACAAGTAAAAGCGTGCTAAGTTCGGCCGGGCCGAATCTTATATACCCTCCACCATGGATCGCATTTGTCGAGTTCTTTTCCCGGCATCTCTTCTTAGGCAAAAAATGATATAAGAAAAGAGTTGCTCTGCTATTAAAACGATATCAAGATATGGTCCGGTTCGGACCACAATTAAATTATATGTTGGAGACCTGTGTAAAATGTCAGCCAATTCGTATAAGAATTGCGCCCATTGGGGCTCACGAAGTAAAATAGAAAGAACGATTTATATGGGATCTGTATCGGGCTATAGACCGAGTCAGAACATAATAAACACGTTTGTTGATGGTCATGAGAGGATCCGTCGTACAAAATTTCAGGTATATCGGATAATAATTGCGACCTCTAGGGGTCGAGAAGTCAAGATCCCAGATTGGTTTATATGGCAGCTATATCAGGTTATGAACCGATTTGAACCTTATTTGACACAGTTGTTGAAAGTAAAAATAAAATACGTCATGCAAAATTTCAGCCAAATCGGATAGGAATTGCGCCCTCTAGAAGCTCAAGAAGTCAAGACCCAAGATCGGTTTATATGGCAGCTATATCAGGTTATGAACCGATTTGAACCATACTTGGCACAGTTATTGGATATCATTACAAAACACGTCGTGCAAAAATTCATTCCAATCGGATAAGAATTGTGCCCTCTAGAGGCTCAAGAAGTCAAGACCCAAGATCGGTTTATATGGCAGCTATATCAGGTTATAGACCGATTTGAACTATACTTGGCACCGTTGTTGGATATCATAACAAAACACGTCGTGCAAAATTTCATTCCATTCGGATAAGAATTGCGCACTCTAGAGGCTCAAGAAGTCAAGACCCAAGATCGGTTTATATGGCAGCTATATCAGGTTATGGACCGATTTGAACCATACTTGGTACAGTTGTTGGATATCATAACAAAACACGTCGTGCAAAATTTCATTCTGGTCGGATAAGAATTGCGCCTTCTAGAGACTCAAGAACTCAAGACCCAAGATCGGTTTATATGGCAGCTATATCGAAACATGGACCGATATGGCCCATTTACAATACCAACCGACCTACACTAATAAGAAGTATTTGTGCAAAATTTTAAGCGGCTAGCTTTACTCCTTCGGAAGTTAGCGTGCTTTCGACAGACAGACGAACGGACGGACGGACGGACGGACGGACGGACGGACAGACGGACGGACATGGCTAGATCGACATAAAATGTCGCGACGATCAAGAATATATATACTTTATGGGGTCTCAGACGAATATTTCGAGTAGTTACAAACAGAATGACGAAATTAGTATACCCCCCATCTTATGGTGGAGGGTATAAAAAGTATAAGAAAAGTGCAGCCGCCGCCGTGTAGTGTTGGTGTTGTTGTGTGGTATTGCTACAATGACTGCATAGCAAGTGTATGATAACCCATAAGAAAATACCATAGTGGGATAAAACCTCTAGAAGCCCAAAATTGAAAAGGGCACTTTTATTTTAAATTACGAACAAGAAAAATGAACTGAATTCCAAAAAAAAAAGAGAAAAAAAATAATAAAAAAAAACAAAGAGGAAAACCAATTCAGAAAATTTCGAATCCTATATTACTGAAGAAAAAAGAAATTGCAACAGCTAAACAAAAAAAAACATCTTACAAACTGAATTACCAAATAACCTTAAAATTACCATAAAAACTATTCTTAAAACTACATTAATACCTTACTCTAAAGAGTGAAAAAAAGGAACTGAATTAAAAACACTTATTGGAAAATAAATTTCAAACTAAAGAAAGAAACTTAATTATAAACTTAAAAAAAAGGAAAAAAAAAGACTGAATAAATAGCTAAAGCTTAAACTAAACGAAAATTTTGAATTAAAAGTAAATAAAAAAACGCTGCTCACCAACGGCTCATCTCCTCTGCACCAGCGTGGGACCTCCTTCAAAAGCGCTCGCAGACCGCAGTGCTCCAGGTGACGGCTTACATTGACCCTTAACTCGTTATACTTAAAACTAAACATTCGGACGGACGGACGTACAGATTATCTAAAAATAAAAAGAAAAAAAAGAAATTAGTTTTTGAAAAGGCAGGCATTTTTCATCTAGGATACTTATTTTTTTGTTATACCATCAACAGTATTATATGGTATTTACCCTTCCCCAATAGATAGAGCTCTCTCTAGGCAGGTAGGAAGTCTCCATAGGGATCTTTGTTCCAAGCTAGTACTTTGAAGATGCCGTCCTTTTGGGCGTGGTAAAGGCCTAAAAGAAGAAAAGAAAAAAATCAGATATGAAATAAGAAAACTAATTCCAAATACCCCTTTTATTTTTTATAATACCCCTTTTACTTACCTTGAACTTTACAATATTCGGACGGACAGACGGAGTAAGCTGCCATTGTGGGCACAGCCTAACTTACTCAGCGGCAGGAGCCCCGAAAGAAGAGATGGGATGCCATTAGATCTGTTCGAAGCTAGCAATACCCACCTACATATGGTTCTTTTATACTTTCTTTACATTTTTTTTTTAAGCTAATGTAGAAAAAGTTGAGATAGTAAGTTAAAGTCATAATGTTTCGAGTTTTCTTTTTTTTTATTATGATTTTTGGATGATGCCTCTTGTTTTTTTTCTGAATTTTTCATGTGGTCATCATAAATTAACCTTCTTTTATAAATAAAGGAACTACCTGAAATGTTTGTAACGTTTACGAAAAGACGATGAATTTTATTGAGGGAGATGGGAAGGGGGTGATAAGATGAAGAGGTAGGTACAGGGCAACTGACTTGAAAGTTGCTATGGTGGAGCTCCGACTCCAGAGGGAGGGCATTATCCTCGCCAGAACACCAGGCGAGAAGGCTTCCAAAAGGTAGGTGTGGTGCTTCCTCATTTTTATTTAGAAATCTTAGTTTAGTAGTTTCTTTTTCGGGCCAAACATCCCTTTTCTTTTACATAGTAAGCCTGGCATGTACAACTTTTTGTTCCTGCTCATGTGACACGCTTGCGCAAAGAACCACCCCATCCGGCGGGCACTAGCCGCGCATACGCCACCATGCCAGCACAGCGACAAGCGGTCAGGAAATTCTTGCATTTATTGGACCAGGACAGGACAATTGCACCATATGATTTGTGGTTGTTGTACAAATGAGACCACCTTTAATTGTTTCGCCGTGGCAGCATTTCTGAAACAAATCACCTCTGATTTTTGGCGTATGTAATGACTGAGTAGGAGATTAATGGTGACAATAGCCTGCAGTCGTCAGCGTAGAAAAGAGCCTGGGAATGCTGTTGAGTGTGCGAAAAATCATAGAAAAGCAAATTTAATAAAAATGGTGCTAACACGCTGCCCTGGGGTACACCACTATGAACCACACCTGATGATGAGTAGATGTCTTGGATTTGAACTACAAACTGACGGTTTGTAAAAAACTGTACAGTTGTATTTGTTTGGACAGTATTTTGTATTCGGACTTTGCCTATTACCCTCTCGATGGAAAATTTTTTTAATTTCTTTTTGCCTTTGGTATTTTAAGGCTGGTACTACGTTCTTTTTTACGGAAAAATTTCCGAAAATCGTTCTTTCGGTGATTTGACAAGGTTGAATGTCTTTGGTTTCTTTGGCCAAAATTTGCCATTTACACATAAAAAAATATGGCATCAAACAATTTATCAGCTGCTTACGAGCATGTGTACACACAAATGTGATTGTATGGGTCGTACTGAAATTCATGTATGTTTTTGTAAATTCAATTAAAACCCACCCCTTCGTAATTAATATATAATGAAACACAAAACAATTTAAGAAGAGACAAATGCAGAATTAATTTGTAAAAATAATTAGATTTTGTAGTATTTTCACAGTTATAAGTTAAATAAACATTACTTTCCAAAAGCCTTTGTCAGCATCTTCCACTTTTTTCAAAATATTGTTGTTGTAACTGCAAGACCAAAAACCCAACACATTCTTTCACAATCCTTATAATTTAGTACAGATTTATTGAGTTGCATGTTGTGAAAGAAAAATTTATTAAAATTCAAAACTATTTATTCAAATTTATTTATTATAAATTTCAAATTTATTTAATATAAATTCAAAATTATTTTCTACGAATGTGCTTCGTGAATTATTGACAGGGTGTTGTTGAACTCGCAGATGATTTCATCAATTTATTGATTGATTTCAAGATTTCGTTATTAACTCCGTATGATTTAATTTCAATTCTAGTTTTATTGGGAAATGAACCGAGAAGCTTTCAACAGAATAATAGCTCTTTACTTCATCTAGGAGGTTCGGATATATTAGGTAATGGTCTAGAAAGGAAGATCCATTTGAATAAGAAAGAGTAGTCGCAAAGTCTTGTAACATCTACACCATGGTCCAGAAGCCACTGTTTAAGTATATTACCATATGAATTTTCCGATAAATTGCCCCAGGAATGGCTTTTAGCATTTAAATCCCCACCAATGACAAAGCCATCAAAAACACCAATTAAATCCAAAAGCTTGTTACATCCGTCTGAAAACTTTGGGTCATATAGCTGCACGGTATATATAATTACCCAACTAAGATTTTTTTCCTTGTACCATTAGATACCATATCTAATTGTACAAAACAAGAATTGAACCCTAAATCGTTTAATAACAATAGTTTATATTGTTTTTTATTATAATCTACGCCAAGGGACGAGCTGTCGTAAATAAAGTTGTAATCAGAGAACTTTAAATTTCTGTATGGGTTGGTACTCTATTCTGCTTTCGGAATAGTCGCGGAAATCTTAAATTGTTCCGTGAGCGGAATTTGACAGTTATGTTTTGTTTTTATTTTCATACCAAAAGATGTTTTTTATCTGCACTTATGGTATTATTTTTTTTCGGAAATAAATAAAATAACCAAAAAAAAAACGAACCATTGTAACCAATAAAACAAAAATGATGCCGACATGCCACAAAATTTCTTTTTGCCATTTTTCCCACTATGAACAGATTACTACTTTTTCACCTATTTTCCTCCAGCTTTTCGCCGACATTTCTTTTATATGGAGTTTGACAGCATTCCGCCTAAAAAGCTGAACTGAATACTCAGCTTATCTGCTCACCATGTCTGCTTCAGTCCACAAGAGACCTCACATTGAATGTTAAACTATTTAAATATCTATGGATCATTTGACTTATCCTTTTTAAGCAGACGCAAAAATTCAGCTTTTGCTTCAGCCCTTGGGATTTTTTGATATTCCATAAGAAATATATTTATCTCCTCTTCTATGGAGAGCTCCTCAGGCTCAAAGAAGAAATTGGCAAGTTTTAAGAATTGTTCAATTATTGATGACTTATTTTGTTGATGATTCGGATAAAAAAGCTTGGCATAAGATTTCCCACGGGTAAATGTAGACATGTTAATTGCTCTACTTACGTTGTTTAGAGCGATGGTGTTTGTTTTAACGGCATTATTTATTCTCTCACGACGAGCTGCTATATTTTTTTGTAACTTGGGCTGGATGACCTGTCTCTTTCTTTCTAGGAAGTAAAGAAACTAGAAACAGGCCAGTTTCTATATTCTTCTTGATCGATGCGGGAGTTTTAAACTTTGTTATAGTTGCAATGGTGTCTGGGACTAGATTGTCCAGTTCCTTCTCAATTTGTTCGAGTTCGGAATTTGAATGGAATCCACACACAAAGATATGTGTGTGTGTCTGTTTATACGTGTGCGCACATGAGCAGAGAATATGCGAGAAAGAAGATGACAAAAAAGAGAATGCAAACAAAATCGGACATCTTAATACCGTCAAACCTGGCCGCCTGTTAACAGCTGCTCGCGGGAGATCACCTTTTTTAATTCCGCCTTGGCTCGAACTAAAGCCATCATTGTTGCATGAGTTTGAACATCAGCAAAGAAAGGCTTGCTTTTGTTCTTGCTTATGTTTTTAGACTTTAAAGACGAGTCAGGAATTTTTAAACACAGGTAATCCACCTGCTTTTTAATGTTCACGTTGTTCAAAAATGTCGGTGGACACCAATATCTTTTGTCTGGCACGGAGCTTTTGCCTGCATCTTGAGCACTTGCCCGTTTGTTTGTGCAGATTTGATTTCTAGGTCACACATTACATCTAAAAAGAATAGCAAATTTGTTTCGGCTGTTTGGAGTATGATTTGTCAGACGTCTGGACAGATCCGAAATATCCACATTTTGAGGTAAAAAGGAGGCATCCAGGCTTTGTCTTTTGCGATCGTTTGTTGTTGTTGGTTGAACTGTTGGCTTTGACTGTTGCACTTTTGAGGATGTTACAACTACTTCCACGACATCACAATCCATGTCGGGGAGGACGGATCCTGGCATCTTAGCTGCAAACTTATGCACTTGGATGCCTGGAGATTCGTAGTACAAATTAAAGAAAATATTAGCGCAATAAAAAGTTAACGTCCGATAAGTACGGCGGTCAGATTCAAGATCGGTTTATATGACAGCTATACCAGATTATGAACCGATTTGAATCATACTTAACACAGTTATTGGAAAAGATACCAAAACACTACGTTTCAGTTAAATCGGACAAGAGTTGCGCCCTCTAGAGGCTCAAGAAGTCACGACCCAAGATCGTTTTAATTGGCAGCTATATCAAAACATGAACCGCTTTGGCCCATTTACAATCCCAACCGACCTGCACTAATAAAAAGTATTTGTGCAAAATTTCAAGCGGCTAGCTTTACTCCTTCGAAAGTTAGCGTGCTTTCGACAGACAGACGGACATTACTAGATCGACTTAAAATGACATGACGATCAAGAATATATATACTTTATGGGGTCTCAGACGCATATTTCGAGGTGTTACAAACAGAATGAAGGAATTAGTATACCCCCATCCTATGGTGGAGGGTATAAAAAATTGACAAAGTTGGAAACTACAACTTTGAGATACTCAGCAACTTTATCTATACCGAAACAAACGGCACCAGTTTTGAAATAAAACGAAGGATAATATTGGCTAACTGATGCTGTTTTGGACTGAGCAAGCGATGAGGAGCAAAGCCACCTCACGACAGACAAAAGGTACACTATACAAGACACTTATACTACCCGTGCTGTTACATGGAGCCGAAACATGGGTACTTGCTAAAGCAGATGAGTCAGTACTTCAAATGTTTGAGAGAAAAATCCTTCGTAAAATATATGGACCAGTTTGCGTTAATTGAGAATATTGGCGTCGTATGAACCACGAGCTGTATGACGACGATAGCATAGTTAAATGCATCAAAATAAGTTTTACGTTGGTTAAGTCATGTTGTCAGAATGGATGAAGAATCTTCAACTATGAACAACGATGAGTGTGCTGTGAGGAATTCTGTGATGAAAATGTCCCGTGTCAGAGAGAGAGAACGATGTAATGGACCATAAAAGGAGGGTTAATGATCACTTTGTTCGTTACACGGCAGAGCTCACAGGTGAGATTAATGTATTGGTTGATACCTCAGAGGCGGGAAATATAAAGGAAGAATAGGCTTTATTTTGTTGAGAAAATCAAAGGCATAAAGAGGCAAAGATAATGCCAATAAACTAATAAATGTTATTATTGTTCAGAAATATTGACCGGAGGGCTATGGAGGCTGGGCCATTGGTCCTAAAAAGTTCATTAGATTTTCGAAGGTCAGATATGACACGGACTGTGACGTTTTCATTGTTGAAGCAATCAATTTGTGCATGAATCTGTGCTTTTTATCAAATTATTTTCCTCCTTCCGTTTCTGTAAGAGAGATGTGTGACGAGATGGAATGGTAACTTCCCTTTCTAAGCAATTCAGATTTTACCGAAATTTGCCGGTATGATCTTTCGGTAACTACCGAAAATTATCCGTAAGTTAACAGCCAAAAAATAGTAGTCGTTAAGTCCAACCGATAATATTTTAATAATTTTAAAAATTCTTTTTTTTAGGGGAAACAAGTAAACGTGTTAAGTTTGGCCGAATCTTATATACTGCTACTGGCACTGTACCTCACAAATGTCACCAACATTAGGGTTGGTATTCTATTCTGCTTTCGGAATAGACGCAGGAATTTTTAATTGTTTCGGGAGCGGAATTTGACGGCAATCAAATGTTTTTGTACCCATACCAAAATACGTTTCTTTATCTGCACTTATTGTTTTCTCTTTTTTATATAATTTTCCTCAAATATATAAAGAAAAACGAACCATTGAAACCAATAAAACAAACTAAAATGTTGATGATGTTTCATGTGTTGTCACATATACTACTTTTCCGCCGATTTTCAGCCAACGTTTCGCCGACGTTTTTTTTATATGGAGTTTGACAGCATTCCGCTCGAAATACTGAGCAGAATACTCAGCATTAGGAGGGGATAACTATCGCTGAAAATTTGTGTGATGTTCCCGTAGCGTTAAAATATTCACCCTTATTATGTATGTCGTAGTCGAATTTCGAGAGCAGTCGTAGTCGTAGTCGAACTCGAATTTACATTTCGTTGGTATTATGTAAAAAAAATGACGTGAGTGTTTTTGTAATAGACGTATCCTACATATTTTAATAAATTCTGAACTACCCAGTGATAAAAACATCAGCTGATTGAAAATATTTGAGTTACAATTGCCGGCTTTTTAAACGTTTCGTAATAAAAAGTAAAAAAGTAAAATAAAAATGCTAAGTGTTGCAAATTTTTCATCTTCTGACGAAGAAGACGAAACCAATGCTTATAATCTTATTTGTTATCGCAGGCAGATAAGAATTCAGTCAAACATATTTTCCCTTCCAAGTTCAAAGTAAGTATGTTTCCTTTCACGTTTCTCCCAAATTATCAATATTTTTTTGCAGATTTGTAAGCAATTTTAGACTGAACAAAGCGTCTTTTCGGTACGTTCTAAGGACAATTTCACAAAAACTTCGTGATCCCTCCAGATCAACATGTGTGCCTAAAACTTTGCGGCTGGCAGCAACACTAAGAATACTCGCGGAAGGTAGCTACCAAAAAGGAGCAGGAAACGATTTCAACGTGGGCCTGGCACAACCCACAATGAGTTGTGTCTTTCACGAGTGCATAGATGTGATGTATAGCGAACTTTGCTCCAAATGGATTACATTCAAAATGAGCGAAAGGGAAAAGATGGAAATAAAGGAACATTTCTATGGCCAAACGAGGTTTCCGGGCGTAATTGGCTGTATTGATGGCACCCATATAAAGATTTTGGTTCCAACTCTATCAGAACGTTGGAAATACTATAATAGAAAGGGATTTTATAGCTTAATTGTGATGGTGGTGAGTAACTGATTAATATGCTATTCACAGAATTTTATAATGCAAAATTACAGGTCTGTGATCATAAACTAAGAATACGTTATATTTCACCAAGCCATCCAGGTTCAGCACACGATTCGTTGGTATGGAATGTTAGTGATCTTAAAGCATATCTTGCAGAACGATATAATAACGGAAAAAGAAACACATGGCTTTTAGGTATGATGGAATGACAAGGATAAAAACAAACTTATTTATCTATATATCTACAGGTGATGCAGGATATCCACTAGAACCATATTTAATCACCCCCTTTAGGGCAGCAGAAGAAGGCAGTGCTGAGTCTCGATTTAACACAGTACATTCAAAAGCAAGAAATATTGTGGAAAGAACAATTGGTGTTGCAAAAAATAGATTCCGCTGCCTGCTTGGTGCGAGACAGTTGCATTATTCTCCAGAAATGGCCGCGAAGATTACCGCAGTTTGTGCAGCTTTACATAATATATGCATCCACTATAAACTCGATCATAGTGAATTTGAAATCCCTTTAGAAAATCAAAATTCAGATGAAGATTATAATGAAAATGATGGCGACATGACAGCAACAAGTATAAGATTAAATATCATGAACACAATGAATGTATAAAAAAATTAGTTTTATTGAACACAAAATATAAAAAATAACACAAAAGGTATCCTATACCCATGGCAATTAGGAACTTAACAGCAAAATAAAAAATGGCACTATGCATAAAAACACACAAATCATAAGAATTCTTGAATTCTGGCTTTTTCTATCTCAATTTTTTGTTGTTTGAGGGTTATTTCTTCCGTTCTCAATTTCAACATGTTGGTCCTATAGTTTTCTTTATTTCTAATTTGTTCTTTGTATAGCCTAAGTTTTTCCTTTTCCATTTTTAATCGTTCTTCTTGAACTTTATAATTTTTGCGACTATACCTCTCGATTTCCGACAAACTCTTTTTTACTTCTTCATATAAACTTGTCTGAATTTTAAGCTGTTGATCCAGAAGTACATTTTTGTCCACAGTTCGTTGCTTCCTTTTTCGAGTGGAAGTATTGGGTTGGATATCCACTTCTACATTGTCCTCGCTGACGTGTCCATCAACTTCGTCCTCCAAAATTTCTTGAATCAGGTTTACCGGCGAGCTTTGAACACCGATGGATGGGCATTCTGGACTTACAATAGAATTGATTTGCAGTAGTCCTGCTACTGCCTCCTCCAAAGGTGTCAACAACTTCTGGTTGAAAATGCCTCCACCAGTTGCACGGCTTTCCATCTTATTGTGCACGATTTTCTTCTTAACGCTGCTCTTCATATCTGCCCATACCTTCATCCAACCTTCAGCCTCACGTGTGGGAGGACCTAAACTATTCAGCTTCCTTTGCAAATTATTCCACTGCTCTTTAATGGACAACTTGTCTGTGTTTTTATGGTATCCTTTAGCTATATTTGGGTTTTGACACATAAAATCCACAAGAGCTTCAAATTGTTTTGGTGTCGTTTTCTTTATCCTTTAAATATGTATAATTGAATAATTTTAGGTAAACAATGCACAAATGTTTGATACTAAGACTTACGTTTTGCTGTTATTCATTTTTCTAATTATTTTTATTCAGTTTTTGTAATTTTTAATCTTGTCACTTGAAAAATTCTCTACGACTGTTTCTGTCGAATTTCTCGTTAAAAAACGGCATACATAATACCAAAAAATGTAATAGATTTTAAACATAGTCGCATTTCAGGCGAAAAACGACATATGTAATACCATTCACAATAAACGACAGGAATTCGTTGTGACTACGACATACATAATAGAGGTGATTGTACTTACTTACACCGAGATTTCTTCTTGTTATCTATATTCGCCGTTAACTTTTACCGACATTTAAAATCGGTAGCCTTTGAGTACAAAATAACCTAATCATTAATTCAACCGATTTTTTCGTTAATTAACGATGTCGGTTCGATAAAATAGAAAATTATTTGAATTGCATATGTTGAAATAAATGAAATGAAATCTAACAAAGGAACCCCAATTTGGATTTTCTCTACATTCAAATGAACCCTATACAGAAGAGTATTTGCGTTTAAATAAACGTACGTGAACCTGAATGGTGATTGCGTTGGGTTTTTGTACGGTATGCAAATCCAGTTAGGTTTAAATGAATTAAAGGAAACCCAAATGGATTTGATTACGTGAATCCCAATTTTGGTTTTTTTAATGAAAAATGGCAATATCGCCTTACCGGTGCAACTACACAAAAAAAATCACAAACAAATTTTCAATTAAAAATTTTATGGAAAATAAAATCATTTTGAATTAAAAAATTTATTGATTCAAGCAAATTTTTAATTGACTAATAATTTTTTTGTTCAATTACAGTCGTGATTAATTAATTGAATCAATTAATTTTTTAATCCGAAAAATTTTTCGAACATATTCGTGATTAAAAATTTTTTAATTTTCAATTAAAAAATTAATTGGTTCATTCATTTTTTTATTCAAATCTTAAACAATTTTCAAGTATGGTGGTCAACTAAATTCAATTAAAGGCTATTTTGTCCCCTACAATATAAAGTGAAGGAAAATTCAATGACCCGTACGTCCCAAATTTCGACAGATCTATAGCAATAACATGGCAGACGAAATTTTTTGGAGAACTCCCGCGGGGATATTTATTTATACGGGTGGCCACGGACCTTTGCCCAAACAACGCCACCCTAGTTCAAGTTCCAGGTACACATCTGTGTACCAATTATAGAAATTAATTGGAATTTTCAAAAAATTTCTATCATTACTTAAATGGATCAATTAAACATCAAATCAATCAATTATTTCGTGATTGAAACCGATTTTAATTATTTTCTATGTACGTTCGGAAAATTCCTTGGTCGTTTAAAAACCCATCACATCTGTTCTAACTCCCTTTTTCTATAACAATTCCTACAATTTGTATATGTAAAAAAGTCAAAACACATTCTTTGATGAACAAAAAATGCATTATTTTATTATGAAGAGCTTTTTTCAATCAATAATTAGGTCTTGAAATTTTTCACGATTTTTCTCCAAAAAGGTGGATGACTTAAATTCATCGATTTAAGTGGTTCATTTAATATAGAAAATACGTTCACATATTTCCAAGCCTTAATAGTACATATAACATTTCTAATTTTGTTTAATTCTATTATAACACCTATAACCTGGGATACGTGCGATATACCAAAATAAAGGTTGTGACATCCACTTTCATTTGGTGTGCGCATTTTTTTGTTCGAAGTCCATTTATGGACTCCAGAATCTGGACTTCCAGATTTTATGTCCTGCTCTCCAGTTTAAAATGGAAATCTTGAAGGTTTGTTCAACAAAAAACAGTTCTGGGATACGTGCGATATACCAAAATTAAGGTAATGACCTCCAATTTCGTTTGGTAAAGGCAGTTCATTTTTGGACTCCAGACTGGATTCTGTGTCCTGCCCTTCAGTTTGAAACTGAAATCTGAAAGGTTTGTTTAACAATAAACTGTGAAGGTAATGACATCCCCATTCTCAGGGCATATTCAGTTTTTCGTACGAAATCCGTTACTGCCCTCCAGACTGGAAGTAGTTAATTTACTGCTCAATTTTCTGACGACAGCCGCATGCTGGGTTTTTGTCACTTTATGTCACCCTGTGATTTTAGAAAAAAATTGTTATCGATTTTGATAGAGTAGACCAATTGAAACTTGTAGACAAGTTAAGCACCAAATTTTAATTTTCTTCCTCTGCTTGCAGAATTCACTGAATAAGATTAAGCCAAGCGATCAGCTGGCATAATTTTTTTTTTAATTTTTGGCAGTACTTTGCATTGAGTATGTCAACCTTTTCTCATATTTAATGACTTTTTCAATCGGGAGATTTGACATCCTTAATGATGTTCATGGGACCTATCCACTTTATGTTTTCGCAAGTGACCTAAGCTTCTATTAGTGAATCATGCTTTGCATACCGACTAATTTTTTAGTATCTGACTGGACGTAATGTGTTTCATTTAATGGTGAGATTTCTAATATGAGAAGTGTTTGTATTATATATGTTTATACTAATGATATTGTTTCTTGCTCTGACATTAATGCAAGTGACATGGTTCCCTATGCTGATGATGTTCACATGTTTCTTTTTAAAAGTGGTTCGATCTATTGTCTTGAGTCTAATATAAATATGGTGCTTGAAAGAATACGAATGTGGCTTAACAAAAATTGGGTATGTGTGAATATAGCTAAGACCAAAACTCCGTTTACACTGCTCATTAAATACGGATTCAAGGCTCTCGCCAGCTGATTTCATAAAGGGAAAAAAGATGATCGAGCCATTAAATCCGGATTTGATGAGCAGTGTAAACGAGTGTATTAAACATACTGTTACAATTGGGGTTTATCAGTTTTAAGGTTCCTTTAGTTTAATTATTTTAAATTTCAAGTTACTACGCCATCACACATTGTTTCTAGTATTCCCTAGAGTTTATTTATTGTTCTTTGTTGTTAATCTCTTAAGGCCGGTACTCTGGTTGGAAAAAAATAAAGTGTTTGTGGATGCATAAATAAGGAAGTATTTTTTAATATAAGTAAATATATTTCACAACAGGTTGTAATTGCAAGACCAAAAGCGCAACACATTCTTTCACAAACCTTATTATTTCGTACAGATTGATTGAGTTATCTGTACGAAATTATAAGGTTTGTGAAAGAATGTGTTGCGCTTTTGGTCTTGCAATTACAACAACAATATTTGGATAAAAGTGGAAGATCCTTACAAAGGCTTTTGAAAAGTTGTGGTTATTTAACTTTAACGGTGAAAGTACTATAAAATCGAATTATTTTTAGAAATTCTGCATTTGTCTCTTTTTATTAGATTTTGTAGTATTTTCACTGTTATAAGTTAGATAAGCACAACTTTCCAAAAGCCTTTGTCAGCATCTTCGACATTTATCCAAATATTGTTGTTGTAATTGCAAGACCAAATGCGTAACACATTTTTAGAAACCCTATTATTTCGTACAGATTGATTTTGTTGCTTGATGTTAAGAATTATTTATTTTTCTTTCAAGTATATTTATTTATCTGTGATTTTATTGTTGACCTTTGGAATTTTATAACTTTGTCTTCTTGGTTTGGCTCGAGGTCATCGAACAATTTACAGAAACAGGTGTTGGTGTGTTATATACCTGTTTTACTTGTAATTTCTACCAATATTTCGACCACCGCCGGTGATCTTCATCAGGGTTTTAACTATAAATTTAACAAAGAAGTAATTTTACAAAAATTAAAAAACATTTATACATTTGAAAATTATTACATTTTGAAAACAAAACAATCGACTTTTCCTTTACAGCGCACAAGTCCGACTAAAGCTCTCTCATTTTTGTCTGTATTTTTGCATCAAATTCCTGTAAATTTGAGCACAATTGTCTGTGTCTTTCTTAAAATTCATACGTTTGTTTGTAAGGGTCTCAATAATATGTAACATTTCTAATGTAAATCGTCTTTTCTGATTGGATTCTTGTGCTAGTATGCCTAGGTCTTTAAAATTTGGTGTATGCCCTGTTAAAGTGCAATGTGCTGCAATTGCAGTTTATTGTTCTAAAGGTTTGTCTTTCATTTTCTGGTCAGATTTGTGAGATGATAATCATGTTTTTAATTTAGTTTTGGTTGTTCCTACATATGTCATATGACATAAATTAGCTTCATCCCCGTTACATTTAATCTTATAAACTACATTTGATTTGTCCTCCTATTTCCTCCTTGATTTAGTCCTGCTGAATATACTATTTAGTGTGTTGTGGCTTTTTAAAGCAAGCTGGTATTTTTCCCTGTTGTATATAATGGAATTGGTAAGCCTTTCCGAAAACCCTGGAATATTATGTCGTTTGAGACAAAAACGACAAACGTTTGACTGCAAATACAACAGAGATTGGTTTGTTAACAAAACCCAACAAAGCATCCCATCCAACGTTGAATGATTATTGTCGTTAGGACCCAAATATGCGTTGCCTACAACAACAACAACGTTTCCATTGTTTGTTGTATTGGCCGAAGGTGAAGAGTGCGTTCAAACAATTGAGTACAGAGAGCAACAAGAAAATGCACGAATAAATATTCTCACACTTATAGGCGACCACTTGAAAAAAGAAAAGACAAACATGCGAGAAAAATTCATATTTAACACAGTGGGGGTAACAAGACGTTTTTAAAGGCTAAAGACATTTTAATTTTGTCAGCAGATAAAGGAGGCAAAACTGTAGCATTGCAAAAAAATTACTACAATACAAAAATGCGAAGCATATTAAGGGACATGTGTACATATAAACGTCTAAAAAGGGATCCCACTTTAGTAGACAAATTATTCAATATGAATATAATAAGCATAACAAATAAGAACCAGTTGACGAATTATACTGCGATTGCCCCAAGAATTTATGGCTTACCCAAAATCCATAAGGAGGGAACACATATCCCCAACATATGGACTATCAAAATATCTTACAGACGTATTAAATAACTTGACTAGAGGTTCACAATACAACATAAAAGACGGGATAGAATTCAAATCAAAAATTAATGACAAGGAACTCAGAGACAATGAGATATTAATATCTTTCGATGTTGTGTCTCTATTTCCAAGCATACCGGTTAATTTAGCCATAAACACTATAGCAGAAAAATGGAATGACATCCAGAAGCACACAAAGATACCAAAGGATTTATTTATAGAATTGTTAACATTATGCATAAAGGATTCTAGATATTTTACATACCATGAAAAATTGTATGAGCAAAAGAAAGGCATGCCAATGGGTTCGCCCATATCTCCGATAATCGCCGATATTGTAATGGAAACCTTACTAGACGCTTCAATTGAGAAAATGACAACAAAACCAAGATTTCTGACCAAATACGTGGACGATATATTTTGTGTATAGAAAAGAACGGAAGTGGAAAATACCCTACAAGTTCTTAATTTGTAGCATATAACTGGTAAAAATAATGGTTGATGTCAGTTTGGAAGACAATTGATGGCCACGCACGCTTAGCATCCGGCCTTATTGCTCGTCGGAGGGGGGATTCGAATTGCCTCAATGTCCCGGTACCATCTTGCCACACAAAATATAAAAACTTTCGCGTGCATATCAAGTAGTTTTGATTAGAAAGGAAAAAAACAAAATAAAAGAATGGACAAAGGTAGGACCAGTGATAGAGACACGGAAAGGATATCGAACAAAGCGTACATCATTTACTAGAAAAGAAAGGGGAATGATCAAGGAAACGGAAAAGTAAAACGTCACCTAAATGTTGCAAAGCAACCGGATGTTGTGTTGCTTGATGTGCCCTCCCTGCCATGGTTGCAACATGAAAATATATCAATCTATACTAGATGTGCTGCAACCCCGAATCACTTGCAACAAACCTTGCCTACATGAAGAGAAAACAAACAGATGTACTTCTAAAGCTTAATGGCAATTCATAATGAAGTTTTTATTCCAATAAAATTCATGAAAAATTACCATATTTACCTAATACGAGTAAATTACAATCTAAATAATAAATTATCATTAATATAAATTAATTTAAAGAGATGCATGCAAAAATAATCAATTAATTACGAGAAAATTCACCTAAATTTTATCTAAACCTTAATAAATTTCAGCAATAGGAAAATTTCATAAATAAAAAAAAAACAAAGTGATGAAGAAAATAGATTCAGAAACAAAAATTAAGTAATCGAGCATTATTTTCCACAAAAAAAAAAAAATTAAGACATATACACTTTTCTTTTCTATGGTCTTTTTTCCATATTTTTTTTTTTTTTTGCTTGGCGGCAACACATCTCTTTCCCACATATTTCATCTATTTAGTAGGGCAAATTGTTAATTTTTTGTATCTTTTCATATCCAATTTGGCTCATCAAAATAAGAAAAGTAAAGCACTAACAAAAACTAAGAGAAGGCAGACCATATTACTAGTTATTTATAAATGGAATATTTTAATGTTAAAAGAATTATATTAATACATATGTGTATATATTGGTTTTTTATTCATTATTTATGCAAAAGAAATATTATTTTTTTTTCTTTAGTAGTGCGCAAAACTTTATAAAGAAAATCTCCTTTAAATTACGTTATTATTCACATAAAAAAATCTGCTAAACGATCAAAAACTACATGGTCACCTTATCATTTGTTTTTGGCATTGCTTTTCTTTAACTATTTTCTTCTTAAAGATCAAATTAATGGGGTCATTGACTTACGTGCTTTGTTGTGCTCCCTCGTCGAAAGTACTTTCGTAGAGATCAGCTGGGTATAACTGCACGGGGTTTTGATTTTAAGAAAAGAGCTGAAAAGACAAATTACCTACAATGGCTTAACGGTGGCTGCGCTGTTCAATTGACTGCAGGCACGAATGTTGTTCTGATGAGAGTATCAGAGAGATGTTGCTAGACTCATGTTGCCAGACGTGTTGAGATTTAAAACAAAAAAAATTTTCGTAACAAAGCTGTTAGGCTGTTAACATCAGTGATGGCACATAGACACACAAGTATTTCACATTTCATTTAAATGATAATAAAATTAGCAAAATTCTGCAAATAGGCGATGTTCCACACTGAATGCCAACGGTACAATTGATATGTTTGCTTGTTGTTGGGTTCTTTTTTATAGACTCTGTCAGTAAGGCAGATTCTAATAATTGCAAACAAATGAATTGTAATATAAACAGAAAATTAACCCTCGAAAGGCAAAAAAAAAACTAACACTAAATAATAATTATATAATGTGTTACAAAAAGGAAGATAGGGAATAAACCACAATTAATTATCTCTTTTTTTTACTTTTTTCACAATTTTCTAAATGGAATTTAGATAACAATTTTTTTGCTATAGTAATCTTCCTGAAACCACAAAATTTATCACTTCTTTACAGCTTACATCGATGCTATTAATTAAGGCACAAATCTTGGCAGACTCAATAATAGTAACGAGTTTCACGAGGATGTTGCACAATGATGATGAAGGGTGCACTTTCTTTGGTGTTTTCGACTCGTTTTCCTTGCAAGCATTAAAATTTTTTAAATTATTTTGCACCACTGGACAGACACACGGCTGCAAGTATGCCTAAGCCGCACACAAGATCTTTGATGCGTTAATCACGGTAGCTCGACGAAACTGATTATTGGTTTGGATGACAAAAATAGTGTAGGCAATCGCAAACAAAGAGAGCAGAGCATGAATGTAGGTTTGATCAAATTTTGTATTATGCTTCATATCATTTGCAATGACGTCAAGGCCTAACACAAGAATATTAAAGGAGAGAGAAAAAATTGATTTTAGGGAGATTATGAAGCAAATTTAAATGAAATGAAATACCTTTTTTTCCTTATATCAAGCCAAAGGGGAAAAAAATTACAAAAGCAAGTCTAGATAGAAAATGACTTATCCACTCGCGGAGGAAATAATTCTAACTCTCACGAATTAATTACTCGCAATTTCTGTGAGGTAAAAATCTATAAAAATAAATAAATGCCTCAAAAGTCTATTCTCGAAATTAAATAATCTGGGGGTAATCATACTTACATTGCAGATCACTTCACAAGAAAAATATCAAACTCGAGTAACTGGCACTGACTTTCAGCAAGTAAAAGTTTAACAGAAAGAAAAACTTTGCCCTTCAAATCTTAGAGGCAGAAAGATGTTCACCGGTGGACAATGCGATAACAAAATGGACGAGTTTGCCCCATTTTGGTTAGAAGAAACCTCTGAGAGGCCCTCAACTAACGTTTCCTTTCCAAAAAAAATGTTCCAAAACGGCCAAAGCGAAAGTTAGAAAAACGTCAACTCCATGATATATACTATCTATCCTTAAGCCCAAAATAACCAACAGGGGTCGCTCAAAAGCAAAACGTTACAAATCCATAATTCAAATTTCAAGAGGAAATATAATAGAAAACAAACTCAAAGTAAGTTGGGATTGCAAGCGCCTCTACAAATTCCTTCCACCCACAAGTCCAGGTCACAATGGAATGTGAATCAAATGACAAATTACCATATCTTGACACCGTCGTCCACCGACATCAAAATAAGTTCAAATTAAATTGGTATCAAAAAGTTAGAGAATCTGGGAGACTCATAAATTATTATTCAAATCATCCGAGAAGAATAAAAATATATACGGCTACTAATTTCATCGACAGAGTACTAAAAAACAGTGACAAAATATATAATGAAGATAACGAAAGAAAAATTCAACAAATACTTCAATTAAACAAACAACAAACAAAGCTATTAAGGACCTTATAAAATTCGTCAAGAATAGAACACCGAACAACAGAATTGAACCAACACCAAAAGTCTTCAAGAAAACGACATATATTGCGAGGTTTTCGGAAAGGCTTACCAATTGTGGCTTTAAAAAGCCACAATACACTAAATAGTATATTCAGCAGGACTAAATCAAGGATGAAAAAGGAGGACAAATCAAATGTAGTTTATAAGATTAAATGTAACGGGGATGAAGCTAATTTATATCATATGACATATGTAGGAACAACCAAAACTAAATTAAAAACAAGATTATCATCTCACAAATTTGAATAGAAAATGAAAGACAAACCTTTAGAACAAAAAACTGCACTTGCAGCACATTGCACTTTAACAGGGCATACACCAAATTTTAGAGACGTAGACATACTACCACAAGAATCCAATCAGAAAAGACGATTTACATGAGAAATGTTACATATTATTAATAAATTTCAGCAATAGGAAAATTTCATAAATAAAAAAAAAACAAAGTGATAAAGAAAATAGATTTAGAAACAAAAATTAAGTAATCGAGCATTATTTTCCACAAAAAAAATTAAGACATATACACTTTTCTTTTCTATGGTCTTTTTTCCATATTTTTTTTTTTTTGCTTGGCGGCAACAAATCTCTTTCCCACATATTTCATCTATTTAGTAGGGCAAATTGTTAATTTTTTGTATCTTTTCATATCCAATTTGACTCATCAAAATAAGAAAAGTAAAGCACTAACAAAAACTAAGAGAAGGCAGACCATATTACTAGTTATTTATAAATGGAATATTTTAATGTTAAAAGAATTATATTAATACATATGTGTATATATTGTTTTTTCATTCATTATTTATGCAAAAGAAATATTATTTTTTTTTTCTTTAGTAGTGCGCAAAACTTTATAAAGAAAATCTCCTTTGAATTACGTTATTATTCACATAAAAAAATCTGCTAAACGATCAAAAACTACATGGTCACCTTATCATTTGTTTTTGGCATTGCTTTTCTTTAACTATTTTCTTCTTAAAGATCAAATTAATGGGGTCATTGACTTACGTGCTTTGTTGTGCTCCCTCGTCGAAAGTACTTTCGTAGAGATCAGCTGGGTATAACTGCACGGGGTTTTGATTTTAAGAAAAGAGCTGAAAAGACAAATTACCTACAATGGCTTAACGGTGGCTGCGCTGTTCAATTGACTGCAGGCACGAATGTTGTTCTGATGAGAGTATCAGAGAGATGTTGCTAGACTCATGTTGCCAGACGTGTTGAGATTTAAAACAAAAAAAAAATGTTCGTAACAAAGCTGTTAGGCTGTTAACATCAGTGATGGCACATAGACACACAAGTATTTCACATGAATTGTAATATAAACAGAAAATTAACCCTCGAAAGGCAAAAAAAAACTAACACTAAATAATAATTATATAATGTGTTACAAAAAGGAAGATAGGGAATAAACCACAATTAATTATCTCTTTTTTTTACTTTTTTCACAATTTTCTAAATGGAATTTAGATAACAATTTTTTTGCTATAGTAATCTTCCTGAAACCACAAAATTTATCACTTCTTTACAGCTTACATCGATGCTATTAATTAAGGCACAAATCTTGGCAGACTCAATAATAGTAACGAGTTTCACGAGGATGTTGTACAATGATGATGAAGGGTGCACTTTCTTTGGTGTTTTCGACTCGTTTTCCTTGCAAGCATTAAAATTTTTTAAATTATTTTGCAACACTGGACAGACACACGGCTGCAAGTATGCCTAAGCCGCACACAAGATCTTTGATGCGTTAATCACGGTAGCTCGACGAAACTGATTATTGGTTTGGATGACAAAAATAGTGTAGGCAATCGCAAACAAAGAGAGCAGAGCATGAATGTAGGTTTGATCAAATTTTGTATTATGCTTCATATCATTTGCAATGACGTCAAGGCCTAACACAAGAATATTAAAGGAGAGAGAAAAAATTGATTTTAGGGAGATTATGAAGCAAATTTAAATGAAATGAAATACCTTTTTTTCCTTATATCAAGCCAAAGGGGAAAAAAATTACAAAAGCAAGTCTAGATAGAAAATGACTTATCCACTCGCGGAGGAAATAATTCTAACTCTCACGAATTAATTACTCGCAATTTCTGTGAGGTAAAAATCTATAAAAATAAATAAATGCCTCAAAAGTCTATTCTCGAAATTAAATAATCTGGGGGTAATCATACTTACATTGCAGATCACTTCACAAGAAAAATATCAAACTCGAGTAACTGGCACTGACTTTCAGCAAGTAAAAGTTTAACAGAAAGAAAAACTTTGCCCTTCAAATCTTAGAGGCAGAAAGATGTTCACCGGTGGACAATGCGATAACAAAATGGACGAGTTTGCCCCATTTTGGTTAGAAGAAACCTCTGAGAGGCCCTCAACTAACGTTTCCTTTCCAAAAAAAATGTTCCAAAACGGCCAAAGCGAAAGTTAGAAAAACGTCAACTCCATGATATATACTATCTATCCTTAAGCCCAAAATAACCAACAGGGGTCGCTCAAAAGCAAAACGTTACAAATCCATAATTCAAATTTCAAGAGGAAATATAATAGAAAACAAACTCAAAGTAAGTTGGGATTGCAAGCGCCTCTACAAATTCCTTCCACCCACAAGTCCAGGTCACAATGGAATGTGAATCAAATGACAAATTACCATATCTTGACACCGTCGTCCACCGACATCAAAATAAGTTCAAATTAAATTGGTATCAAAAAGTTAGAGAATCTGGGAGACTCATAAATTATTATTCAAATCATCCGAGAAGAATAAAAATATATACGGCTACTAATTTCATCGACAGAGTACTAAAAAACAGTGACAAAATATATAATGAAGATAACGAAAGAAAAATTCAACAAATACTTCAATTAAACAAACAACAAACAACGCTATTAAGGACCTTATAAAATTCGTCAAGAATAGAACACCGAACAACAGAATTGAACCAACACCAAAAGTCTTCAAGAAAACGACATATATTGCGAGGTTTTCGGAAAGGCTTACCAATTGTGGCTTTAAAAAGCCACAATACACTAAATAGTATATTCAGCAGGACTAAATCAAGGATGAAAAAGGAGGACAAATCAAATGTAGTTTATAAGATTAAATGTAACGGGGATGAAGCTAATTTATATCATATGACATATGTAGGAACAACCAAAACTAAATTAAAAACAAGATTATCATCTCACAAATTTGAATAGAAAATGAAAGACAAACCTTTAGAACAAAAAACTGCACTTGCAGCACATTGCACTTTAACAGGGCATACACCAAATTTTAGAGACGTAGACATACTACCACAAGAATCCAATCAGAAAAGACGATTTACATGAGAAATGTTACATATTATTAATAAATTTCAGCAATAGGAAAATTTCATAAATAAAAAAAAAACAAAGTGATAAAGAAAATAGATTTAGAAACAAAAATTAAGTAATCGAGCATTATTTTCCACAAAAAAAATTAAGACATATACACTTTTCTTTTCTATGGTCTTTTTTCCATATTTTTTTTTTTTTGCTTGGCGGCAACAAATCTCTTTCCCACATATTTCATCTATTTAGTAGGGCAAATTGTTAATTTTTTGTATCTTTTCATATCCAATTTGACTCATCAAAATAAGAAAAGTAAAGCACTAACAAAAACTAAGAGAAGGCAGACCATATTACTAGTTATTTATAAATGGAATATTTTAATGTTAAAAGAATTATATTAATACATATGTGTATATATTGTTTTTTCATTCATTATTTATGCAAAAGAAATATTATTTTTTTTTTCTTTAGTAGTGCGCAAAACTTTATAAAGAAAATCTCCTTTGAATTACGTTATTATTCACATAAAAAAATCTGCTAAACGATCAAAAACTACATGGTCACCTTATCATTTGTTTTTGGCATTGCTTTTCTTTAACTATTTTCTTCTTAAAGATCAAATTAATGGGGTCATTGACTTACGTGCTTTGTTGTGCTCCCTCGTCGAAAGTACTTTCGTAGAGATCAGCTGGGTATAACTGCACGGGGTTTTGATTTTAAGAAAAGAGCTGAAAAGACAAATTACCTACAATGGCTTAACGGTGGCTGCGCTGTTCAATTGACTGCAGGCACGAATGTTGTTCTGATGAGAGTATCAGAGAGATGTTGCTAGACTCATGTTGCCAGACGTGTTGAGATTTAAAACAAAAAAAAAATGTTCGTAACAAAGCTGTTAGGCTGTTAACATCAGTGATGGCACATAGACACACAAGTATTTCACATGAATTGTAATATAAACAGAAAATTAACCCTCGAAAGGCAAAAAAAAACTAACACTAAATAATAATTATATAATGTGTTACAAAAAGGAAGATAGGGAATAAACCACAATTAATTATCTCTTTTTTTTTACTTTTTTCACAATTTTCTAAATGGAATTTAGATAACAATTTTTTTGCTATAGTAATCTTCCTGAAACCACAAAATTTATCACTTCTTTACAGCTTACATCGATGCTATTAATTAAGGCACAAATCTTGGCAGACTCAATAATAGTAACGAGTTTCACGAGGATGTTGTACAATGATGATGAAGGGTGCACTTTCTTTGGTGTTTTCGACTCGTTTTCCTTGCAAGCATTAAAATTTTTTAAATTATTTTGCAACACTGGACAGACATACGGCTGCAAGTATGCCTAAGCCGCACACAAGATCTTTGATGCGTTAATCACGGTAGCTCGACGAAACTGATTATTGGTTTGGATGACAAAAATAGTGTAGGCAATCGCAAACAAAGAGAGCAGAGCATGAATGTAGGTTTGATCAAATTTTGTATTATGCTTCATATCATTTGCAATGACGTCAAGGCCTAACACAAGAATATTAAAGGAGGGAGAAAATATTGATTTTAGGGAGATTATGAGGCAAATTTAAATGAAATGAAATACCTTTTTTTCCTTATATCAAGCCAAAGGGGAAAAAAATTACAAAAGCAAGTCTAGATAGAAAATGACTTATCCACTCGCGGAGGAAATAATTTTAACTCTCACGAATTAATTACCTGCAATTTCTGTGAGGTAAAAAACTATAAAAATAAATAAATGCCTCAAAAGTCTATTCTCGAAATTAAATAATCTGGGGGTAATCATACTTACATTGCAGATCACTTCACAAGAAAAATATCAAACTCGAGTAACTGGCACTGACTTTCAGCAAGTAAAAGTTTAACAGAAAGAAAAACTTTGCCCTTCAAAGGATGAAAAAGGAGGACAAATCAAATGTAGTTTATAAGATTAAATGTAACGGGGATGAAGCTAATTTATATCATATGACATATGTAGGAACAACCAAAACTAAATTAAAAACAAGATTATCATCTCACAAATTTGAATAGAAAATGAAAGACAAACCTTTAGAACAAAAAACTGCACTTGCAGCACATTGCACTTTAACAGGGCATACACCAAATTTTAGAGACGTAGACATACTACCACAAGAATCCAATCAGAAAAGACGATTTACATGAGAAATGTTACATATTATTGAGACCCCTACAAACAAACGTATGAACTTTAAGAAAGACACAGACAATTGTCCTCAAATTTACAGGAATTTGGTACAAAAATACAGACAAAAATGAGAGAGCTTTAGTCGGACTTGTGCGCTGTAAAGAAAAAGTCGATTGTTTTGTTTTCAAAATGTAATTATTTTCAAATGTATAAATATTTTTAATTTTTGCAAAATTACTTGTTTGTTCAATTTATAGTTAAAACCCTGATGAAGATCACCGGCGGTGGTCGAAATATTGCTAAAAATTACAAATCAAACAATTATATAAAACACCAACACCTTTTTTTTGTAAATTGTTCGATGACCTCGAGCCAAACCAAGAAGACAAAGTTATATATTTATTTATATTTAAAAAATACTCTCTTATTCATGCATCCACAGACACTATTTTTTCACACAGAGTAAATCCATGTGAGCAACATCGCTAACACTAATCGCGTTTCTTTTTTTGCGTAAGAAAAGTACTTGTTACACATCGACTGTGGTTGTGTTCTTAATGAGCGTCCCCGAAATGTAAATTTTTCCTAGATGAAATAACAAGTTATGACGAAACGAACACATTTCTGCAAATTTTTCCGTTTGTTTTTTTTTTATATGGAGTTTCAACGCGAAAACCGAATATAGTAGCGGACACTATTTTAACGCAACATTTTTTATAACAAATTTGTTTTGCATTAAAATTATAATAAAAAACAAGTAAAAGCGTGCTAAGTTCGGCCGGGCCGAATCTTATATACCCTCCACCATGGATCGCATTTGTCGAGTTCTTTTCCCGGCATCTCTTCTTAGGCAAAAAATGATATAAGAAAAGAGTTGCTCTGCTATTAAAACGATATCAAGATATGGTCCGGTTCGGACCACAATTAAATTATATGTTGGAGACCTGTGTAAAATGTCAGCCAATTCGTATAAGAATTGCGCCCATTGGGGCTCACGAAGTAAAATAGAAAGAACGATTTATATGGGATCTGTATCGGGCTATAGACCGAGTCAGAACATAATAAACACGTTTGTTGATGGTCATGAGAGGATCCGTCGTACAAAATTTCAGGTATATCGGATAATAATTGCGACCTCTAGGGGTCGAGAAGTCAAGATCCCAGATTGGTTTATATGGCAGCTATATCAGGTTATGAACCGATTTGAACCTTATTTGACACAGTTGTTGAAAGTAAAAATAAAATACGTCATGCAAAATTTCAGCCAAATCGGATAGGAATTGCGCCCTCTAGAAGCTCAAGAAGTCAAGACCCAAGATCGGTTTATATGGCAGCTATATCAGGTTATGAACCGATTTGAACCATACTTGGCACAGTTATTGGATATCATTACAAAACACGTCGTGCAAAAATTCATTCCAATCGGATAAGAATTGTGCCCTCTAGAGGCTCAAGAAGTCAAGACCCAAGATCGGTTTATATGGCAGCTATATCAGGTTATAGACCGATTTGAACTATACTTGGCACCGTTGTTGGATATCATAACAAAACACGTCGTGCAAAATTTCATTCCATTCGGATAAGAATTGCGCACTCTAGAGGCTCAAGAAGTCAAGACCCAAGATCGGTTTATATGGCAGCTATATCAGGTTATGGACCGATTTGAACCATACTTGGTACAGTTGTTGGATATCATAACAAAACACGTCGTGCAAAATTTCATTCTGGTCGGATAAGAATTGCGCCTTCTAGAGACTCAAGAACTCAAGACCCAAGATCGGTTTATATGGCAGCTATATCGAAACATGGACCGATATGGCCCATTTACAATACCAACCGACCTACACTAATAAGAAGTATTTGTGCAAAATTTTAAGCGGCTAGCTTTACTCCTTCGGAAGTTAGCGTGCTTTCGACAGACAGACGGACGGACGGACGGACGGACGGACGGACGGACAGACGGACGGACATGGCTAGATCGACATAAAATGTCGCGACGATCAAGAATATATATACTTTATGGGGTCTCAGACGAATATTTCGAGTAGTTACAAACAGAATGACGAAATTAGTATACCCCCCATCTTATGGTGGAGGGTATAATTACATTTTATATAAAGATAAAAACCACTATTCTAATTTTCTTGATATTTTTTTTTCTCTAGCCATGCCATTTTGTGTTTGTATGTGATAGAAAATAGACATATATTTAACACGTTCGCACTTATTTTCGCGTTGCATGTGTGTGAAAGGGAACACATTATAATAATGGTCATATATAATTTGTACCATTAAATAACAATTTTATTTGTACAATTGAAAATATGTTCAGCGTATACTTTCTATACCAATCACTTGCCGTGATATAAAAAATATCGAAATTTTATGCCAAAAATAATTAAAGCAATTAGCACTCTTGTTGAAAAGAGTTTTATAAGTTAATACCATGTTTAATCGGCCAATTTAGGTCTATATTTTTTCTGTGACGGTAGAGCTCGGATGAGATGCTCTTTAGTTAGACGTCGGCGAAACGTTGGCTAACAATAGGCGGAAAATTATTACTTTGCTTATAGTGAGGAAAATTGCAAAGAATATAATAGTGACAACATTGGAAACTATGCCGACAACTATTAACAACTCGACAACTATTCACAACCTGAGGATAACTCATCCTCGAGTTACAAGAGCTCTTCGGAATGGTCCTAATGACGACCATCTTCTCGGTATACTTTGTCAACTTCTGGAAACAAGGCACACCATTATCTTGTCACTGCTGACCACAGTGTTGAATTAACGTTGATTTCGCGCTGCTCCCTCGATGTCTTCAATGACGTATCTGTCGAATCGCAAAAATCTTGACGATGTATGGGTATGCTTTGCATCAAGTTTCCTAGATTTATCAGTGCTCCGCATTGCACTCTCAATCAAAACTAGATCGCCTTCGTTGAACTGGAAAGGTGGTTTATATTTCGTGTCAAATCTGGCTTTTGACACCTCTTTCGTCGTCTCCTTGTCATCGGCAACCGCAGACAAAAATTTGTTACCACTATTGTCCCATAGTTGAAAATCAAAAATAAGAGCAATAGGTGAAAACGTAGTCGTAGCATTAACCGACGTATTGATCTTCCATGGGACATGTCTGAGTTCGTTGTCCCAGTCCTTGGAATTCCTTGAAGTCCTCAGGAAAACAAAATAGTTTGGTTCACCCGTTCGGCCAACCCATTCGCTCAGGGTGTCTGTACTGCAACCTTGATGTGTTGAATATCGGTCCCTTTACAATAATCGGCAAATATCGACAATATAAAAGCTGTTCCTCGATCAGTATTCGTCTTGGCAAACCAAAGTTTAGTGTCAGCTGGTTAAGCGGGCCCAACACTGGCTTCGTATTCGTTGATCGAACAGGAATAGTCGCAGAGTAACGAGTCATTGCATCAAAAATCACCGATATATATTCATTTCCACGTCGACTTACGATAAAAGGACCCAAGTGATCCATATGAATCACTTCAAACGGTACTCTTGAGATATCCACACCATACAGCTGGCATTCCTTCTTCCTTGGCTCTCGGCTAAAAGAGCATTCGACACACGATTTCATGTAGCCTTGTTACGGTTCGCCTTTTTGAAGCAGACGGACAACTATGCACCAACTAGCCTTAGTCGCTCTTAGGGGAGGTCCCATCCCGTTGTCCTTGCCCAGGGCCGTAGCAATAAAAAAATTTCATCATCTATATTCAAAAACATTCTAACATCATTGTCCACAATCTGATCTGTTGGGAAGCAGATTTTAACTTCCAGTTTCCCTCCCTACCAATGTCACTTAGTCTCCAAAGCATTGTCTAGTGACCCCACAAACCCGCCCACATCACATCACTTACCTCACGTTTACTTCACCCGCTTAAAAAAACTTTACGAAGACATCATAATTTCCTTTACATTTATGAATACATGTTTATTATTGTATTTAAACCTAACTCTATACTTTTAAAATATTTTAAATTAATATTCGTTTAATCGTTTTACAAAAAATCACACAAAAAAATAAAAAAAGGAAAATTAATACCAAAAAAAAATTATTTACTGTCTTTACTTTAAGAATTAGACCCTACAAAGTCATTATAAAACCCAAACGGGTAAATTAAACAAAAACTGAAAAACCTCCTTCACTTCCCTACCTAAGTGAGCTCTCTTAGTCCAGGCCTGTAAATTCGGTTACAACAAACACAATGAATTGATGAACTTTACGATACAACTTTGTAGACCCTATCTCCAAAAGTCTGAAAGTCAATTAATTAAAAAAAAAAATACATATGAATAAGCTAAAATTTATCTACATAAAGGATAACATACAGTAAATACAATATAAAATTCAACATCAATGTATGGTTATTGAGGAAGAATCGTCCGCAATCAAAATATTTTATAATTTAGGAGTGTTGTTATTGTGGATCATATTTCTTTGGCATCTCTGTGCTTCTATGTGTAAAGACCACTATCGTGTATACAAAAAACACAGGTTCAATTACAACGTGTGTGTGCATATGTGACCTTAGACATCTAATTGGACATGCCCAGCTGTGGACAAACAATGTTCCACAAGGCAAACAGTAAAGGCATGGGCAACACCAAAATACGTCTCTGCGAAGACTTACGTTCTTACGTCGGACGTTATTATTGGACGTCGGAAATGTTTGTGGCCTTTCTTATCTTGCGTTTGATTTTGATAAATAGCAAACTATATTTTTTTGTCCTACCTTGCTCCTCCCAAATATTATATCGTGCTTCGTGCGGTACCAGTAGTGCGAGATGTAAGTAATCCGGTGTGGCATTCAATACTGTTAGCCAAAGATTTTTAACACAAAAATAGATAGACCTGACAAAAATTAAATAAAACCCTTTAATTGTACTTTCTACAGATCATTCGCTTTCTGCTTCCTGATAATGTGCAATAAAAAAAACGGAAACTTACTTGATTTTATGCACGTATTAATGTCTATATAAATAATATCACGGGCAGGATGGCACGGAAGGCAATTGTTTGTAAAAAAGGTACTGGATAAAACTGTAACAAAAAAAAATTAAATCGAAATTTGTTTGCAAATTCACACTTTATTATTCTTTTACTAACTTTTTATTTCAAATTTTCAACACCCGATACACATAAAAAACTTTGCACCAAGTATACAAGCACACTGACATGGCTTTTTCTTCCTTAACTGGCATTTGTAGGGTCGCTTTGCTTGAGAAAACCTTCCAACAAACGACAACTTTACTTGAGGTCGCCATTCTAATATCATTGGTCTCATTCACTTCGAATAACTATTTGACCCTTTCTCTTATTTCCCCTCAATTTATCTATATCGTCTATTTGCCACTGCTCTCATAATTCTCTCGCATCATTTTCTGTTGGATCGCAAATTTTATTGAATGAAATCTATACGGTGTTATCCGTCATGAGTAACTAAGCCATACTACGATTCTGCCATAGTAATAAAAGCAATGTGTCCCATACATAAACAGTAGGAATAGATCCTGGATTTTTCCATTTTACCAGGCAAGAGATCTTTTTTAGATAACGCAAGTTGCGGATAGTTTTAGAGTCCATAGATAGGCTGGGCTGGCCTGCCAAATTATCTAATTATAATAACTATAAGAAATATGTTCTTTGAAAAAACTATTAGTTGCTAAGAATTAGAATTAAACAATTAGAAGTAAGAGTCTTACTAATGTAAATGAATTAAATTGGAAAATAAAACCAAATTACATAAACAGTCAAAACGCTGTATACACACATAAAATTTTCTTCATTAGCCTGTTGCGGTTTCGTTCCACATTACCCAATAATTTAATCTATTTTAATAATTTCTTCACTACTTTTCTTTTCAGATATTCTTCCTCTTGATGGTATGGATTGTTTCTGATGGATTACTTGCATGGAATCCGTTTCAATTATGCTGTTTTGGTTTCCCCACAAAAGCCCCATTCCCCCAATGCATTCCAACAAGAGGAAGCTCATGTGGATTGGGGTTCGGGAAAAGTCGCGGTGTCAACCCAGCCGCATACTGCCAGACTTTTCCTGCGAAAACATAAAACAAAATATGGATGCGCTCCTAATAAAAATATAGGGTGATTTTTTTGAGGTTAGGATTTTCATGCATTAGTATTTGACAGATCACGTGGGATTTCAGACATGGTGTCAAAGAGAAAGATGCTCAGTATGCTTTGACATTTCATCATGAATAGACTTACTAACGAGCAACGCTTGCAAATCATTGAATTTTATTACCAAAATCAGTGTTCGGTTCGAAATGTGTTCAAATTTTGACAAATTTTGTTCAGCGATGAGGCTCATTTCTGGTTGAATGGCTACGTAAATAAGCAAAATTGCCGCATTTGGAGTGAAGAGCAACCAGAAGCCGTCCAAGAACTGCCCATGCATCCCGAAAAATGCACTGTTTGGTGTGGTTTGTACGCTGGTGGAATCATTGGACCGTATTTTTTCAAAGATGCTGTTGGACGCAACGTTACGGTGAATGAACACATTTCGAACCGAACACTGATTTTGGTAATAAAATTCAATGATTTGCAAGCGTTGCTCGTTAGTAAGTCTATTCATGATGAAATGTCAAAGCATACTGAGCATCTTTCTCTTTGACACCATGTCTGAAATCCCACGTGATCTGTCAAATACTAATGCATGAAAATCCTAACCTCAAAAAAATCACCCTTTATATAAAACAAAACAAGGACCATCCCACCGATAGCGTCATGTGACATCTACAGTTCTCCTTAGGCCCCTCCAGCACGCATACAAACACGGGGCTGGGGATATAAACGTGGTTCTGGAGGCCACCCGTGTTTCTTTTTTTTGCGCCTAGCGGCTGGACTTTGTTCATGTGCCGCAACAGCCATTCGCATAGATCCTTATTCGTCTGAACCGAAAATGCTGCCCTATATTCTTAATGGTACCATCTACTCCTATATATTCAGCTTCATCATGCCATTGTTGAACAATGGAATGCCCAACATATCATTCTCCTCGTTAGTTCGTCTTCATTTGTACAGTCTGTGTCATTAAATCAGAAACTCCTTACAGTAATGCATCCGCTGAGATGACTCAACTTCACCTCTCATTATGGCCATTATCTGCACAAGATCAGGATCAGGATCGTGCAAATCCAGTCATCTGTCGCGAGCTTTCCCAGACGATGGCAAGAGATAAAATCATATCCAGACTTAACAACCAGCGCGACACACGTGGAACTATCGGTGCCATGGTTTTCATACTCGAAATAGCAGAGCAATCGAATCGACCTGGATGATAATTGCGGCAAGTTCTGTGCTGATCGCATTTATGTGCATTTCTTGGTCTTTGTTGATATCGTATAGACCCAGAACTGGTTCATTAGTTGTCGCTTGAATCAGAACTCTAAACTGTGAGTGATGAAAGCAGTGTAACCCCTTCGACCGTTCATCTACTTTAATCTGGTATTATCCGGACATTAAATCATGAGTTTTTTTACCTGAAGTGTCGACAGTACACCATCCACAGTTGGCATTGGCCGTGGCTGTTTCTCAGTTACCTCATTTAAAATCCGGTAATCAACACACATAATTGGTCCTCACCATTTGCCTTTGGCGCTGGTACAATCGGAGATACGTCTAACGATGATGACGGACGGATAATGTCCAAATCCAAAAGCTCATTTACTGTTCGGTTGAACACTTGTTGTTTTGGAATCGATATCGTATATGGGTTACTCACGACTGATTTGGGAGATGTCGTCGATATATCTATCTTTATTGCATTACATTTTTATACCCTCCACCATAAGATGGGGGGTATACTAATTTCGTCATTCTGTTTGTAACTACTCGAAATATTCGTCTGAGACCCCATAAAGTATATATATTCTTGATCGTCGCGACATTTTATGTCGATCTAGCCATGTCCGTCCGTCTGTCCGTCCGTCCGTCCGTCCGTCCGTCCGTCTGTCTGTCGAAAGCACGCTAACTTCCGAAGGAGTAAAGCTAGCCGCTTAAAATTTTGCACAAATACTTCTTATTAGTGTAGGTCGGTTGGTATTGTAAATGGGCCATATCGGTCCATGTTTCGATATAGCTGCCATATAAACCGATCTTGGGTCTTGAGTTCTTGAGTCTCTAGAAGGCGCAATTCTTATCCGACCAGAATGAAATTTTGCACGACGTGTTTTGTTATGATATCCAACAACTGTACCAAGTATGGTTCAAATCGGTCCATAACCTGATATAGCTGCCATATAAACCGATCTTGGGTCTTGACTTCTTGAGCCTCTAGAGTGCGCAATTCTTATCCGAATGGAATGAAATTTTGCACGACGTGTTTTGTTATGATATCCAACAACGGTGCCAAGTATAGTTCAAATCGGTCTATAACCTGATATAGCTGCCATATAAACCGATCTTGGGTCTTGACTTCTTGAGCCTCTAGAGGGCACAATTCTTATCCGATTGGAATGAATTTTTGCACGACGTGTTTTGTAATGATATCCAATAACTGTGCCAAGTATGGTTCAAATCGGTTCATAACCTGATATAGCTGCCATATAAACCGATCTTGGGTCTTGACTTCTTGAGCTTCTAGAGGGCGCAATTCCTATCCGATTTGGCTGAAATTTTGCATGACGTATTTTATTTTTACTTTCAACAACTGTGTCAAATAAGGTTCAAATCGGTTCATAACCTGATATAGCTGCCATATAAACCAATCTGGGATCTTGACTTCTCGACCCCTAGAGGTCGCAATTATTATCCGATATACCTGAAATTTTGTACGACGGATCCTCTCATGACCATCAACAAACGTGTTTATTATGTTCTGACTCGGTCTATAGCCCGATACAGATCCCATATAAATCGTTCTTTCTATTTTACTTCGTGAGCCCCAATGGGCGCAATTCTTATACGAATTGGCTGACATTTTACACAGGTCTCCAACATATAATTTAATTGTGGTCCGAACCGGACCATATCTTGATATCGTTTTAATAGCAGAGCAACTCTTTTCTTATATCATTTTTTGCCTAAGAAGAGATGCCGGGAAAAGAACTCGACAAATGCGATCCATGGTGGAGGGTATATAAGATTCGGCCCGGCCGAACTTAGCACGCTTTTACTTGTTTAAGTTCATTTCAATTCTCATTGAAACAATTCGAATAATTGTTCAATAGACGAAACAGTTATTTCTTTTCATTGTCTTTCAAATGGTCGCCACACCGAATATTATTGTCCTTTAAAGAATACACTACCCATTTTCAATTACCACTCGGCCATTCACCATAATGTCCAATGCAATTAGAACTTAACAGTTCATTTATTTATCATCGACAATTTTGTATTTCTTGTAATAAAAGACGTCGATTTAATATTAATGTACTTTATAAATACAAACAACTGGTCTGAACAAATTTCACAATAATAATGAAAATATAATTCAAAGATATCTCGCTGGCTGGTTACTATCACGCTCCACAAGAGTCTCATCCATCTCTAGCTCGCTCATATTTCCATTTGTCTTTCTCCTTTCCGGGGAGTCAAAAAGAGTCTCATCCATCTCTAGCTCGCTCATATCTCCATTTGTCTTTCTCCTTTCCGAGGAGTCAAAACCTAGCAAATCTGGGGCGTAGAAAAACGATCTGCACTAGGGCTCGAAATTGGTGTAGAAATTTCAATCGGCGAAAGCATACAAGCAAATCTGTTTGGTAATTGTGTTGTCACGGGACGAGGTGCTGGAAAAATCCTCACAGACCCAATGGAAATGTGTGGTTACGTCTCAGTTGTCTTCATGCCTCTTTATCGCCATGAGGCTTCCCAGTGGCCTGAATTTGGCATCGAATTTGGTCAATGTGCCTCTTAAGCGTTCTTCCCTAGAATAAAATCTCATAGTTCAGGTGGCCTATACGATTTAAAATTATTCCTGAAACCCATTTCTCTGATTGTTTGACAGAAAAAAAATTTTGCATACACAGAAAATATATAGACCTAAATTTGACCGCTTAAACCTGGTATTCACTTATAAAAATCCTTTCAACAATGGTGTTAATTGCTTTAATTATTTTTGACATAGAAATTCGATATTTTTTATCACAGCAAGAAGATATACGCTTCACATATTTTTAATTGTACAAATTAAATTGTTATTTAATGGTACATATAAATTGTGTATTGACCAATACTATACTGTGTTCCCTTTCACACAAATGCAACGCGAAAAGAAGTGCTAATGAGTCAAATATATGTCTAGCTTCTATCATATACAAACACAAAGTGGCGTGGCTAGACAAAACAAGTAAAAGCGTGCTAAGTTCGGCCGGGCCGAATCTTATATACCCTCCACCATGGATCGCATTTGTCGAGTTCTTTTCCCGGCATCTCTTCTTAGGCAAAAAATGATATAAGAAAAGAGTTGCTCTGCTATTAAAACGATATCAAGATATGGTCCGGTTCGGACCACAATTAAATTATATGTTGGAGACCTGTGTAAAATGTCAGCCAATTCGTATAAGAATTGCGCCCATTGGGGCTCACGAAGTAAAATAGAAAGAACGATTTATATGGGATCTGTATCGGGCTATAGACCGAGTCAGAACATAATAAACACGTTTGTTGATGGTCATGAGAGGATCCGTCGTACAAAATTTCAGGTATATCGGATAATAATTGCGACCTCTAGGGGTCGAGAAGTCAAGATCCCAGATTGGTTTATATGGCAGCTATATCAGGTTATGAACCGATTTGAACCTTATTTGACACAGTTGTTGAAAGTAAAAATAAAATACGTCATGCAAAATTTCAGCCAAATCGGATAGGAATTGCGCCCTCTAGAAGCTCAAGAAGTCAAGACCCAAGATCGGTTTATATGGCAGCTATATCAGGTTATGAACCGATTTGAACCATACTTGGCACAGTTATTGGATATCATTACAAAACACGTCGTGCAAAAATTCATTCCAATCGGATAAGAATTGTGCCCTCTAGAGGCTCAAGAAGTCAAGACCCAAGATCGGTTTATATGGCAGCTATATCAGGTTATAGACCGATTTGAACTATACTTGGCACCGTTGTTGGATATCATAACAAAACACGTCGTGCAAAATTTCATTCCATTCGGATAAGAATTGCGCACTCTAGAGGCTCAAGAAGTCAAGACCCAAGATCGGTTTATATGGCAGCTATATCAGGTTATGGACCGATTTGAACCATACTTGGTACAGTTGTTGGATATCATAACAAAACACGTCGTGCAAAATTTCATTCTGGTCGGATAAGAATTGCGCCTTCTAGAGACTCAAGAACTCAAGACCCAAGATCGGTTTATATGGCAGCTATATCGAAACATGGACCGATATGGCCCATTTACAATACCAACCGACCTACACTAATAAGAAGTATTTGTGCAAAATTTTAAGCGGCTAGCTTTACTCCTTCGGAAGTTAGCGTGCTTTCGACAGACAGACGGACGGACGGACGGACGGACGGACGGACGGACGGACAGACGGACGGACATGGCTAGATCGACATAAAATGTCGCGACGATCAAGAATATATATACTTTATGGGGTCTCAGACGAATATTTCGAGTAGTTACAAACAGAATGACGAAATTAGTATACCCCCCATCTTATGGTGGAGGGTATAAAAATATAAAGAAAGTTAGAAGAGCGTTTTTTTGCCACATAAAATGTAATTTTGTTTATTATAATTTTAAAGTACCAAATTTATTGAAAAGTATTTTGAGTTGAAATGGTGGGATGCAGAAAAATCACGGATGTTAACAAAAGAATGGATAAATTCCAAAGGCAAGATTGGTAATTATTACGATTCGTTTTAAATATGTATGTATATAAATTATATTGGTTATAATACTCTTTACAGACAGTGTCGCTGACAACAAAGAGAGGCTCAAAATGGAATCGACAGGCCCTGATGATGTATCACCCGTAGAATTACAAGCTGTGTCTGATACACAGGTTACCTGGCTTAGGGAAATATTCTCTGCTTGTATCAGAATGTCATATATACCTGTTGGATGGAGGGACACTAATGCAATTTTCATTCCGAAAGCAGGATAACCCTACCACACGAAGGCGAAACATTTTCTTCTTATTATTCTGTCATTTTTTATGCTGAAAACTCTTGAGAGGTTGATAGAATGCATATAGTAAAGGCAAATCCACTGAAACAGCCCTTCACGACCTAGTCGGCTACATAGAGGATTCTTTCGCTGTCAAGGAATATACAATGGTAGCATTTCATAACATTGAAGGTGCTTTCAATAATGTAAAACCAACGTCAATCATGAAGGAGTTGGAGTTTCTAGGCATCAACTCTACCGTAAGAAAGTTTATTAATAACTAACTTACTAAAAGCCTACCTACTCCTAAATACTTGACCGGATACAAAGGATGGCTTGTTTGTGCATCACATCCTCACTGAGGGCGACTCTATCTGATGCACTGAATTTAATGCTACATTTTATGCCTCTGGACAAGGTGGCTAAACAAATTGCAGCGACCGCTACCGTGAGGTTAGGGGAGCTTTCTCATTGGTCATGTGGCAGCTACGAACACTGTGTTATCCTTGATACAATATCCGATGTTCCAGGCAGTGTGGATTACAACCTACCTGCGCCGCTTTTTGATAAAAGGTATTGTATGACTATTCCTGATGGAACCGATTGGAACTACGATATCTCTGGTAATAGAAGTTACATAGACTTCTATACGGATGGTTCAAAACTAAACGACCAGGTGGGATTTGGGGTGCACCCTAAAGATCTAGAACTGGTCATATCGAAAATGTTACCCGACCACTGCAGTGAGTATCAATCAGAGATCTGTCACAAACCCCTGTTTACACGAAGAGGAAATGGCACGGTGTTCTCTGCTGCGGCTTAGCTCGCCGGATGGGACGATTCTTTGTCCTATAAGGGTTGACATTTTAAATTTATGTCATGTGCCATATGGTTATAAAAGCCAAAAAATAAAATTCAATTCAAAACAAAACGGAAACGGATATACAATGACACTCCCTTTGAACTTGGTCCAACTAGGTTCGAATCCTAAGGAACATGGTGTTGTTGTTCCTACCCACCCCGTATGACATCTCAGTCAACCATGGTATTTTCCTAGCCAGTTACGTTATAAAAATACCCCTAAATTTAAATTGTCATTTCAAATTTAATATCCGTTACATTTTCAGCCTATGGTAAATCATTCAACACAAATTAGTTCGTTTTACAAACTACATAATTTGAATTATTTTTATTATTATAAAAAAATATTATTTAAAAGTTTACATTTGTTTTAATTAATATTTAATTAAAGGGTGATTTTTTTGAGGTTAGGATTTTCATGCATTAGTATTTGACAGATCACGTGGGATTTCAGACATGGTGTCAAAGAGAAAGATGCTCAGTATGCTTTGACATTTCATCATGAATAGACTTACTAACGAGCAACGCTTGCAAATCATTGAATTTTATTACCAAAATCAGTGTTCGGTTCGAAATGTGTTCAAATTTTGACAAATTTTGTTCAGCGATGAGGCTCATTTCTGGTTGAATGGCTACGTAAATAAGCAAAATTGCCGCATTTGGAGTGAAGAGCAACCAGAAGCCGTTCAAGAACTGCCCATGCATCCCGAAAAATGCACTGTTTGGTGTGGTTTGTACGCTGGTGGAATCATTGGACCGTATTTTTTCAAAGATGCTGTTGGACGCAACGTTACGGTGAATGAACACATTTCGAACCGAACACTGATTTTGGTAATAAAATTCAATGATTTGCAAGCGTTGCTCGTTAGTAAGTCTATTCATGATGAAATGTCAAAGCATACTGAGCATCTTTCTCTTTGACACCATGTCTGAAATCCCACGTGATCTGTCAAATACTAATACATGAAAATCCTAACCTCAAAAAAATCACCCTTTATTTTAATTAGGCCTAAGGAATCAGATTAAAAGATTTGTTTTTTTTATCATATATATTTACAAAAATTTTTGTCTCGAACAGGTTTTTGTTTGTTTTAAATATACAGCGGTCAAAAAAAGTATTCATCATTCAATGTTTTTTTTTTAATAAGTCTACAAAAGACAATTGGAATAAAAACATATTAAACTAATGATGCAGTAGTGCTTGTGTGATATATATGTACACAATTTCATTGTTTTTAAAGAAAAAAATAGTATTTATTGGAACAAAAAGGGCCATTTTACAGCTGAACACAAAAAATTAAACAAAAAAAGTATTCATCATTGCAAAAAAACAAAAAAATAAATAACATAATTAAAAAAATTAATACTTTGTTATTCGACCACCGCGTCTTATAACTTCTTTTAAAAGGTTTGACATCGATTGGACTAATTTAGCGGTTATATTTTGGTCTATATTAGTCCATTCCTCCATTATCACCTGTTGCATTTGACTCTTGCTCGAAAAATTGCGCGTTCTCAATTTGCGTTCGAGATGTTCCCAAAGATGTTCAATTGGGTTCAAGTCGGGACTTTGAGGAGGAGTTTTAATGACTTTGGGGCAGTTATACAGCATCCACATCTTGGTATTTAAAGCAGAATGTTTGGGGTCATTATCTTGATAATATTGAAAGTTATTACCAAGCCCAAGTTTTACAGCACTATCTTTTAAATTCCTCTTTAAAATGTCAATGTAATACTTATGATCCATTACTCCATTAATAATTTCAAGATTTCCCGCTCCTGAAGCCGCCATACACCCCCAAACCATTAAACCACCTCCACCATGTTTTACAGTAGCAACTGTGTTTCGTTCTTCAAGCTCTGTATTTGGTTTTCTGTACACTATGACCTTTCCATCGCACCCAAAAAGATTAAACTTGCTCTCGTCTGCAAAAATGACTGTTTTCCAAAATGATTCGGGCTGTTTTACATACATTTTTGCTAAGTTTAGCCTTTTCACTCGGTTTATTTTATTTATAAAGGGCTTCTTACGTGCAGTTCTTCCTCTGTAACTATGCCTTTTGAGTGTATTTCGAATTGTTTGTGTAGTAACTTCCTTCCCTAAATATTCCATAGTGTTTTTACGAAGAATGGTCGCATTTGTCTTCGGAGTTTTCTGAACTTGCCGCACTAGCCAACGCACATCTCCAACTGAAAGTGCTTTTGGTCGACCAGATCTTGGTTTATTGTCAACAGTTTTCGTTTCTGTCCACTTTCTGATGATGGATTGTATAGTAGATCGTGGTCTATTTAATATTTCACTGATAGTTTTTTGAGTTAAACCATTCCTGTGGTGTTTTATTATCAAAACTTTTACCTCATCAGAAACCTCGTTTTGCTTACGACCCATTTTGACAAAAACTATATTTTCAATGAAATTAAATATTTGCTGTCAAGGGCAAAGCCTCCTTTACTAAATAAAACAGAAAAGGGGGATTCCCAAATAATATTTGAATTTGACTTTGATGATAGCACATCAATGATGAATACTTTTTTTGTTCTGTTTTTGGTGTTATTATATAAAATTGCATTTTTTGCGCTAATTAAATTTATTTTTTGAATTTATTTTAAAACATATTACGCAAAATAAACTATTGCATAAAACTGCATTATTTGTTTACTTTAAATTTTCTTCAATTACCCAAAATAAGTGAATTTATTATCAATTTTGCTAATGATGAATACTTTTTTTGACCGCTGTATGCATATATTAATTGTTGTTTCTATTGGTATTTTTTAAATATTTTTTTAGTAAAGTTGTAGCCGTTGAGTGAAGCGGACGTGTTTTTATTTCGCTCCACAAAGAAAAAATATATATATATTATTATCTCGGAATAGGTACTACAAATTAAGAAAACATTTTAAAGCCTTTTGTCCTCCCTCCTATAGGTGTGGATGCCTTGGTAACTTTAGTCGAGAGTAATGCTGCAACCGCACAACTTGTCTTCAGACTAATTAATGAGGAAGAGACGGATAAGCCAGAGGGATGCACAGTTCGTCCCCAGCCTTTAAGTAAGGGTGGAGTTTCTGACTCGGATTCAGACAGCGACTGTGCCAATGAAACAGTCATCGCAGCCGAATCGACAAATGAGGTCATTGGGATGACAGCAGAAGTGAGCGATGACTTTGCTAAGCTCACAACGACGAAGGAGACAGAGGAGTATGTACCGGCAGCGTAATCGGACAAAAGAACAGGATGCTGGAAGGGATAGAACTGACATTCCAGGCACTTCTACGGAAGCTGGAAAAAGAATCAGATCTCCTGAAGAGCATAACACTGCTAAAATACTGAAGAAGAAAAAGACCTCCCCGCTTTCATGTACTCTGAAAAAACCAAGCCACCCATCCCGCAACGGAGTCTCCAGACTGTGTCCTGCGGAGATGGACAAAGTTGGAACAGGAACGAAGGAAGCGCACGGCCCCTGAGTCTACATGCAGGACTGTGACTTCCAAAAGGCTACAGCCATCGCGGAAGGGGAAGATGGTCGCTGAGAATGGTAAGGAGCCGCCCTCTTACGCCAGAGTGGCAAGGAAGCACAACAGAGATGAGCTGACATATGCAGTCATCAATATCGGCTGTGCATCCTGTAGGATTCCACCAGATCATCGGTCCCAAGTGGAGGATCTGGTTAACGATCGGATTTTTGAACATGTGTGGAACTCTGTAGAGGGTCCACCCATACAAATGATGAGCTGTGAGTTTAGAGGGGGCATCTTTACGCTGCGTTTTGCGTCGGCGGAATGTACTGATACCGTCAAACAGCTCGTCAGAGGCATTCACTCTCCAAAGCTCGACTTTGTGAGAAAGGTGGATATCCCCCAGCTCACAAAGGCAGTAAATTTGCGACGGAACGCATGTTGGGATTCTTGGGCAACCAAAACGAAGGTTTGGTCGCAGAGAAGTGGGAGGTCTTCTACAGGGAGGAGAAGGAGGAAGGATCTCTTTTTGTGGTTGGCATTGATCAAGTCTACGTGACGAGTTTGGTTAAGACTAAAGGCATGGCGCACTATGGGAGCAAAGCTGTCTTTTTCAAGATTGGGAAGACTAGGATAGGCAGACATTTTCATTCTACGACACCAGGCCGTGCAGTGGCAGGTGACTCAACACCGCCCAACAAACAGGGGGCCGACAACGTGACGATCACGGCATCTCTCAATATTGGAGAGATTAGGAGAAGCAATGATCCTAATACTAAAATATCAGGCAGTGCAGTGGCGAGAGACCAAACACAGCCTTACAAACAGGAACCCGACGACGGACCCATCACCGACTTAAAGATTCGGAATACTGGGATAGGTAAAGATCCCGATATTGAAACATTAGGCAGCGCAGCTACAGGAGATTCAATGCAACCCAACGAACAGGGAGCCGATGATGGTACCATCACCTACTCCCAAGAAGCCCATTTACTTAAGATTTGCAAAGATCCTAGTATTGAAACACCAGACAGAACAGGGAATGGAAACCCAATAAAGCTTAACGAACAGGGACCCGACGATAGAACCATTCCGACTTTTTAGTCGGAAGACTAGACTAGGAAATGAACCTAAAACGATAACATCAGGCAGTGCAGTGACAGGAAAGTCAATGCAGTCTAAAGAACAGGGAACAGACGATGAGATCGTCACCTACTCCCAAGATGCCCATTTACTGGAGGACTAATGATTGAGGTAATCCAGATAAACCTCCACCCTAGCGAGACTGCTACACACGATCTGATGGAGAAAATCAGTAAGGGCATGATTTATATTGCCTTAATTCTTCAGGAGCCATGGACGACCCGGAACAAAGTCTCTGGACTAAAGTATATCAACCTACAATTATTCTATGCTATCACTGGTACTCGGGCGAGGGCCTGCGTTATTTTTCATAGAAATTTTAATTATATATTTTCCACAGAGTTGTCAACGTCGGATGCAACAGTGGTGAGACGGGGAGAACGTGGAGCATACCTCATTTTATCTGCTTTTCGACTCTCCGACACCGCCACCAACGTCGGAGCTGCAACGGCTGGTGAGGAAAGCAAAACAGAGGAAACGAGGTGCTAATAGGGTGCGATACGAACTCTCACCACATTTCGTGGGGTAGCACCTATTAAGCGGGGCCAAGCCCTGGGAGAGTTCTTGAATACTAACGACCTAATAACACTTAATATTGGTAAAACCGCTACCTTTGTTAATAGGATTAGGGTGGAAGTATTAGATGTGACGATATGTTCTGAAAATCTGATCGATAAGGCTCAGGATTGGAGGGTCTCCATGGAACACTCTTTCTCTGACCATCGCTACATTAGGTTAAGAATAACACGGCCAGCGCCGAATCCGATAAGCTTCCGGAATAAGTTGAAGACCAACTGGACAAAATTCGGAAGGCTACTCAGAAGAAGACTTGAGCAAGATAATTTAGATTGTCCAAGCATAGAAGAAATTGACGAGAATATCAACAAGATTACGACTGCACTGGTGGGATCCTTCGAAGATAGTTGTCCTCTCCGGAAAAGGAAATCAGCCCAAGAAAAACCCAGGATGACTGGGGGATTCGCAATATTGGGAAAAGGGTCCGCAGACTTTTTAACAGAGCACGTCGTAAAAAAGTGGAAGTTTATTGGGATGTGTATTACACACGGCTCAAGGAATACAATAAGATTACCAGAGCGGCAAAACGTGCCTCCTGGATGCTTTTCTGCGAACAGGTCGATAGCGTTAATGACGCCACCAAGATAAAAAATTTCTCTCAAAAACCCATGTCCAAACTGAAACTTTAGTAGTCGACATGGGAGTGAGAGCAGAGAAAACGGAGGACATGTTGAGGCTTTTGATGAAAACCCATTTTTCACAGTATACGAAGGGACTCACGGAGACACCGGAATCTTGGATAAAGATGTTGATCGAAGGTTTATAATTGCGGAACTTATGGTGAAGGTATCCTTGAGGAGCTTCAAACCATTAAGGTCACCCGGACCTGATGGAATATTTCCAGCGTTACTACAGAAAGAGGCAGGCTATCTGGCGTCTCGTCTGGCCAAAATTTTCACAGCGTGCATAGGACTTCCATATACTCTGAAAGCCTGGCAGGAGACAAGGGTGGTGTTTATACCCAAGCCCTCAAGGCAAGTTATGCGACACCAAAGGCTTACAGACCCATAAGCCTTACATCCTTTCTACTCAAAACCATGGAACGTATTGTGGACACCATGATAAAGAGTATAACATCTAGCGAACTGCTCAAATACAAACATGCCTATGTCAAGGGAAGGTCGGTGGAAACTGCCCTGCACGAGGTTGTGCATAAAGTGGAAAAATCCTTCGACGCCAAAACGTACACACTGGCGGTATGCATTGACATCGAGGGGGCTTTTAACAATGTGCGGAGTGACACACTGATCTAATCCTTAGGCCAGTACCGGGTGGACCCGGTCCTTAGAGACTGGATAAACCATATGCTAAGGAACAGTTGGATAAATTGCGTGTCTAATGGCATAAATATAAGGGAGAAAGCGGCACAGGGCACGCCACAGGGGGGCAAATAATTGCTTGAAGTAGTCTATAGCTTTAAAGACCTTGGATTTCTTCTAGACCAACGCTTAAACTTCCGTCAACACATCTCTGGTTGCACCATTCGTAAAGAGTATCAAGGTCATACTGAAGATAACACTGTTCATCAGAGTCTCTCGTTGATCTGAAGATCTTTACATCATCTGCACACAACAAAATATTCGAGTGCTTTAAAGTAAAAGGGAGATCGTTTATGAACAAACAAAATAGCACAGGGCCAAGGTGACTACCCTGTGGAAGACCTGAAGAGACAACAATTGATTTTGATGATCTTTACATCATCTGCACACATCAAAATATTCGAGTGCTTAAAAGTAAAAGGGAGATCGTTTATGAACAAACAAAACAGCACAGGGCCAAGGTGACTACCCTGTGGAACACCTGAAGAGACAACAATTGATTTGGAAACTGCAGTACCAAATTTAACTCTTTGTGTACGTCCAGTCAGATATGATATGATCCACTTTAGTAAAGATGGACTGAAACCAATAAGATCTATATTTTTTAACAAGGTTGTGGTTGACTTAATCAAATGCTTTACTAAAATTGGTATATATAGTATCCATTTGGTAGCGTTCCCTAAAGCCATCGTTGACCAAACAAGTAAATTCTAAAATATTTGTTATCGTCGATTTCGATTTCCAGAACCCATGTTGGTAGGGAGACAATATAGAAGAGACTTGATGTGAAATAGTGTCAGTCAGAATTTTCTCTAATATCTTCGGAATAGCATTCAAAATTGAAATACCCCTGTAATTAGATACCTCTTGCGATTTCCGGCTTTAAATAACGGTCTTATATAAGATTGCTTCCACAATTCCGGCAGATATCCATGCTTTAATGAACTGTTGAAAAGTGTACAAAGGGTATACGAAAGTTCGATAATAGTTATTTTCAGTGACCTTAACTTTTCAAGTACTACGTTTTCGCCAATCTCAGACACGTCTATAAAAGCTGAATTGTTGATTGTGCATGGATATGCTCCACATAAATCATTTTTTATAGCGACTTCAAAAATGTCTTCTGGAACAATGATTCGGAAAGAAGCTTTGCTACGCCTTCCACTTTAGGTTCTCATTTCTTTTAGAACCTGTCTGATTTAGCGGATGTGAACATTCGAAAGTAATTGGACTTTTTAAAGCGATGTGGATGGTTCAACGGTAGGAACTAGAAGGCATCTTCCTTCTTATGCTCCTGTGGTATCACAATGGACGAAAACGTCTAAATGAGTCTGATGGCACACTCCCACTTAACCAAAGCCTAATCTAAGATAATTTTAATAATATGTATTTATAAATACTACGTTTACATTCTACAATGTCCTCCAATTTGTTGCCTTTGGAATTAATCCATTCTCTTTGTTAACATTCGAGATTTTTCCGCACTTAGGCAGTTACCACGTTCTTGTTTGTGGAAAAATTTGCGAAAATCGTTCTTCCTGTGGTTTGACAAGGTTCACAAACCTTTTTATTTCGAACAGATTGATTAAGTTGCTTGTTGTGAAAGAAATATTTTATTTCTTGCGAGTATATTTACTTATATTAAAAAAAAAATACTTTCTTATTTATGCATCCACAAACACTTTATTTTTTTCCAACCTGAGTAAATACATGTGAGGAACATCACTAACACAAACAAACACCCAGTTACAATTAGAAGTTTGACGATCGTGTTTATTTTGCATTAGAAAATTACTTGTTGCACAGCGACTGTGTTCGTGCTCTCAATGGGCGTCCCGAAATCTAAATTTTCGCTAGATGAAAAAACAAGTTATGACGAAACGAACATATTTCGGCAAATTTTTCGTTTGTTTTTTATATGGAGTTTCAACGCGAAAACCGAATATAGAATATATAGGCCTTTAGGTCTAAATGCTCTAATTTAAAAGGCATTGTTTGCGTGGACATTCTTGGGGAATTTAATTCCTCTATTAGGATTTAAGGCGCTATTACACGGCATGTAGATGTCTTATGATATCCCACTTTTTGTATTCACATGTAATTGAAAATGTTCGTCAAAATTGTCAATTTACATACGATTCATCATTTTTGCTATCACACCTTTATGTTATTTTCGTATGACATAATCTAAAAATTGGAGCAAAAGCTGATTTTTTTATATACAAGTTGAGAGAAAGTAAACCAGCTTTCTCTCAACTTGTATATAAATCATAAATTTGTGCAAACAATTTAATTTGGGTTTGCTTTTATTTGTCTGACAACAACAACTTTTTTATCAGAAGGAATAGAGCACGCTCTAATCGTTTGTATCACACGACATGTACAACTCAAAATGTTGCGGCACGGATTAACTTAGGTCGGCTTTATATAAGAAATAAAAAAATTAATAGCTCCTTTTCCTATGCAAATTTACACAGTTTTATTTAATATAGTTAAGAATAATAATAACCGGGGTTAACTACTGAGCGAGGGAGCTTTAAAATTAAAATTGTTTTTCCCGTGCCCAAAAATTGACTGAATTATTACAAACATTTGTTTGGCTGCTGTGATCGCTTGTTTACGTGACAAGTACATAGGGACCGTTAGCATTCTTCACTAAAGGCTGGAGGGCATCGTAGCGCAGAGGTTAGCATGTCCGCCTAATTGTTATTGTAATTGCAAGACCAAAAGCGCAACAAATTCTTTCACAAACCTTATTATTTCGTAAAGATTGATTGAGTCGCATGTGAAAGAAATATTTATTTTTCTTTTGAGTATATTTACTTATATTAAAAAAATACTTTCTTATTTATGCATCCACAAACACTTTATTTTTTTTTTCAACCAGAATACATGTGAGCAACATCACAAACAAACAACCAGTTACAATTAGAAGTTCGACGATCGCGTTTATATTGCGTAAGAAAATGACTTGTTGCACAGCGACTGATTGTGCTTTCGATGGGCGTCCCGAAATGTAAAATGACTTGTTGCACAGCGACTAATTGTGCTTTCGATGGGCGTCCCGAAATGTAAATTTCCCCAGATGAAAAAACAAGTTATGACGAAACGAACACATTTCGGCAAATTTTTCCGTTTATTTTTTATATGGAGTTTCAACGCGAAAACCGAATATAGAACCGGCCTTAAGTTGACAAATTTCATAACAAAGGTGTAAAGGCAATAATATAAATATATGTGAATGGATGTGTGTACATGTAAAAGATAAATACAAAATATTTGTTCAAAAATGTGTGTCGAATGGTAGCAAAGTTGTAGCGATAGTAAAAATATGACGTTAAGTGTGGTGTGGTTTTTGAGTAGCCCGGGGGCTAGTAAGATATGGAGAGCACAGCAAATTTTGACATTTCATTGAGCAATATCACATGTCAGTAATTGTAAATTCATTTTCGTTTTGGTAACCAACTAGCGTGCGGCGTAACTTAGTCGCCTACATTGTGGGCAGACGTTAATAAATTTAAGCGACTTGTTTGGCATAAAATAAATAAAAACTATTGTTTATTATCATTGGCAACAGGATTCTAAAAGGTCGTTTTTTAGCAATAATGGACAAAAGTAAAGTTTTGTGTTTATAGTTATTTTTCTACAACGGCGTCAATAGTTTGTTTACCTGACATGAGTTTCGTTCATCATTTCATGTAAACAATAGAAAAAATAAAACCAAATTGGCATTTTCATTTATTTTTCGTGAAGTAATGGCTTCTCCCGCTAAAAAATTAATACAGATGCCTCTTTTCCAATGCAAGACCTAAAATATCTCCATATTGTATCGTTCGCATTTGCAATCAAACTGCTAAAGGTAATGGAAAATATTTTTGAAAAATATTCTTTGCGCAAATAACTATTAATTTCTGGCTTTTTCCTGTTATGAGGCGTGCACATCTTGTTTACTTTTGATGTTTACAAACGCCAAAATTTATCAGTGTTAGAAAAAATGGTCAATTAGCACAGCAAGATGAATTTTTTCTCACCACTGTAAAAAAAAACCCCTACGTCATTTTTACATCTCACCATAGAAGATTGCTATAATTTGACACACGCTCTATATGTACATTTGTAAGTTAGCAAATATTTGTGGGTCGTAACCCTAATAGTTATTATTAGTTTTTAAATAATTCTATAAAAAATATTTTATGTATTTCAAATTGATTTCTTTTGATTGTATGGATATATGGCGGCAACACATTTGATCTCTTTAATATCCTCCTGAAAAAGATTATACGAGATGCAGATGTGAAAAGATATGGCACACCAATTACATGAGAACACATGCTACTCGGCTATGCCGATGACATCGACATTATAGGTCGGTCACTAGAAGTATTGTATTGGGTTGACCAAAAAGTAATTGCGGACTTTTCATATAGTCGGCGTTGACAAATTTTTTCACAGCATGTGACTCTGTAATTGCATTCTTTCTTCTGTCAGTTATCAGCTGTTACTTTTAGCTTGCTTTAGAAAAAAGTGTTAAAAAAGTATATTTGATTAAAGTTCATTCTAAGTTTTATTAAAAATGCATTTACTTTCTTTTAAAAAATCCGCAATTACTTTTTGGGTAACCCAATAGTAACTGTGCTTGGAGTATTTGAGAGAAAGATTCTACGTAAAATAAATTTACTTACTTTACTTTAATTGGCTTGACAGAATATTTGTTCCACTAGCCGAATGTTTAATAGCGTTCCAAGCGCCTCGATCTTCTGCGCGCATTTTAAAATCTCTGACACCAAGTTTCGAGGTGTCTCCCACAACTTGATCTTTCCTTCGGGCTTTTGGTCTTCCCGGTTCGCGTAATGTTGTCAGAATGGATGAAGAAGCTCTAGCAAAGAAATCTTTGAGGCAAACACGGTTGTACACGCAAACCGGGACGACAAAAATCCCAATGGAAAGACTTGTTGTCAGACATTATAAAATGAGCGCAGAAGGTCGTGGCGCTTGCAACGCTATTCTTCGGCTTCGGCTAGTGAAACTAATGTACTGTTATAGCCAATTAAATTAAGTAAGGTATGCACCTCTGGCGAAATTTTCGTTGCCATATGAAATGCATTGATATATCCTAATGCATTGATATATCCGGCCGAAGGCGTATATCTCATGGACTAGGTCCTTCCCCAACAAAACGCATGTGCAGTTTCATTTAGCACATTGAACTCTATCACCTGAAAAAAATTACCTCATTTGGCGAGGGGCCGTAAACTGCACTTGCTCCGAAAAAATTGTTGTTGTTGTAGTAGCAGTGTGTGGTACACTGAGGCGGCAGCCCTTGCCGATGAAGGAATTCATCGGGTCAATCCGGTACGTACAACCGGCTGCCATGGGATTGGCTGCCATGGGAAAAAATTGTACTCAGCTGTTTACGGTACACTACCTGGTAGTTATGTCATGGATTTATCTATCAGAAAATTAAGAATTGCAATTTGGGGTATCCACTCATAGTGATTAACCAACAGCATGCCAGCCTTGATACCAGCTGTTAATGCTGAATGAACTCAAGATATCTAAAAAAATCAAAACAACACGTTTCTTAGCATTTGCCAAAGCAAAATTAAAAAAATAAATAAATAAATAAAATTTTGCGAAAATGGTTCAAGGAAAATTCAAGAAAGCCAAACTTCCGGATAGTGTGCAGAAAAAGCAAAAGCAAAAAAACAATGCCGCTTTTACTAGAAGATCAAGTATGTGTTTGTTCTTTAACCAAATCAAATCTTTGTTAGAACAGAAGCAATTACGTTGTATTTATTTCCATATTTTAGATGCACCCATCCAAGCAAAGAAATCCAAATTTAACGAACATCAGAAAATAAAGCAGGCTATATCAAAGACCTTAAACAAGTCAGTAGAAAGCGAGATGCGTTCCCGGGCCACGGAAGGGCAGATAAAATTAAGCAAAGCTCAGGAAGCCGTAGCCAAACACAACAAATCTGTATTATCTTCAACTTCGAAAGCGTCATAGTGTTTCCGTTTTAGTAATAAATCGGTTTTTATTGATATTTTCGTTTTATTGTAAGGACATTTAAATTCTTTGCGAGGATATGTTGTAGCAACATTTGCATGTGGAGGTGCCGATCCTCGTCAAGCTCGTTCCGATCTAAACGACCGATCGTCGCGGGAATATGATGGCCGTTGGTTATATAAAAGCGCCAATATCTCGTCTTGTATCGAGCATCATAGGGAACACACTGCTACAACAAACAATCCCACCATGCACGGGATAGCTGTGAGCACGCTGGAATATTGAGCTCCAATTTGTGTAGTGTTCATTGCTGTCTTAGCTGCGATTTACCGGGCGCGTCCACAGGTTGCGGATAGTGGAATGCTCCATACGGCGTGACTGTAACGGCAGTCAGCGGTATCGGGTGGAGAGTCTCAGTGAGAAGCCGGGCGGCACCGGCTCTTACACAAATACTGAGTGCCTATGATGCTCGATATCCCTAGGCGAGCGTTTGAATAACCTACGGTCACCCTGTTCCCGCGGCGACCGGTTTAGACCGGAACGATCCTACTCACCCACATGAAAATGTGGCTACAACAACAAACACTCCCATGGCAGCCGGTTGTACGTACTGGATTGACCCGATGAAGTTCTTCATCGGCAAGGACTGCCGCTTCAGTGTATAACACACTGCTACAACAACATTATACTTCACATAGAATTGAAACGTGCATTAACGTAATGCTGAAGATATATATATATATATATATATATATATATATATATATATATATATATATATATATATATATATATATAGCCTTCAATTGATTTTACTTAAGCACCAAATTACATATCTTCCCCACGATATAACTGAAAGGAGATTTCAAAGGTTCATGCGTCACACATTTCGGTAAATTTATAGCAATCCCATGGCAGCCGATTCTACGAACCGGGTTTCAAAAAATATCTATTTTTTTTATTTAATCAATTAAAAAATTTATTGAAAATTTCGAAAAATTTTATTTTTTTTTTCGGCTACCACCTCAGTGTACATGTTCGTCTTTTTTCGTCATGGGAGAGGCACATCCACATGCCTTCTCAGAACGCTTCTGGTTCGTGCCGGGATTGAAAAGAACCCCGGATTCTGGTTCTGTTCGGTTTGCCAGAACCGCCTTCATCATCGGTCGGTGTCGGTGGCCGCTCGCTTTATACCAGCCGGGCGAATACCCCAAGTGCGGCCCAATTTCCCGGCGCAAGCAGTGGGACTCGCAGACGAGCGTGATGGGATTCGTGCTATGGACCCCGCTAACCCCAGAATCAGCGAGCCGAATCTGGAAATAAACAGGGTAGTCAACGAACATAAGTGGATTTTGTGGCTGGAACACTTGCAGCAATGTAACTTAGGCACCGGTGTAGGCAAACTGTGGGCCACTGTTAAGTCACTCTCGAACCCCGGTAGACGGGATGACAGGACCTCAGTCACTTTTGGCGAGATAACCGTGACTGATGCGAAGAGATGCGCCAGGTTGTTTAACCGTCAATTTATTGTGCATCCCGAGAGAGACAGGGCAAAGGAGGAGAGCCATTCGCCGTATTCGTGGTCTCCGAGCCGATGAACAGCCATCACAATTTACGGTGGTTAATGTTACGAATGTCATCCGTGGCGCCAAATCTTCTAAGGCGTTGGGCCCCGACGGAATCTCTACATTGATGTTGAAGAATCTGGATTCACCTGGAGTTGAGTACCTTACCACTGTCCTTAACCTGTCATTGAACACTCTTATAGTTCCCGATGTCTAGAAAATGGGCAGAGTGATCCCGCTACTGAAGCCTGGAAAAGACCCGAGTTTGGGGGAGTCGTACAGACCGATCTCCCTTCTCTCACCAGTGGCAAACACGCTTGAAGCATTACTGCTCCCGAGCCTCGTAGGAGAATTTCCGAGCATCAACATGGATTTCGGAGACTGCACAGCACAACAACAGCTTTGCATGCCATCACCGCACACATTTGCCGTGGCTTCAATCAGCCCAGGCCATGTGATAGGACGGTCCTCGTGGCACTGGACCTATCGAAGGCATTCGACACGGTCAACCATGCCAAATTATTTGAGGACATCGCCAACACGTCCCTCCAGCCAGGCCTGAAACGATGAGTCGCGAATTGTCTGTGTGGTCGCCAGTCATTTGTGGAATTTAGGGATAAGAAGTCGAAACACCGTAGAGTGAAACAGGGAGTTCCCCAAGGTGGGGTGATATCTCCGGCACTGTTTAACCTCTACCTATCCTCCATTCCACCCCCTCCAGACGGCATAGAGATCGTATCATATGCGGACGATTGTACGATCATGGCATCAGGCCCCCCACCCATTGATGACATCTGCGATAGGTTGAACGTCTACCTCAACGAGCTTGCCTCATATTTCGCTGCAAGAAATCTGAAGATATTTGCCACCAAATCTTCAGCCACATTGTTCACTTTAAATACGCGTGAGGTGAATACTGAGTTGGCTGTGATGGTCGATGGAGAAATGATTCCGACCATCAAGTGTCCCAAAATACTTGGCGTCACATTTGACAGCTCCTACACATTTTCCTCACATGCCACAGCAATTGGCGATAAAGTCAAAAGTAGAAACAAGGTCCAGTGTAGTCTCGTCAACTTTGTGACACGCAGTGGAATAATATTCAGATCTGTCAGAATGCCGCCCTCCGAACTGCGACGGGCTGTCTCCTCAGTTCTCATGTGGACCACCTCCATCAGGAGACAAAGATCCTACCAGTGCGAAGACATAACTACATGCTGTCCAAGCAATACCTTTTGGGCTGTTATCGCAGAATCCATCCAAATCATCTTGTGGATAGATATCCACCGCCCAGAAGCCTTAAGGTTGATCTACACGATCTAGAGCGTGAGGTCCAGCGCTACAAGAGAGAACCTCTAGATCAAGCGGCATATCAAGCGGGTCTAAACAACATTCATGCAGACACGGTAGCAGATGCGGTAATTGGCTACCGGGTGAATGTAGTCCTTGAAGAACGACCGCCACCCATTGCACTCGAAGAAATCGACCTCGCCTGGCAAACCAGAGTATTTCTGGCTCAATTACGTTCCGGCAGATGCAGCCGCCTCAATTCCCACAGAGCTAGGATTGACGCCGACGTGCAAGATGTATGTCCCGACTGTAACCAGGGACCGCACGATACACGTCGCCTGTTAAACTGTCCGGCCGGACCCATTCGACTCAGACCTCGATCCCTGTGGACGTACCCCATCTTAGTCGCAAAGTTCCTGGGTCTTGACACTCAACAGAATCAACCAGACGAAAGATAGAACACAATAAACTGCTACAACAACAAAAACAACAATGAACGAGTGTCAGGAAATCTGCTCGTAACAATGCTGCATCCTGGTTCGATTATTGAGTTGGAAATCCCATGGCAGCCGGTTGTACGTTCCGGATTAACCCGATGAAGTCCTTCATCGGCAAGGGCTGCTGGCATACACTGCTACGACAACAACAACTATTGACTTGAATATGTAAATAAATGATTGATGTTTTGGTGTTCTTGAGCAACATTTCGGTTGAGATCGGGAATGATACCGTGTTTTTTTTTTTCTTTTTATAAAATTTTATTCAAACCTTGAATGATTTGTGTGCAGGATATATGTATGTATGTAGATCCCTTTACGAAAAATTGACTGAAGTATGGATTCAGATTATTAATAAAAGAATTATGGTAGATATACTGCAGACCTATAAGTAGCATGTTTTAATATCTCTCTAAATGTCCAGATATCTTCAACTTTAAGGACTCTTCAAGGACGATGGTTGTCATCTCTCGACACGGGATTAATATGAGCCGCACAGAGGCTGATCATATTAATCCCGATCTATGTGGTTGTTGTACACTAAGTCGGCGGCCCTTGGTTGTCTTAATCGTTAGCATAAGAAGCTCAGCTGATAGCTACCGGATGAGTCCAAAGGTTGCGGTATGTTCCATACGGAATGGCTGCAATTGCAGTCGCGGATCACAGGGATATCGAGTGGAGATTCTCTGTGATAGGCAGGGCTGCCAGAAGTGACGATTTTTGTCCAAAATTCGGCACTTTGACGCCTGACGGTTTATTTTATGATGTTGTATCTTCCCATCATTACAATTGAGTTAGTCTGAAATTGAAAATTGTCAAACGAAATGCTCGACCATTAAAATTGTAACAACCATTTAAATATTATTAGCCCTCCGATCATATTAAAGTCTGATTTCCATAGCTTTTTATGTTTTTATTGAAAACTATTAAAAACAAGTAGAAGCGTCCTAAGTTCGGCTGGGCCGAATCTTATATACTCTCCACCATGGATCGCATTAGTAGGATCTTTGAATTACTTTTTCAAATTTAAATGAGCTATATCAAGTTATAGACCGATAATGACCGTACTTGTTATGCCGTACAAGTCATAGAAAAATATCACATCCGAAATTTCAGGCAAATTGAGAAATAGTTGCGCGCTCAAAAGGCTCAGAAAATCAATTTGGGAGATCGGTTTATATGATAGCTATTTATATCAGGATATGGACTGATTTAGATCATTCTTAAGACAGTTGTTGGATGTCAAAAATTTCAGCCAAATTTAATAAGAATAGCACCCTCTAGAAGCTCAAGAAGTTTTATCGGGAGATCGGTTTATGTGGCAGTTATATCTGGTTATAGACTGATTTAGACCATACTTAGCACAGTTGTTAGAAGTCATAACAAAACATCTCATGCAAGATTTCAGCCAAATCAAGAGGCTCAAGAAATCTAATCGGGAGATCGGTTTATATAGAAGCTATATCAGAATATGGACTGATTTAGACCATACGTGGCACAGTTGTTGGAAATCATACCAAAAAGATATGTGCAAAATTTCAGTCAAATCAGATAAGAATTGCGCCATCTAGAAGTTCCAGAAGTCAAGACCCAAGATCGGTTTATATGGAGCTATATCAAAACATGGACGCATATGGCTCATTTACAATCCTAAACCGACACTTATAAGAAATATTTGTGCAAAATTTCAAGCGTCTAGCTTTACTCCTTCGAAAGTTAGCTTGCTTTCGAAAGACGGATGGACGGGCATAGCTAGACCGACTTAATATATTCATTTACAGGTATTGGCAGTTGCCCAACAACAAAATATTGAATGCACTTTCCGTCAAAATCAGTCATTAGTGCAACTCTGATTTTATATGTGTTACTAGTTCGTGGCATTTTTCGTTGTTTGTGTGTGTTATAGTTCTTAACTATAATATATGCACACAACCAAAACTCGTTGACAGATAGTATACTTCGCAAAAAAATTGTACTCATCTGTTCACGGTAATTATTTACCTGTTAATTATGTCATGGCACAACCACAGTCGCTGTGCAACAAATACGCAAAATAAATGAATACGCAAATAAAAATATGTATTTACTCTGGGCGGAAAAACAGTTTGTAGGGGCATATATAAGAAAGTATTTTTTAATATAAATAATTACACTCGAAAGAAAAATAAATATTTCTTTCACAACAAGAAACTCAATTAATCTGTTCGAAATAGAAAGGTTTGTGTTGTGCTTTTGGTCTGCAGTTACAACAACAATATTTGGATAAAAGTGAAAGATGCTGACAAAGGCTTTTGGAAAGTTGCATTTATTTAAGGTTGATACTATTGTATGTTACCTATAAATATGTAGGCAGTTCCAGAGATGGATTGATGAATTTACACATACATATATTCGAAACTTCAGGAGGTGAATTATTTATGTGTCCGCAACTTGGCTTAACACAGCGATTACAGATAGCATGATTGATGAACATGGCTTTAAGTTTTTTAGAAACGACAGATGTTCTCTAGGAGGTGAAGTGGTTATTTATGTGAGGAACAATATCCCATGTAAGGTTTTACAAAAATCAGATACGAATGGGAAAGTAGAGTCAATATTTGCGGAAGCGATTGTAATTCAAATTCACATACGTTGCTTCTTGGGTGTATTTATAGAACAAACTTATTTATACCGTACGATTCAATTGAATGTGTCAGTGAATTGTGATGAAATTTTACTTGGTGGTGATCAGAATTCGAGAATTCTGCAAGAAACTTCACTTATAGACACTTTAAACGCAATAAGACTGCAATCTTTGAATACATGCACCCCTACGCATATTACTGCAACCACAAATCGTCCTTTGAATATTTTTCTTGTTGCCAATACCGAGAAAGTTTTGCTTTATGATCAGCTCTGCGCACCATGCTTCCCTAAACATGAACCTATTTTGTTATCTTTGTTTGGTACTATTTTCGGTTTGCACGGTAAAACTCCATATATAAAAAAATGAGGAAAATATTGACGAAAAGTGTTCGTTCGCTATAACTTGCAAGATAATTCATTTCCAGGTAGTGGCAGTTGTCCAACAACAAAATATTGAGTACACTATCTATCAAAATCAGTGATTAGTGCAACTCTGATTTTATATGTGTTACTAGTTCGTGGCATTTTTCGTTGTGTGCATATATTAACTATAATACATATATGCACACAACCAAAACTCGTTGACAGATAGTATACTTCGCAAAAAAATTGTACTCATCTGTTCACGGTAATTATTTACCTGTTAATTATGTCATGGCACAACCACAGTCGCTGTGCAACAAATACGCAAAATAAATGAATACGCAAATAAAAATATGTATTTACTCTGGGCGGAAAAACAGTTTGTAGGGGCATATATAAGAAAGTATTTTTTAATATAAATAATTACACTCGAAAGAAAAATAAATATTTCTTTCACAACAAGAAACTCAATTAATCTGTTCGAAATAGAAAGGTTTGTGTTGTGCTTTTGGTCTGCAGTTACAACAACAATATTTGGATAAAAGTGAAAGATGCTGACAAAGGCTTTTGGAAAGTTGCATTTATTTAAGGTTGATACTATTGTATGTTACCTATAAATATGTAGGCAGTTCCAGAGATGGATTGATGAATTTACACATACATATATTCGAAACTTCAGGAGGTGAATTATTTATGTGTCCGTAACTTGGCTTAACACAGCGATTACAGATAGCATGATTGATGAACATGGCTTTAAGTTTTTTAGAAACGACAGATGTTCTCTAGGAGGTGAAGTGGTTATTTATGTGAGGAACAATATCCCATGTAAGGTTTTACAAAAATCAGATACGAATGGGAAAGTAGAGTCAATATTTGCGGAAGCGATTGTAATTCAAATTCACATACGTTGCTTCTTGGGTGTTTTTATAGAACAAACTTATTTATACCGTACGATTCAATTGAATGTGTCAGTGAATTGTGATGAAATTTTACTTGGTGGTGATCAGAATTCGAGAATTCTGCAAGAAACTTCACTTATAGACACTTTAAACGCAATAAGACTGCAATCTTTGAATACATGCACCCCTACGCATATTACTGCAACCACAAATCGTCCTTTGAATATTTTTCTTGTTGCCAATACCGAGAAAGTTTTGCTTTATGATCAGCTCTGCGCACCATGCTTCCCTAAACATGAACCTATTTTGTTATCTTTGTTTGGTACTATTTTCGGTTTGCACGGTGAAACTCCATATATAAAAAAATGAGGAAAATATTGACGAAAAGTGTTCGTTCGCTATAACTTGCAAGATAATTCATTTCCAGGTAGTGGCAGTTGTCCAACAACAAAATATTGAGTACACTATCTATCAAAATCAGTGATTAGTGCAATTCTGATTTTATGTATGTTACTAGTTCGCGCCATTTTTCGTTGTTTATGTGTGTTATGGTTCTTAACTAAAGGGTGATTTTTTTGAGGTTAGGATTTTCATGCATTAGTATTTGACAGATCACGTGGGATTTCAGACATGGTGTCAAAGAGAAAGATGCTCAGTATGCTTTGACATTTCATCATGAATAGACTTACTAACGAGCAACGCTTGCAAATCATTGAATTTTATTACCAAAATCAGTGTTCGGTTCGAAATGTGTTCATTCACCGTTCAGCGATGAGGCTCATTTCTGGTTGAATGGCTACGTAAATAAGCAAAATTGCCGCATTTGGAGTGAAGAGCAACCAGAAGCCGTTCAAGAACTGCCCATGCATCCCGAAAAATGCACTGTTTGGTGTGGTTTGTACGCTGGTGGAATCATTGGACCGTATTTTTTCATAGATGCTGTTGGACGCAACGTTACGGTGAATGAACACATTTCGAACCGAACACTGATTTTGGTAATAAAATTCAATGATTTGCAAGCGTTGCTCGTTAGTAAGTCTATTCATGATGAAATGTCAAAGCATACTGAGCATCTTTCTCTTTGACACCATGTCTGAAATCCCACGTGATCTGTCAAATACTAATGCATGAAAATCCTAACCTCAAAAAAATCACCCTTTATAATAAATACACACAACTCGCTGATAGATAGTGCACTTCGCGAGAAGAAATTGTACTCAACTGTTTACAGTATACTACCTGGAAATTATGTCATCATAACTAGTTTTTTCATCTAGAGCACAATCACTGTCGCTGCACAACAAGTCGTTTTCTTACGTAAAATAAACGCGATCGCCAAACTTCTAATTGTAACTAAATGTTTGTTAGTGTTAGTGATTTTGCTCACATGTACTTACTAGGGGTGGAAAAAAATATTATATCTGGATGCATAAATCAGAAACCATTTGTATATAAATATAAATAAATATACTTCAAAAATAAATAAAAAATAAATGTTTCTCACAATCGGATATTGTTAGGCTGCAGACCATAGGGTAATCTGTTTCTATTATAAATAGAACACAAAAAAACACTTTTTTAAAGTTAGTTGTCAAAAAGCCTTGTCTTCTAGGTTGAAACTAGAGTATTTTCATTTGTAACGCAGCAAGGAAGAAAATTACTACACTTTATATGTTTCGAACAAATGATGACATCCAACTATTACATTCATTTGGTAGAAACATATGAAGTGGAGTAATTTTCTTTCTTGCTGCGCTATAGAGCAAAAAAACACATTTTACTGCCTAACTTTAAAAAGGGGTTTTTTGTGTTCTATTTATAGTAGAAACAGATTACCCTATGGTCTGCAGCCGGACAATATCCGATTGTATGAATTATTTCAAGACCAAATAAATTTAGCGCAAGACATAACGATTGTGAAGGAAGTGTTGTGCTATTGGTCTTGGCACTACAACAACATTATTTTTATACAAGTGGAAGAAGCTGGCAAAGGCTTTTGGGATGTTGGGTTTATTTAATTTATACCAACGAAAATACACAAAATTTAATTATTTTTAGAAATAAAACCAGAATTCGTTTCCTTTTAAATAGTTTTGTGTTTCATTACTCATTAATTTCGAAGGGGTGGGTTTTGGTTGAAATTGCGGCAACATACATACATGAATTTGAGTACGGTCCACACACTCGCATTTAGAGCCATTTTATTCTCTTTCAAAAATTTGCAAGCAAAAGTACGCGATCGACTTCCAGTGATTTGCTAGATTAGGAAAACAATTGTTTTAAAATAAAAAATGCTGACGATACTTGTGAGGTATTTTCCTTAGATAAACGTAAATTTATTAACCCGGGAGTGGGAATGCTAGAAGAGGAGCAATTCGACGTATGCGTGATCTCCGTGCCGCTGGACAGCCATCACAATTGACTGTGCACGAAGTTACGAATGTCATCCGTGCCACCAAGTCGCACAAGGCGCTGCTCCCAGATGGAACCTCTACACTGATGCTGAAGAATCTGGATCTGCCTGGAGTCGAATATCTTACAACTGTCCCCAGACATGTTTGGAAGATGGGCAGTGTGATCCCGCTACTGAAACCCGACGTCTTTAACTTGCTGTCTTTTTCTTGAAATTTTGTGGCTGGGGAGCCAAAGGTTTAAAGATTAACCTAGAACTTTAGAATTACTCAGGTTGTGTTATCAATGTAATATTTTTATAGGCCTTATAGACTTCTTATTACAAAGAATGGTTAATAAAAATGAAATGAAAGGACACGAGCAAGATGAAGTCGCAGAGACCGATCTGTCTTCTTTCATCAGTAGCTAAAGTGCATGAGGGACTACTCCTTCCGATCCTCCCGTTGGACAATTTCTATTCGCCGAGCATCGGTATGCATTTCGAAGGCTACATAGGATTACAACTGCTTTACATGCCGTACATAATAGTAGAAACAACGTTCTCAAGTCCCTTGTCGGCAGCACTTGGTGTGCTGAAAAAGCAACCTTGGACTAACCACTTAATACTTTTGGATATTGTGACTAGACAAATTGCTGCGACCACTGATGTGAGGCTAAGGGAGCTTTCTATTTGGTCGTGTGGCGACTACGGACACTGTGTTATCATTGAAGATATCTGTATCCGTTCACAATTAGCAAACTAATTTGCACAATTTTTTTCAAATCCCACTGTGCGTAACTTTAATTGCCCAGCCAGACCCACTAAATGTCATGGCAGCAACTTCTCTCCTTAACAAATTCAAAGGAACGGTGTTGGTTTCATTGTAGCTCTCTAATGAGGATGATTCCATCAAAACACTTAAGAAACCGATAATTGCTTTTTCTTGGTGTGTACAATAGAAAGATACAATGTTTTAATTTTTAAAGATTTATCAAATAATTCCGCAAATTTTGCATTTACCTTCCAATTTAGAACCGAATTGAGGAAAAATTACAACTTCATTTAGCGAGTTTTCTGTACCTGGACACTAGCTGCTGCCATGAATTTTCATTAAAAGTAATTAAAATTGAAACAAATTTAATAATAACCAATAAACCATATTTTTATATTTACTTAACTCTGCCGTTTTGATCTTTGTTGGTTTTAGCTTTTGCATTTCCATGTAACGACTGCTTTTCATAAAACAGCTGACCTTTACAAAACATCTGTTCAAAGTTGCAAATTTCTGCTGGCAAAAAAAGTCCCAGTAAAAATTTGAGGGTTCTCTATTTTCGAGATGTAAAAGTTGCTCTATCTCGCGCTCTCTTCTGCTGGCAAATAAAGTACGCGAACGACTTCCAATAAAAATTTGTGCCAATTTGCAATTTTTGAGTTGCCGAACACAGCTATTTGTATGTAAACATAGGAAAGCAGCTGATAAGTTGGTTGGTGTCATATGAATTTTTATATGTAAAGGCAACATTTTGACCAAAGAAACCTAAAAAATCAACTGTGGTAACCTTGTCAAACCACTGAGAGAACGATTTAGGAAAATTTTCCCCCCAAAAAAACGCAGTACCAGTTTTTATGCTGTTGCACGTCCCCAAGTCCAAGTACCAATAAAATATTACAATTTCAAGAAAATGTGTTATGAGACTTTTACACGCGACTTTTACTGGATATATTGGAACGGAATTTTTCAAAGGTATTAGTAGATGACTAACTCGAATATTGAAATGATAATGTGCAATATTTACAAAATTGTGCAGTTCCGCAGCAAACATCTTGAGAAAGAAATCAACGAAATAACTTTTGGTTTAACCCCGTAATTAAAGAATTAGTAAATAAAAGCGGCATTGCATTCAAAAGAAAACGTTTAAGATTCCTCAGTTGCATGACGAATTGCGATCACTGAGGTAAACAGGATGATAAAGATGTAATGGCAAGTTTTTTTTATTTTTTATTAATTTTGCCACTACTTACTTTATCTTTATATTTACATTGCCGCTTTTATATGATGACAGTTGGTGTGAACGTTCTATCAAAAAGGTAGAACAGGGTTGTATGTGAACGGCCAGGGTCTGGCAAACTATCACTTTCGAGAGAGGGGTTGCCATGAGAGAGTCAGAGTTTGAGCATTTTTCCAGAGAGATATTTTTCCAGTCTTTTAATTTTTACTGAAATGTGACTTATTTGAGGGAACGTAAGCGTGCACATGTTCTTTTTCGTTTGGACAACTATACAACACACAGCGATCAGCTCTAACATAGGAGAAGTTGAACATCAAGTTGAAAATATATACATAAGTGTTAAATTAATAATTTAATAAGTGTTTAGTTAATTATTGATAAATTCACTTGTGCGAGCATATTTTACGAGTATTGAAAGGTAAGAAAACGAAGGGGGAATCTTTTTTCACGCTACAGCCTCCAAAAATTGAGATATTGAGCTACAGTTTGGCACACGTTCGTATTATGTCTATACCCAGGTTAAGTTCTTGAACGAGCAAATCGGATCATGTTTAGCTGCCATATAGACCGATTTACCGGTTTAGGGTCTTACGCCCATAAAGGCCGTATGTATTTTCCTATTTGGATGAAATTTAGAGCAGTGAGTTGGACTAGATTTACCGTTGTCCGAACCAAATTTGGTCCAGATCGGACCATACTTTGATATAAATTTGAAAAATGGAGTTGCACTAGGCTACCCGATATCCGAACCTCTTTCGGTCCATATAAGAACATATTTGGATACAGCTGCCATATCGAATGGTCTGCATAACCCGATTTCCTTGAAGTTTTAAAATGTGATTAAATACACAGTATACACTTCTCGGTATCTGAGCCGAATATATTCTAAATCGGTCCGTACTTGGACATTTATATAGATAAAGTAGGTTTCTGATAAAAGTATATAGGATAATAAACATATCCATGGTGGTGGGTACCCAACGGCCGAACTTAATGAGTTTCTACTTTTTTATATTTAGTTAGGGATTGCTTCCAGTATATGCTTTAGATGTAAAGTCGTGGATGTTGGAGGTTATGGGTTAGCATGGATGTTGGAGATTATGGGTTGGTATTCTATTCTGCTTTTGGAATAGCTGTTGAAATTTTAAATTGTTTCGGGAGCGAAATTTGACAGCAATCAAATGTTTTTGTTTGTTTGCATACCCAAACACGTTTCTTTATCTGCACTTATTGTTTTCTCTATTTTATATAATTTTTTCTCAAATAAATAAAGTTAAACAAATACTTGAAATCAATAAATCAAACAAAAATGATGGCGGCAATAGTTTCAATTATTGTAACTATAATAGTCTTTTTTGCCATTTTCCTCATATAAACAGAGTACTACTTTTCGGCCTATTTTTAGCCAAAGTTTTGCGCACGTTTTTTTATATGGAGTTGGAAGCACCAGGAGGACAGGAGAAAGCAGGAAAAACCAAGATATAATAATTTACAGGTGGTGGCAGTTGCCCAACAACAAAATATTGAGTGCACTATTTGTCAAAATCAGTGATTAGTGAAACTCTGATATTGTGTATGTCACTAGTTCGCGCCATTTTTCGTTGTTCTTAATTAAAATACACACACATCCAAAACTCATTGACAGATAGTGCACCTCGCGAGAAAAACTTGTACTCAGCTGTTTACGGTATACTACCTTGTAGTTATGTCATGGGAGAAACCATTATGCAAAATTTTGGTCAAATCAAATAATAATAGCGCCCTCTAGACACATAGGAAGTAAAATCGGGAGGTCGGATTATACGCGAGTTGGAGGTGATAGGAGAAATTATGCAAAATGTCATCCAAATTGGATAAGAAAAAGGTACCCGCTCCAGATCCCTAGTTGACTCATAGATTAGTCCTCATACGAAATTTCAGGGCTATATATATATTTATGAACATATGTATCAAAGGCCTGCGCACGACCATTCATTTCTGCTTTTAAGACATACCCACAATCGTAGAGTATTTCAAGAACTGAACTCTTCGTTTAAAAATAAAACATCGAATGAGACAATTGAGAACTGAGTAAAACAGATAACAAGACAACGGGATGAGTGATGGCAGCCGGTTGTACGCACCGGATTGACCCGATGGAATCCTCATCGGCAAGGGCTGCCGCCTCAGTGTACGTGTTCGTCTTTTTTCGTCATGGGAGAGGCACATCCCGGAGTGCCTTCTCTGCACGCTTCTGGTCTGTGCCGGGATTGAAAAGAACCCCGGACCCTGGTTCTGTTCAGTTTGCCAGAACCGCCTTCATCATCGGTCGGTGTCGGTGAGGTGTAACCGGTGCATGGAGTGGCTACATTTCCGTTCTTGCTCGGGCCTAACCTCACTACGGGAGTATGGTCATACTGGCTATGTCGCAAGGTGCTGTGCGAACATAGCCAGCAGTGGGTCACAAGCGTCGTCGTCGTCGCCTTCGGCGTCCTCGTGGTCGGCCTATGTGACCCCCCGACTTCTCCCGTACGGCAATTTATGCAACGACAGCATCCTAGCCCTACTATTTCCAGGCCAGTGCCGGGAAGTGTATCGTTCTTGCAGTTAAACTGCAACGGACTGCGTGGCAAGATCGATAAGATCGTAGACTTTATGAGACGGAAGAGCATATTGGTCGCAGCGATCCAGGAGACAAAGCTGACCAACACCTGCAGCTTGCACAGTTGTCACGGTAACAATGTGCTACGTAAGGATCGCTCAAGGAATGGAGGTGGGGGATTGGCCTTCGTTATACACCATTCCGTGCAGTATTGACCTATCTCGCCTGCGCTTGACGCTAGTGACCCCTACATGGAATGTATGGGGGTAGCAGTCAGGTCTGGTACTGCCGAGATAGAGATATACAACGTGTATATACCGCCGGTTGGTAGCTGTGTCCCGATTAATGGCCAGGCTTACAACCCCGACATAAGTGGGTTGCTATCTGGCCATAATCGTCTGGTTCTGGGGGATTTTAATGCGCATCACACGTCATGGCATTCTCCCCTAGGTAACGACCAGCGTGGCATAGATTTGGCAGAGCAGATAGATAGCTCCACGTTTTGCAGGGTGAATGAGGATGCCCCCACTAGGATTACGAGGAGGTGCAGCAGCTCGCCAGACATCTCAATTGCATCCCCTGATCTCCTGAGTGACGTATCCTGGCAAGCCGTCATCTCTTTGGGGTCAGACCACCTCCCCATAATTCTCACCATCGACCGACCACCCGACTTCATAACCTCTGAGCGCCGGACATTTATCAATCAGAAGAAGGCCGATTGAGCTGGCTTCAGAGAGTATACCACTCGCCGCTTCAGTGAACTGCCACCCCCCTCTGATTTGCTTGTGGCCGTGAGGAAATTCCGAGACATCATTAACGCAGCAGCCGCTCGCTTTATACCAGCTGGTCGAACACCCCAAGTGCGGCCCAATTTCCCGGCGCAAGCAGTGGTACTCGCAGACGAGCGTGATGAGATTCGTGCTATGGACCCCGCTAACCCCAGAATCAGCGAGCTGAATCTGGAAATAAACAGGGTAGTCAACGAACATAAGCGGAATTTGTGGCTGGAACACTTGGAGCAATGTAACTTAGGCACCGGTGTAGGCAAACTGTGGGCCATTCGTGGTCTCCGAGCCGATGAACAGCCATCACAATTTACCGTGGGCGAAGTTACGAATATCATCCGTGGCGCCAAATCCTCCAAGGCGTTGGGCCCCATTGATGTTGAAGAATCTGGATTCACCTGGAGTTGAGTACCTTACCACTGTCCTCAACCTGTCATTGAACACTCTTATAGTTCCCGATGTCTGGAAAATGGGCTGAGTGATCCCGCTACTGAAGCCTGGAAAAGACCCGAGTTTGGGGGAGTCGTACAGACCGATCTCCCTTCTCTCACCAGTGGCAAAGACGCTTGAGGCATTACTTCTCCCGAGCCTCGTAGGAGAATTTCCATTCGCCGAGCATCAACATGGATTTCGGAGACTGCACAGCACAACAACAGCTTTGCATGCCATCAACACACACATTTGCCGTGGCTTCAATCAACCCAGGCCATGTGATAGGACGGTCCTCGTGGCACTGGACCTATCGAAGGCATTCGACACGGTCAATCATGCCAAATTATTTGAGGACATCGCCAACACGTCCCTCCAGCCAGGCCTGAAACGATGGGTCGCGAATTATCTGTGTGGTCGCCAGTCATTTGTGGAATTTAGGGATAAGAAGTCGAAACACCGTAGAGTGAAACAGGGAGTTCCCCAAGGTGGGGTGATATCTCCGGCACTGTTTAACCTCTACCTATCCTCCATTCCACCCCCTCCAGACAGCATAGAGATCGTATCATATGCGGACGATTGTACGATCATGGCATCAGGCCCCCACCCATTGATGACATCTGCGATAGGTTGAACGTCTACCTCAACGAGCTTGCCTCAAATTACGCTGCAAGAAATCTGAAGATATCCGCCACCAAATCTTCAGCCACACTGTTCCCTACAAATACGCGTGAGGTGAATACTGAGTTGGCTGTGATGGTCGATGGAGAAATGATTCCGACCATCAAATGTCCCAAAATACTTGGCGTCACATTTGACAGCTCTTACACATTCTCCTCACATGCCACAGCAATCTGCAATAAAGTCAAAAGTAGAAACAAGGTCCTCAAGTCACTCGCTGGCAGCACTTGGGGTGCAGACAAAGAAACCTTGTTGACCACGTACAAAGCAATTGGCCGGTCTGTGGTAAGTTATGCAGCGCCAGTGTGGTCTCGTCAACTTTGTGACACGCAGTGGAATAATATTCAGATCTGTCAGAATGCCGCTCTCCGAACTGCGACTGGCTGTCTCCTCAGTTCTCATGTGGACCACCTCCATCAGGAGACAAAGATCCTACCAGTGCGAAGACATAACTACATGCTGTCTAAGCAACACCTTTTGGGCTGTCTTGGCTGTTTGCTGCCAGGCGAACAAGGCGTTGAGTGGCGCAGTGCTAAGACATTAGATGCGTAGATTCCGGTTTTAAATCCCATGGATATATTTATTTAATTTTTTTTTACTTTATTTAATTTTTCTCATGAACGATTGCGTTTTTTGTTTCATATGATCTTGATGTTTGTAAGAAGCAAATAATGGAAGGACGCAAAGTCCATTATACACAGATAAAAATAATTTTGAAAAACAACAACTTTGCAGTTTTGTGCTCTACATTGTAGTACGCCTATTTTAACAACTACCTAAACTAAAGAATTTGTTGAAATTCCACAAAATTTCAATAATTTTGTTTGTCAAGTCTTTTGTAGAGTCTTACTTACGTACTTCAACAAATAATATCTTCGGTTCAGTGCTAAAATTCGTTGAGAATTAAAAGTTTCACATACAAATTTGGTAGTTGGTTTTTTTTAAGAGTTATTTTTTTCTGTGAATTTTTTGTTTAACCATACAGTTCATAGAAGTGTACTCCCACAATTTTGTGGTACTAGATGTGGCATAATATCGGTGACTTGGAAGAGTGTATGTGTGACATATACAAAGCTGACTGAAGTGGGCGTATAAGAAGGGAGGTTTTAATCAAGGCTCTCGCATATAGACAGTGTCGGTGGCTGCGACTCTATTGCCCTGAGGATTGCGGAGGAGAAAACCTCCGCCTCCAAATACCCCAATCGTCTCAAGCAGAAGGTGCTCAACGAAATTTGAATATGAAAGGGAAGGCGAAACCAAACTGATATTAAGCACAGTAAATTTTGGAAGCTGTTGGATACCTAAATTATGTTTTGACAATTTGTGATTGTTTAGAATATCTAACTAACCTTGATTATTAATTCCCTTAGGAAAGTGTGCAAAGGTTCTACAATTATGTAGGCGGTAGCAGAATTTATACAAATTATTCAAACCAGCATTTTCCTATACACATGCTCCTCACTTCTAGAGATGTTCATCGAGGCCTCGGCGTACAATCTGGATTTTGGTAAGTGATGTATTCTCTTTATTGATTAATATGGTTTAAATATTATAAATTTTGCTCCCAAATGCCAAATACAATACAAACAAAATAAGTGAGATTTTGTAACCTTTGCTCCCTTTGAATCTTTTCATTTGTTTGATAATTCTTGTTTTTTTTTTTTTTTTTTTTTTTTTTTATACACTAAAATAATGATGGGATTACTACAAACTACCTCCAGAATTTTTTAGATCATACACGTACACCCAATCTCCTAGTCTTTAGTTTTGTTACTTAAGCTATCAGCTTCCGGTCTCTCAGACATAAATTAATGTAGTATCTCACACATGAATTGAGTATGAATTCGAATGGAACAGACATAAATGTATGTAGTATCTCACACACGAATTGAGTATGAGTTCGAATGGAACATATTTTTCTTGTAGATTTAATATAGATTTTGTTCGATCTGTTACGCTTAAGACTTAATGTTAACAAAATTAACGATCTTTTGAAATCGAAGTGACTGCTTAGGCGTTATTAACATTTCTACTGAGGGAATGCAAAAGAAAGTAATGTAGTTTCCAATCCTGGATTTGGGATTTTATGAATAAGTACTAGAGCCCTTTAAGATCATGGTTGGGTACGGGTTGAGAGTTCTACATCTTTTGTTTTTGTCTGGTGACCGCGACAGGTACCTTTTGTTCGCACTACAAACTAATCGGATGTTGCTCTTCATTCGGTATCAAATGAAGTTAATTTGAGCACAACTGTCAGCGATAAGTGGGTTGATGATGGCGAAAAAAGGCACGTAACGAATGAGAAACAATTTTATGTGGAGACTGGAAGCCAAATGGAACTTTATATGGAATAGATTTTTGACCCGTGTCTGCAAATCAGTGTGTTTCATTCTCTGCGGAAAATGCAAAACTGCAAGTATACCATGAAAGATGGGGACAATGAAACCTGTGAGCCTTACGTTTTAGGTAAGTCGTCAAGATTACCATTTAGAAGACGGGAGACTGCAAAGGCTCCAGGAGATTTAATATCGACAGTTGTTAGTGGACCATTTCCCTCTTCATTTAGAGACTATAAATTTCTTGTCGTTTATAAGGATGTGTCAAAGGATGGGCGAGTGGGATAAAGGTTTCAAATTTAAAATGTTTATTAACTCAAATAATTGTAATGTGTGTTTAATAAAAGAAAATAGAATAAAAGTATCGCAGAAAAAATTAAAAACTATGCTTAATTAAGAAATTTGTACATCGATTAAAAATTTTGCTGAAATCGGACCGATAAAGGAATAACTATAAATAAAATAAAATTTTGCAATTTGGATTTATGACAAGCTTAAAAATTCAATTAAAGCGGTTTTTGACTCAATAAACCATTCATTTGAAATTTGCTACTTCTTTCAAATAACGTTTTTTCTGTTTTAATAAAAATAAATAATTTATTTTTTTCGCATTAATAAAAAACTTTTTATTTCATTAGATTAAATTGCGTATAAAACATGAAAAATATTGCTTAAAAATACTTAAGTGTTTTCTTAATGGTCCCAGGCTTCTAAAAAATGCCTCTCTTCGTTATCGGCGACTCCGTCTGTAAAAGTAAAATGAATCGTTATAAAAACCAAACATAGCATTTTGCGTACAATACCATGAAGTCTAGATCTACATGTGTTATATTCCAACCTCAGCGCCCTAATCTATATATAGATAATAAAATATAGAAATAAGATAATATTAGGATTTATGCTTGAACCATTGATTATTCGTCAAATATATGGACCAGTTTGCGTTAATGGAGAATATGGGCCACGAGCTGTATGACGACGATAGCATAGTTACACGTATCAAAATACAACGGCTTCGTTGGCTAGGTCATGTTGTCAGAATGGATGAAGAAGCTCCAGCAAAGAAGTCTTTTGAAGGCAAACACGGTGGTACACGCAAACCGGGAAGACCAAAAGCCCCAATCCCATGGCAGCCGGTTGTATGTACAGGATTCACCCGATAAATTCCTTCATCGGCAAGGGCTGCCGCCTCAGTGTACCACACACTGCTACTACAACAACAACAACCAAAAGCCCGATGGAAAGATCAAGTGGTGGGAGATACCTCGAATCTTGGTGGGAGATACCTCGAATGATCGCAGAAGATCGAGGCGCTTGGAACGCTATTCTACGTTCGACTAGTGGAACATATTCTGTCATAGCCAATTAAAGTAAAGTAAACTTGAACCATTGGGTCGATATAATCAATATAAAAATAATAAAATATAGAAATAAGATAATATTAGGATTTATGCTTGAACCATTGATTCTTCGTAAAATATATGGACCAGTTTGCGTTAATGAAGAATATGGGCGACTTATAAACCACTAGCTGTATGATGACGATAGCATAGTTAGACTTATCAAAATGCAACGGCTGCGTTGGCTAGGTCATGTTGTCAGAATGGGTGAAGAAGATCCAGCAAAGAAGTCTGTTGAAGGGGGTGGTACCCCCAAACCGGGAAGACCAAAAGCCCGATGGAGAGATCAAGTGGTGGGAGACACCTCGAAACTTGGTGTCAGAAATTTTAGAATGAGCGCAGAAGATCGAGGCGCTTGGAACGCTATTCTACGTTCGGCGAGTGGAACAAATATTCTGTCATAGCCAATTAAAGTAAAGTAAGCTTGAACCATTGGGTCGAGCGGACGTTTTATTATTTCGCTTCGCAAGAATTTTCCTGTAACTCGCAATAGGTCGTTATTTTTGAAAGAAAAATTTAAGTTACTCAAGTATAGGTACGATAGAGGTATCCATTAGCCTGGGAATAGACTTAGAGTGGACTCCAAAGTAGAGCTGGCAAAATATCGAAGGCACTATCGATATTTAATATTTTGACTGAATATCGATTTATATTTTTCCTATGGATACTATCGCAAAAGTTAAATTTTTTGAGAAACTAAACAAAAATAAGCAATCCGACACTGAATGTATCCTTTTAAATACATTACACCTATAGAGGGTGAAATTTTTATTCGATTAGACAAAAATTTTTCTACAATGTTTTCTGTCATGACTTCCAACTGACTTTATTAATCTTGGTTTTATTTGGTCTGTGCATTGATATTGCTTCTATCGAAATCGATCTCCTGATTTTTATTTCTCATTTTCGTTTGAATTATAAGTGTTGGGAATTTAACGATAGTATTGATACTATTGATATTTGTCATTAAAACTATCGAAAATATCGAATGTTGTGATTATCGATAGTTTGCCAGTTTACTCCAAAGGCGCAACAGTTGCGGTGGTGGTATCAGGCCGTAGCATGTTGCCTGCTACTGAAACCTCGACTGGAAGGGGCAGGGGTTTTTAATGAAGACACTTGGTTCGAGTCTTAAGGACAAGGCTGAACCTATTCTTTCTCCACATTCCTATAATTTGCCTAGGCAATCGGCTTTTCCCGGCAAACCAACATGCTCTTTAAGTGGTTGTAAAAATAGAAGACGCATTGTTCTCAGGTTTATTGAGAGACTTCGTGCGAATGATCCTAAGACTCTCACTTATACCCCAAAGTCTAGATTCGAAAACTGCACAGCAGTCAACCAACCTGGAGGGCATCCCATGCCTAAAAGGGCGAACAATAGTAAAATGGGTCCAAGAACCTTTGCTAATGTCGCTAGGGACAGTTTGGTGATGGCAGTTGTCGATAAGGAAGAAGAACAGGGCTGCATACCTAGGAATAATTTGAGTGGGATAGTCAATAGACCGTCACCAGTATACTCAGAAGTTCTTGCGGAATTCCGTGAAACTCCTCCAGTTTTTGACGATGCAGGCTGGTATCGGGGCCGATACAGACTATTGCATTCGGGGATCAGCGCTCAATTGAAATGTATCGTTGTGCGCTAAAAAAGATTGTTGAGATGGCCAGGTGCAGCACTAGATTTACTCAAGAAGGAAGATGTTCCTTCTTGAGTAAGACGAGGCTGACTCAACAGTGGTGGATGTTCTGAATTCTGACTATGGTCCGGTTTTTACAGATAAATCGTTGCCATTGTAAGGCCGCTTTGGCGGCATTAAAGGTCCTCCTGATGGCTGGGGGATTTGATGTTGTTCCTATCCAGGAACTATGGGTGTGTGGAGGAATGGTTACCAGGTACCGACAGGATTTACTATATATATAAGCAGAAGAAAGAGAAGAATATAAACAGAAGAAAGGCGGACTGGATTAAATTTCGGCACAAATTCTGCACGTCTATCCCTTCTACACCAGAAAAGGAAGTGGAAACTGCGGAGGATGTAGACATAGTGGTCAAGCGGATCCCGAAGGCCCTGAATGACTCGCTTGTTTCAGCATGTCCTAGTGCCAAGCCAAGGGACAAACAGCGACCGCCATGATGGACCCACACGATTGGGACATTTATAAGGCTGAGCTAAGAATATATAAAGGCGAGCTGGCTTAGGGAGATATACTCTACTCATTTTCATTTCGAAAGCAGGAAAACCCTACCACACGAAGGCAAAAAATTTTCTTCCTATTAGTCTGTCATCTTTCATGCTGAAGACTCTTGAGAGGTTGATAGAAACATACATATTTTAGGGCAAGGATCCCTGGAGATCGCCTGTCGCGGCAGCAGCATGCATATAGTAAAGGCAAATCTACTGACACAGTCCTTCACGACCTAGTCAAGCTTGGGATCTGTGGATCTAAAAAGGTTGGCCAGCAGAGGAACACCCCAAGGAGGTGTATTGGCTCCTCTACTGTGGAATTTAGCAATTAACAATATATTATTCTCTTTTGGCGTGCCAATTGCGGTTAGGGGAAAGTTTCCCAGCACTCTAAGAGATATACTTCAGGTAGCTCTACGTGCAACAGCGAAGTGGGCTACAGAAAGTGGTCTAGGTATAATCCGTGCAAGACAGAAGTAGTTTTTTTTAGCAGGAGAAACAAGTTGCCTGCAGTGGAACCTGTCTCCTTAGGAGGAGAGAATGTTCCATTACAGAAAGCGCAAAATACTTGGGTGTTTTGCTGGACAGGAAATTGAACTTCACATCCAACATTTTGGAAAATTTCAAGAAATGCAACTCTTGTCCTATACACCTGCAGGAGAGCCATTGGCAAAAGTTGGGGGTTTAGACCGCATGTCATGCATTGGGTAATATATTGCAGTTGTTAGACCTATAATGCTATATGGTGTTGTTGGTCTGGTGGACGGCGCTTCGAAAGCCCACCTACTGTTCAATTAACCATTGAACAGTAGGTGAGCTTTCGAAGCGCCGTCCACCAGACCAACAAAGGATGGCTTGTTTGTGCATCACATCCTCATTGAGGACGACGCTATCTGATGCACTGAATTTAATGCTCATTGGTCATGTGGCGGCTACGGACACTGTGTTATCCTTGATACAATATCTGATGTTCCAGGCAGTGTGGATTACACCCTACCTCAGCCGCTTTTTGATAAAAAGTACTGTACCACTATTCCAGATAGAACCGAGTGGAACTACGATAACCTTGGTAACAGAAGTTACATAAACGACCAGGTGGGCTTTGGGGTGTACTCTCAAGATCTAGAACTGGTCACATCAAAAAGTTTACTCGACCACTGCAGTGTGTATCAAGCGGAGGTCCTTGCGATAGAGAAAGTGGTGGAATGGCTAAGATATAATGCCATTACGACGATTGACATAAATATCTTCTCAGACAGCCAGGCTGCCTTTAAATCCCTACGCAATCAAAATGTATTAAAATATGTTATTTATTTGTTTTATCAAATATTTTATAATAGCTGTGTCCGAGAACTCAAAAATTTGTGCAAATTTGCATCCTTGTATCCTTCTAGATACCAAGAAAAGAGCAATTATAGGTTTCCTAAGCGTTTGATGGAATCATCCTTATCGGAGAGCTACGATCAAACCAACACCGTTCCTTTTGAATTCGTTAAGGGGGGAAGATGCTGCAATGGGATTGAGTGGGTCTGGCTAGGCAGTTAAAAAAGTTACGCACAGTGGGATTTGAACACATTAGTGCAAATAAGTCTGCTAATTATGAACGAATACAGATATCTTCAATGATAACAAAGTGTCCGCAGTCGCTACATGACCAAATAGAAAGCTCCCTTAGCCTCACATCAGTGGTTGTAGCAATTTGCCAAGCCATAATATCGGGCAGCATTACATGGTTAGTCCAAGATTTTTTTTTGTCAGCAAGGGACTTGACAACGTTGTTTCTACTTTTGTGTTCGGTGATGGAATGTAAAGCAATTGTAGTCCTATCCAGCTTTCAAAATACAGGCTGATGCTCGGCGAATGGAAGTTGTCCAACTAGTTCGCGCCATTTTACGTTGTTTGTGTGTGATATTGTTCTTAACGATAATTCACACACACAATCAAAATTCGTTGACAGATAGTGCACTTCGAGAGCTGTTTACAGTCCACTATCTGGTAATTATGTATATATCAATTCAAATACCTCGTTGATATACATATGAGAAGTGTGCTCCTGTCTCTTAATGGGAAGTTCATGGGCATATTTGCATTTGCATGGGCTCAAGACTCTATACCTGGAGATATATCTAAATATGGTCCGATCTGGGCCACATTCGACTTAAAGGTGTAGGGGTCTGCCAAAACTAACTGTAAAACTAAAACTAAACTGTTTCGAATTTCATAGAAATTGGATGAAAAATATTCTCTTTATGGGCTGATACCCTCTTTCGGGAGATCGGTTTATATGGCAGCTATACCTCAAGACTACAAGTCGTAAGATCGGTCTATATAGCGGCTATAAGTAACATTTGTCCATTTATATGATATCAGTGTGTCTGGTTTATATGCAAAGAAAAATAACTTATAAAAAATGTTTGTAAAGTATTTTCATTTACCAAAAAATCTGGAAAATTATAAATACCCCAAAAATGTATTTATTGGGTAAATACCCATTCATCGAGAATTTATAAGGTAGAATCCCACTTCGACGAAGGGTCCTATTAACACTACGTCGTCGTCCAATGCACTCATTTCGATAAGAATTCCATAATGTTCCCCATTTTTCTATTATCTGACAGTTCTCAGCTGTTGAGGCGGGAAAGAGATGACATGCGCAATCAGAGGGATAACTCATTTCTTTCATCGCACAAAGGAGGAAAAAAGATGTGTATATAGTATATTCATCCCAGACCCACAATAGAGAGAGTATTCACGATGAACTATTAGCTCATTGGATATTATTTCTATAGACCTCAATTATTAACACTGATGGAAATAAAACTTACTGAAGGTTAACGTGTAAAAAATTATTTATATGAATTAATATTAAGTAGGTAAGAAAGAAAACGCAAAGATCCACGTATATTTGCTGTAATTTGAATGAAATTTCTTGGATTGCTGGACTGGAACCTGCATCAGTCGTAGCCGATAGGTATTGACAACACTTTTTTAACTGTGAAATAGTTGTGTCACCAAACACTCGTCGTTCGAGATTCGAGAAAATATTTTTACTTCAACCAAAAGGTAATTTGGAAACCCAAAGGAGAACTTTTTGCTTATCTAAAACCCATTGAGAACCCCAAAAATTGCTTTACATATTTACAGAAAGTTGCAAGGAAACTCAAGATATTCTTGACTTTGCTCCTGGTTGATTGTTTAGTGGAACTGAATACCCATTAATCAATCACACATACTCATCATTATTATAATTGCCTGAGAGAAGCTAGCTGCTGCTTCGAAGTCGATTAATATGAATAATTTAAATAGCACCGATGACATTGTCGAGTGCCCATTGTGCATGGAGCCACTGGAGGTTGATGATCTCAATTTCTATCCTTGCACTTGTGGCTATCAGATATGCAGATTCTGCTGGCACAGAATACGGACGGATGAGAATCAGCTGTGTCCGGCCTGCCGCAAGGAATACCCGGAGAATCCAGCTGATTTCAAGCCCCTCAGTCAGGAGGAGATGGTGGCCTTTAAGTTCCAAAAGCGTCAGAGGGACCAGAAGCGTAAGCAGGAGATCACCGAGAATCGCAAGCACTTGGCCAACGTCCGAGTGGTCCAGAAGAATTTGGTCTTTGTAGTGGGTTTGCCGCCACGGTTAGCCGATGCCGAGATTTTGAAGAAACACGAGTACTTCGGCAAGTATGGTAAGATTCATAAGGTTGTCATTAATCCTAGCACTACGTATGCGGGTGTGCAGGGGCCTTCAGCCTCGGCTTATGTCACGTATGTGCATAATCCGGATGCTTTGAGGGCCATTCAAAGTGTCAACAACATTATGATAGATGGGCGCCTTATAAAAACCAGTTTGGGCACCACTAAATATTGTAGTCATTTTATGAAAAATCAGCAATGTCCCAAGAGCGATTGCATGTATTTGCACGAGCTGGGTGATCCAGAGGCTAGCTTTACCAAGGAAGAGATGCACCAAGGCAAGCATCAGGATTATGAGAAGCGTTTGCATGAAGTACTCATTGCCACATCGGGGACAAGTACAGCGGGTGGTATAGTAACAACAACGGTGGGGGCATCTATTTTAAGCAGCAGCAGCGGCGGTGGTAGCAATGCCACAAAGATAACGGAATCCCATAAACATGGTGGCCTGATTACGAGTAACTCTGCCAAAGCCATTGCAAACTCAGCAAGTGAAGTGGCAGTTGGTAGTCAAACCTCTGCTGCGGTTTCGGTAGCTGCCGCTGCAGTAAATGGTCAAACAACTGAGGCCTGGCCTTGTCTTTCTGTATCACCTGTTAGTAAAAAGGAGCCACTGACCAGTGCCAATGGTCCCAAAAGTAAAAAGGAAAGACAAAAACAGGAAAAGTGTAAGCTTGAGAAGAATGGAAAAGCGAAGAATAAGAATTCCGCCTCCAATAGCAATAGCAATGTGGTCCTTATGGCAAAAGACAATGTGGAATTGCAAAATGGCAATGGCTCTCAATCTAGTAAGGCCTCAGTGGAAAATGGCTCCATTTTAGGCAGCGATAAATGTAGAGCCGATAAGGACAGAGAAAGAAAGTCCAATTCACAAAGAAAAGAAGAAACGCCAACGCACTCAGAAGTGGAAGCAAATAACAAAGTCAAGGCCAAGAACAACGTCGATGTCAATATTAAAAGTAACACCTCACTTGCAAGAGAAAACAAAACGGCGGATGAACCAAATGTGGCCCATAGTAATAGTAGCATTAGCAGCAGCAGCAGCAGTAGTAGTAGTAGCAGCAGTAGCACTTCTAACAGCAGCACCAGCATCAGTACCAACAACAATGGTTCTCTAAGTGAGATAATGGCTAGGCAATCGCCAACACCTAATCAATTCCATAAAAACATTTCCCCTGAAGAGCCTGTCCAGAACACACAAGCGGATGCGTCCTTAAAGGTTCCAGAGAAATCGGATTCATGTCCATTTACAGAGAGCATTGAGAGAACTGCTGCTCCAGCAGATAATTTTTCGATTTTTGCCCACCCGAAGAGAACTCCAAGTATGCGGGATTTACTCCAACCTTCCGCCTTCAATGGTTTACCTTTACCATTAGATGATAATACAGAAAAGGCACCAACTGCGAAGAATGGAGATAATCAGCTGTTGATTCCTTCTTCAGATATGTCCAAATTAAGTTTATTCGACGACAATAGCTTCTTTAGTCTAAACGCAGGGAAAATGCATCCACCATCGCAGACCCCATCATCCATGATGCCGGGCTCAAACAAACTTCTAGACGATCCCCTTCTCAGTGGACGGACGGTACCTAATTTGCCTGATCTGATAAATGGTATCGATGGCTATCAGAGCAATATTAATTGTACCAATGACTGGGAGGATGCATTCAAGAGTGTTATTTTAAAGACCAATAAGCAAATGGAAGAGAAACTGCAACAACAGCAACAACTTCAGCAGCACATACACAACCATCACCAACTGAAGCAGCAGGAGGATTTGCGCAAACTTCAAGAGCTACAGAAAAGAAATATACTCTTAAATTCGATGCGAGTTTCACAACTGAACAGTGGTACTAGTGGCGCTTCACTTGGTGGCGATTTGGGCAGGCATTCACATTTTATGCCTCCTCAAAATCCCCTGCTGCAACATCAAGGAGTTGAAAACCCCCTTCAAAATCCAACATTACCATTTGAAATGAATATGTCGAAATTTTTCGACTTTCACAAACATCAACAACAGCAAAAATTACAGCACTACGGTGGTCCAGGTGGCTTGGGAGTTGGTCTTAGTGATAATTTCCATATGATGTCCCTGTTAGAAAATAAACCACTTAATTCACAACTCGTAGATCACAATTCGATGCTAAACACTCATCTGCAGCAGCAGCAGCAGCAACAGCAGCAGAAACAAAAACTCTATGGTAAACTTGACCCAATGATGCATCATCAACAGTTGCAGCAGCAGCCACCCAACAAACATAATGCCAATGTGCATGGACCCCAAAATCATTTAAAAAATCAATATTTGCAGAACTCCAATGCCGATGACGATTTAGGTTTTGACCCGTTCATTGAAACACAAAAGGCTTTGGCAGAATTAATAGAAAACGAGGAGGAACAACTTCAGCACAATCATGTGCCAACGTCACATTCGAATCCCATAGCACCGCCTAAGCAGCAGATAAACAACCAGCCCCAGCCACCATTACATGATCCCATGCTAGAGTATATGCAGAGGTTACGCATGCCTCCACCAGGCTTTAATCACCTTAACAGCAATCTTGGAGGCTACGGGGCAATAGATCCTCGACTTCACACCAATCAAAATAGTAAAATTTTGCCTTTTATGAATTTACCCGGCAACAATAGTGGTGGAAATCCTCCACATATGCCTCCCCAACAGCAGCAGCAACAACAGCATCCCTTACAAATGCCCAATCCCAATGTGTGGAGTAGTCACTTGGGAAATATGCCGCAGCAACAACAGCAACAATCGATGGGCCTACGCCATGACAATTGTAATCAACCCCAAAATATTGGCAATCAGAAAACTAGCTACTCGGGCAGTGATTGGACAGCCATGGATCCGGCCATACTTTCATTTAGACAATTCTCCTTTCCCCAACAGAATCAGATGGGCCCACAGCAATTGCCTCCACAACAGCAGCAGCAACAACAGCCACAAGCTACACCACAAGACATTTTCTTGCAACATTTAAGCCAACAATCGGGCTTTGGCGGACTGGGTGGTGGACCGCCATCTCAGCTTGGTGGCAATGGGGGCAATATGCCTAATGCCGGTATGCTGAATTCCCAATCACAACATCATAGCTCGCAAGGACACTTGAATGTTGATGCTAATGTGCAAGGCATGCTGGAATTTCTAAAAACCCATCAGTTCGTCTAGACTGACTGGAGGGCAAGCAACAACAATAACAAAAATTGCAACAGCAGCAAAACACATACACACACACTACGATATATCAAAATATATATATATATATAAAACGGCTTGTTTTTATTTTAATCTCTACTAAATATATTTAACCAAACACACACACACTTGAATTATCGATGCGAAATTAACTTTTTGTCAATATTATGTAAAACAAATTAATCAATTTAAATAAAATTATTCAACAGAAAATATTAAAAATTGTCTACTACGATGGGTCCTATGTAAAGACTTTCAGCATCGCAGATAATGGAATTTAAGACGACGAATTGAATGAGAAAGTGTAAAAAAGTCGATAGTTGGTTGATTTGAAATGATAATTGTTAGAGTTTTGTTGGTAGCCAATCAAACTATCAAAGTAATATATTGAATAATATGTTATTAATTCTCAGCCATACATTTATTTTGGCAAAATTTTAAATAATTTTTTAAAACTCCTTTTATTCCATTTTAAAATCATGAAAGTCGGAACACAGACCCATTGAATTTTTCATTTTTGATTATAATCTCTTGGCATAGATCTTTGCGTAATTTCATATATGTAGATAATAACAAATATATGAATTTTAATTGCCGGAATTGGTATGGTAATTCCACCTATATTGCCATTGGCTTAAGAGAAGTTTACAGGATAAGGCGTCCCCAAAACACATGGCCCCAAAATAGGTTATCAAATTTGTTTTCTAATCTCAAATACCTGATTTAGAGGTTTTTTCGGGGGAGAAGTGGTCTCCCAGTTACTTGGCCCTGGAAAAATATCAGCAACGTGCTCTTCTTTCAAATACCATTTATTTAAACCCCATATTGCCATTGGCTTAAGAGAAGTTTACAGGATAAGGCGTCCCCAAAACACATGGCCCCAAAATAGGTTATCAAATTCGTTTTCTAATCTCAGAAACCTTTCATTTGAGCCACATATTGGAAAGGGGTGATGCCCTAAATACATGGTCCTACATTTGGATATCAAATTCGTATTCTACTCCCAAGTACCTTTATTTGAGCCCCATATTGCGATGGTCAATAAAAAATTGCTGTTTGTGGCGTATTTTGGGAAAGGGGTAGAAAATTGGTTCCGAAAATGGCTATCAATTCTTGCTCTACCCCCAAAACCTTTCATTTAAGCTTCACATTGACATGGTCTCTAAATGTGCCCGATTTAGGGGTGTTTTGGGATCAGCAACGTGCTCTATTCTCATATACCTATATATCATTTATTTGAACCCCATATTGCTATTGCCCTCAAAATTGGATATCAAATTCGTTTTCTAATCTCATATAAACTCCTTATTGCAAAAGTCAGCAAATATGCCCAGTTTGGGGTATTGGCCCTAAAAACTATGAATATTTAGTTTCCCTCTCTTTAAGACCCAATTTGTCTTGGTGAGCAAATACGTCCTATTTGGGGGTTGATGGGACGTCCGCTAGACAGTTGGCCCCTAATGTTGATATCAGATACGTGGTTTACTCCCACATACCTTTAATTTGAGCCCCCTATTTCCACAGTCGGCAAACATGACCGGCTTGGGGGGTGTTTTGGGGGATGCGCGGCCACTCAGTGAGTTAGCCTTGAAAATATATATCGAATTTAAAAACCCTCCTATTTGAGCCTCATATTGCAATAGTCAGAAAATACTTACTATTTGGGTGGTGTTGTGGAGGTAGCGTGGCCCCGTAGACACTTTTTCCGAATATTGATATCAAATTCGTGGTTTACTACCAAAGACCTTTCATTTGAGCCCCATATTGCTATGGTCGTAAATTTGTCCCCTTTGGGGGATGTTTTTGGTGAGAGGCGGCCCACCACACATGGTCCCATATTTGGATATCAGATTCGTATTCTACATTCAAATACATTTTATTTAAGCTCCATATTCCTATGGTCAGTAAAAAAGTCCTGCTTGGGGTGTTTTGGGGAAGGGGTGGACCCCAGAAACGTAGTCCCACATTTGGACATAAGATTCGTATTCTACTCGCAAATACCTTTCATTTGAATCCCATATTGCCATGGTCGGTAAATATGTCCGGGGTGTTTTGGGGGTTGGGGTGGTCCTCCTAGCACTTGGTCCAACAATTGGATATCAGAAACGTTTTCTTATCCTAAATACCTTTCATTTGCGATTGGTGTAAATATATGATTGGTAGGTTTTAAGGTGGGGCGACCCCCCTAGGTACCCTCTCCGAAATTTGGATACCAAATTTTTATTTTTAGGGAACTATATGAGAGCACACAAAATTTCGCTTAAATCGCACCACCCATCTCCGAGATCTGACGTTTTTGAAAATTAGGGTAAGGGGGAGGGTTCGCCCACCTTCAGATATCAAAAAATGTAGTACCCTATTTTCACCACGGTATTGTGCACCATCTGTGAAAATTTCCAGAAAATCGGTTCAGCCGTTTTTGAGTCTATAAGGAACACACACACAAATAAACAAACACAAATTGATTTTTATATATAAGATTTTATTGAAAATTTTGTTAGAAAAAATTTATTAAAATTTTGTTAAAAAAACTTAACTGAAATTTTGTTTTTGGAAATTTTTGTTTAATATCTTATCTCTTAGATAAAAGTGTTTCTTTTTCAGAGAAAATTTCACTTTCTAGTTTTTATATCCACCACCAATGGGGGTTACATTCATTTAGTCATTCCGTTTGCAACACATCGAAATATCCATTTTCAGCCCTACAAAGTATATGTATTAATCGCCGTAAAATTCAAGGATGATTTAACGATGTCCGCGTGTCTGTCCGTTTACTGTAATCACGCTACACCATTAAAAAATAAAGATATTAAGCTGAAATTTTGCGAAAGACCCGTATTTTTTCCATGCGCAGTTTAAGGTCATGAGTGGGCAAAATCGGATAAATATATATATAAGTAATATCAATACACAGACCGAATAAAACCAAATTTAACTAGTAAAAGCGTGCTAAGTTCGCCCGTGCCGAATTTTTCATACCCTCCACCAGGGATCGCATTTGTCAAGTTCTTTGTCCGGTATCGGATTATAGTCAAACAAAGAAAAATTGATAAGAATTGATATGCTATTGGAGCTATATCAGCTTATGAACCGATTCAGAGGTCATAGAAACATTCACTGTGCAAAATTTCAACCAAATGGGATAAGAATTGCGCCCTTTAGCGGCTCAAGAATAAATTCGGGAGGTCGGTATATATGGGAGTTGTATCAGGTTATAAACCGATTCAGACTATATTTGGCATGTATGTTAAAGGCCGTAACAAACGGCATAGTGCAATATTTAAAGCAAAATCGAATAAAAGATGCGCTCTCTAGAAGCTCAAGAAGTAAATTCGGATGATCGGTTTATATTGTAGCTATATAAGGTTATGGACCGATTCAAACCATATTTGGCACGCATGTTGAAGGTCTTCAGGGAAGTCGTTGTGTTTCATCCATATCAGCAAGAACTGCGCATTCTAGGGGCTCAAAAAGTGCATTCAGGAAATAGTTTTATATAGGAGCTATATCAGGTTATGGACCGATCCAGACCATATTCGGCCCTGTAGAGGCTCAAGAAATATAATTGGAAGATCGGTTTATCAAAAGAAGAACCGATTTGGCCCATTTACCATCGCAGCAGGCCTGCAATAATAAGGATTACTTATGCAAAATTTCAAGCGCCTAGCTTTACTCCTTCGAAAGTTAGCGTGCTTTCGACGGACAGATGGACGTACATGGTTAGATCGACTTAAAATCTCATGACGACCAAGAATATTTATACTTTATGGGGTCTTAGACTCATATTTGGAGGTGTTACAAACGGAATGACGAAATTAGTATACCCCATCATATGGTGGAGGGTATAAAAATGCTGGTATGTCCTATGACAAAACTCCTTAGAGCAATACACAAATGGCTCCCAGGTACAAAAAACACAACAAGAATTTCTAAAGCACATATTGGGTTGCCCAAAAAGTAATTGCGGATTTTTTAAAAGAAAGTAAATGCATTTTTAATAAAACTTAGAATGAACTTTAATCAAATATACTTTTTTTACACTTTATTTCTAAAGCAAGCTAAAAGTAACAGCTGATAACTGACAGAAGAAAGAACGCAATTACAGAGTCATAAGCTGTGAAAAAATTTGTCAACGCCGACTATATGAAAAATCCGCAATTACTTTTTAGGCAACCCAATACATTGTTTGGTAATATTTACTAGATAAAGAAATATCCAACCCAAAGAAGGTTGAGCGAAAACAACAACTCCCACAAGTAATTTTAATACACTCCACCATAATTAAGTCATCCCGTCGGTAAAACATCGAAATGTTGATCGGAGACCCAACAAAGAATTTATATCCTTTCGAACGAATAAAGCTAGGCGCTTGAAATTGTATGCGGATATTTTCTATTTGTGTAGGTCAGTTGCGATTGTAAATGGATTATATCGGTTCATGTTTTAATATAGCTGCCATATAAACCGATCCTGGATTTTGATTTCTTGAGTATGGCCCAAATCTGTTCAGTGCCTGATATACAATAGCTTCCATAGAAACCGATCTCGGATCTTAATTTCTTGAGCACTTGAACCGATTCATAATCTGATATAGCTCCCATATAAATCGATCTCACGGTTGTATTTCTTGAGCCTGTAGAGGACACAATTCTTATCCAATTTGGCTGAAATTTTGCGTAATGACTTCCAATCGGAGAAACAAGTAGAAAAATGCCATCCATGGTGAAGGGTGTATAAGATTCTGCGCTCGTTCTAAAATCTCAGACACACACACATATATATATATATATATATATATATATATATATATATATATATATATATATATATATATATATATATATATATATATATATATATATATATATATAGTATTTAGTGACTACTGCAATATGAGGCTCAAATAAGAGGGTTTCCGGTATATATTTTCAAGGCCAACTCACTGAGTGGCCGCCCATCCCCCAAAACACCCCCCCCCAAGCCAGTCATGTTTGCCGACTATGGAAATATGGGGCTCAAATTAAAGGTATGTGGGAGTAAACCACGTATCTCACATCAACATTAGGGGCCAACTGTCTAGCGGACGTCCCACCACCATAACAACCCCCTACTAGGACGTATTTGCTCACCTAGACAATGTGGGTCTTAAAGAGAGAAAAACTAAATATTCATAGTTTTTAGGGCCAATACCCTAAACTGGACATATTTGCTGACTTTTGCAATAAGGAGTTGAAATGAGATTAGAACACGAATTTGATATCCAATTTTGAGGGCAATGGCAATATGGGGTTCAAATAAATGATATATAGATATATGAGAATAGAGCACTTTGCTGATCCCAAAATTCCCCTAAATCGGGCATATTAAGAGACCATGTCAATGTGGAGCTTAAATGAAAGGAATTGGGGGGTAGAGCAAGAATTGATACCCATTGTCGGGACCAATTTTCTGGGGGTCTACCCCTTTCCCAAAATACCCCACAAAAAGCAATGTTTTATTGATCATCGCAATATGGGGCTCAAATAAAGGTATTTGGGAGTAGAATACGAATTTGATATCCAAATGTAGGACCATGTTTTTAGGGCATCACCCCTTTCCCAAAACACCCCCAAAGGGAAAAAAATGTTCGACCATGCCAATATGTGGCTCAAATGAAAGGTATTTGAGATTAGAAAACGAATTTGATTACCTATTTTGGGGCCATGTGTTTTGGGGACGCCTTATCCTGTAAACTTCTCTTAAGCCAATGGCAATATGGGGTTTAAATAAATGGTATTTGAGAGAAGAGCACGATGCTGATATTTTTCCAGGGCCAAGTGACTGGGAGACCACCTCTCCCCCGAAAACACCTCTAAATCAGACATCATGAGAATATCGGGCTGAAATGAAGTATTTTAAGAATGGAGTACACGTCTAAGACCTCATATAATATATATATATTCTTGATCGTTTCGACGTTTTTAGTAGAACTAGACATGTCCGTTCGTCTGTCGAAATCACGATAGCGGTTGAAAGCTAGCCACTTAAAATTTTGCACGGAAATTTTTTTTCCATTTGACTGAAATTTTACATGTAGTGTTCTGTTACGACTTCCAACAACTGTGCCAAGTACGGTCCAAATCGGTCTACAGATATAGCTCCCACATAAACCGATCTCCCGATTTGACTTCTTGAGTCCCTGGAAGCCACAATTTTTGTCCGATTTGGCTGAAATTTTGCGTATAGTGTTCTGTTGTGAATTCAAACAGCTGCGTCAAGTACTGCCCAAATCTGTCTATAACCTGATATAGCTCTCATATAAACCGATCTCCCGTTTTTACTTCTTGAGTCTTTAC